>NW_026294750.1:1800000-2300000 GCF_026119805.1 Tympanuchus pallidicinctus | reverse complement strand
TGATACTACTTGAACCCCCCCCCCCAAGCACTGACTCGGTAAACCTGTATAATATACAACCTAAGCACGCTGCTTACAGAAGCAACCACAGAGCAGCGCTCACAGAAGCCCTCCTGCTGTGAAACGAGACCGGAGGGGAGGGAAAAGTTTTGCAGATTAAAAAAATAAAGGTTTTTTTACGCTGTCCAGGACCGCAGCCAATGCCGGGGGGAGGAAGAATGCGGGGGGTGGAGGGGGGCAGCTCGTGCTTTCAGTGCCCGCCCCCCCCGGCACCGCCCGCCCTCGGTGCCGATATAAGGCGGCTGCAGCGGGCAGCGGGCAGAGCCGGGCGGAGCTGCGGGCAGCGCAGTGCGGGCTGAGAGAGCTGAGAACCGCAACGGCACCGCAACCGCAGGGCGGCCTCGGGTAAGGGGGAGGGCAGGGAGCGGTGCTGGGACGGCGCGGGGTGCGGGCCCGATCCTGATCCCGACCCCGATCCTTAAGGCAGCCTCTGGCAAAAGCCAGAAATCTCCATTTGAACGAAATCGCGGTGTCTGCGACGGAGAGGAGCGCTGAGCTACACTAACGTGCCCCTCTCTTGCTCTCCTCTCGCAGAACGGAGCTCTTGCTACGCTGCTGTGCAGAGATGGAAACCATGCACGAGCTGATCCCCTTTGCTAAAGAGATGCTCAGCCAGAAGCCCAACAGGAAGATGGTGAAGCTGTACATGCTGGGCAGCGTGCTGGCGTTCTTCGGTGTGGTCATCGGTCTGGTGGAGGCAGTGTGCAGCCCTTTCACCTCCGAAGAGAGGATAGAGGAGGAGGAGAAGAGACCGACCCCATCTCGAGAGCCAGCTCTCCCTCAGAAGCAGGAGGATTTGGTGTTGGAGCAGAGCAAGAAACTGTCAACGGTGCAGCGGGGGATGGTGACCAGGCAGCACGCATCCTAAGGGACCCACTGCTCCCCCGAGCACACGGCTCTGCTGCCCCGATGTCCCAGTGATGATGGTTCCAGTGAGAAGGGCGAAGGTTTGGCTGAATGAGGAGACTGCAAAGTGCAGGACTTGAAAGAAAGGAACGGTTTTATTTGCTGCTGTGCAGCAGTAGGAAAAAATACCTTTTGTTGGTATAAAAATGTGCAAGATGCACGGCGTGGTTTCTTATTTTTACTACAGATGCGTTTTACAACGTTTTGCAAAATCAATAAATATTTTATATGGTACCAGTGCTCTCTAGCTGCGTTCATTTCATGGACAGGATGAGTTTTGTTTGTGCTCTGCAGGAGCCTCCGGTCCCTTCATGAATGGCTGTGGCCAGTAAACCAACCCTCTCCATAGAACTCCTTCCCCTGGTCCAGCAGCTCATGGCAGAGTGTTGGAGTTGCCCGACTCCAAAAATGCTGCTGCCTTCCAAAAATGGGTCACTGTGTGGGGAGGAGTTGGCTCACAAGCCACGTTCCCAAAGCTGGAGGTGGGGATCTTCCTTCCGGGGTTATCTGAGTTTGATGGCATAGATTCAGGGCTCTGCCGTGTCCACGTGCACCCAGAGCTGCTGAAAAACCTGTCTGTCCCCCACAGATCTCTACCAGGCTATGGGCACAGCTAAAAGCAATGCTCTGCTTTGGTTGGGATCCTTCCTGAGCCTGGCACTTGATTGTGGAGAACAGTGTTTGCTCCCCATGTCACAAATGGAAAAGCTGCTGCATGGGCAGACGCAGCAGCACAGTGAGAATGGTAGAAACAGGGATCTGAGTGCTGTCAGCATCCTTAGAGAGCAGAGCCTTCATCTGTTCGAAACCTTCCCAGGGTTAGTTCTGAGCACTACAGATTCTTGCTGTGTCACTAATGTTAAACTTTGCAGAAAACTGCAGCTTAAAGATTCTGACCATGCTACAAAGCAGCAGAAAAATCATCCTTGACAAGCAGGGAAGGGGGAGAAAATCCCTCTGTTTGCTCAATGCCAAAGGCAGTGGTGCAAGGAGAGGGGCATGCACAGAAACTAGGAGCTAAAAGCAAACAGTTGTTACAAACTGCAGGAGGGGCTGGAAAACAAAGCAGCACTGCCTGACAGCCACAACAAACACACAGATCCTCCCAGAGCTGTGAGTCAGGATTAAAATCCAGACAGAATCCACACACAGAGCTTCTTGTCAGGCTTTGAACCAAGAGCAAAGTACCTTTTCTTTGAGGGGAAAAAAAAGAACAGAGTCCAGTTTAAGAAAAAAAACAACCAAAAAAGGCCTTGGAGAATGATTTGATTTGGGCTTTAACCAAACCCTTTGGCTTTTGGTGAGGCGGAGTGATCGCAGCACCAATGGGAATTTGGAGGCAAAGAGGGGCAGAGGGTCGCAGCCTGCAGCACCCCGAGGCCAGGCTCCATGGTGGAGCACGTTGTGTGTCCCCACAGCACAGCCAGCATGACGGCAAGGGTCAGCCCCAGCTGAGGATCACGTCTGTCCCACAGTGCTGGGCTTCACCCCGTGCTGCTGGCACACTGCAGCCCCGTCCCACTGCACCCCGTCCCACTGCCGCCTCTCTGCCATTATCCAGTCATGGGTTTATGAGCTTAAAGCAAAGAGGTTTGTGGCACAATCAAAATAGCTGCTCCTAAGGCAGCTCACGGGATTAGACAGCTAAAGAGCCGCGCCAGCGGTGCTGCAGCCAACTCGGTAAATCCACATCCTGCTTCTCTGCCTCCTATCTCACGAGTTGCCCCCCAGTCCGTGGGGCTGAGCCGTGTGCTGCCACTTCTGCAACAGTGCCTTGGGCTTCAGCTGGGGCTGTAAATCAGGTGAGCATCGATGGCTGATGCACAACGAGTGTATAAGGTCCTATTTCAACTATATGGTGACAAACAGAAAAACTGAAAGGAAGGCAGCTTTATTTGAATACAGTGAATATTTGAATACAGTGAGGTGACGGAGCACTGGAACAGGCTGCCCAGGGAGGTGGTGGAGTCTCCTTCTCTGGAGATGTTCAAGATCTGCCTGGATGCCGACCTGTGCAACCTGCTGTAGGGAACTGCTTTGGCAGGGGGTTGGACTCGATGAGCTCTGGAGGTCCCTTCCAACCCCTACAATTCTGTGATTCTGTAAAACTCAGTGTGCCTGGGGGTTTGGTAGCCCGTTAACATCACTGTAACTGTGATCAACGGCAGACTTGCCAAATGTCCCAGTCCTTGTCCCACAGCAAACCCCTCCAACAAGGCAGCTTCCAGCCCCATCCCTGAGCCCCCACCCTGATACCCAATGGCACAACCCCCCCATACAGCACCTGCCACAACCACGTGCCATCAGCAAAACGCATCCACGTGGACCAGGTGCGAATTGCAGGAGGCAATTGTGACTGGGATACACTGGGGAGTAACCAGGCAGGGTGTGTGCTGCACAGCCAGTGCTGCGAGGACATCTGAGGCAAGCACAGGGAGCATCTGAGGCTGAGTTAAAGCCATGCAGTGAGGGATAAGCTCTCGAGGAGAGCCACGCGTTGCCCAAGGTGCAGCACATCGCTGGAGCCACCCAGGGTCAATTTCTATTGCTCTGCTTCCTTAAGGACCTGTCTGAATGCAGTTCGCTCTGACCTGTAGATCAGGTGCATTAAGTCCTCGGGCAAATTGCAGCTGGCACAAGATCTGACACCTCTCTGCCTCTGCCAACCTGGCAGCACAGCCACAGAGATCTGATTTCAGCTCAGGCCCTCGTGGCAGAGCTGGGCACCAGGAACGCAGCAGCCCTCCTGCCCAGGCCGTTGGCTTCAAGGGCATGAGTTGAATGTCTTCGGCACGCTCGCCTGCTATTTGGAGTGTGGGCTCTGCATGTTTTGAGAGCTGCCAGGCTAAATTTAGGGGCCCAGATAAGGATATTAGCCTCTCCTACACAGCAGCAAGGGCATCAGGAACATGGAGAGTGGCCAAGGCACAGGGCAGCCAAAGCAATGCATAGAGGCAGAAACTCCTCATTTGGTCACACAGGAAAAAAATAAATGCAGTGCTTAGAAACGGCCCAAACTGGACAGGATTTACTCTAAAACAGCAGTGAGTGCAAGCACAAAGTCAAACCAAACTATCCCACAGTCACCACAGCACGTAATGAGGGCACCCCTGTCTGTAAAGAAAGACCTGCATTCATGGTAAAGAATGCTGGGAGAGCAGAGTATGAGTATGAGACATCCTCATGTCTACAAGATAAAGGAAAATGAGGGGAAAAGATGAGGAAAATGAGGGGAAAAGTGCATCTTTAATAAAGATTTGCTAATGGGTTAAAAACAGCCAAATATCCTTCAAAAAGGAGAACAAAAAGCTGTATTCTAGTTCCTGCCAAATGCCTCTGTGTCCCCACGGTGCATGCAGGAGCCTGCCTCAATCCCAGTGCTGGAAAACACTGGCTGCAAGGGGCTGGGTGATGCAGGAGGGACATGCAGCAGGAGGGAGTAGGCAGGAGGATTCAGGTGGAGCTGCTCCCCTTGCAGTGACCCCTATGAGGATCTGGCAGCAGCGCAGCCAGGAGCAGCTCCATGGGCTGAATTCAGCTCCTGGGATCAGAAAATGCCTCCACAGCCTCCCTGCCCTCCTCTCACTTTCTTCACTCCCCGCCCTCCAGAAGAGGTTAAAAACAAGTTCTTAAGCAAAACAAACCCAGAAAAAGCTCTGAGTGGGAGTGAGGCGCAGCGATGCCAGGTGATGGGGAGGGAGGGAAAAATCCCCATGGGCAGCAGAGCACAGCTGGGGTGGGGGCTCTGCAGCATCCGCACCAAGGCTGGCAGCTATTGCTTCCCACAACATCCTCATGCTATGTAATAACAACAGATTACAACAGCAGCTCTCCCCACTCGCAGGACGGATGAGGCAGGGCTGAGGGATTTGTTTTCTCAAGCCCAGCAGTGAGATGAGTGCCCTGTGATCACAACCCGAGTTCAAAGCAAAGGGACTCAGGAAGGGGCAGAGCTTCTGCAGCGCTGTTATGGGACCAAATGTGGGCGAAGTGATTCTTATCAGGAGAAAGTTGGGTCTGAAGTAAAAGAGCAGAACTGGGAGCAGCGAAGGCTGCGGGGAGCACACGGTGCCCACCTCGTGCAGCAGTGTCAGAGCTCTGCAGGGCAGCTCCCAGCCCTCTCCCACACCATCAGTGGCACTGGGTTTGCTGCTGCCTGGACATAGCAAAGGAGCGGATGTGACATGTTTTTCCCTTGGACTGCATTCACTTACAAATAACAGCAAAGCTCCCGCAGCGCTCCAAGCAGGCAGCACGAGGACTGTGACTTCTCTGCAAAAAAACACAACTCTCAGTGCTTGGCTGCAGGATTCTCGGTGCTCCCCTTGGAGCTGGGGGTGCAGCCACGAGGGGGTTCAGCTCAGCCCTCTCAGGAGCAGGGTGAGGTGAAAAAGCAAATGCTGCCTCCGTGGTTTCCTCCCTGGGTGACTGAGAGAGGTGACTGCCCTGCGTGGAGGGTCCCATCCAGATGGGTGCTGCAGCTGCATGCATCCAGAGCCAGCGGGCATTAAAGAGGAGCCCCGGCCACCTGCAGCACTCTGCCTCTGATGTTCTCCGAGTGAAACTTGATGCTGTTCAGCAAGGACACACCTCTTCCAGGGTGTTGTGCAAAATTCTGCATTTTAACGTAGGGACAGGAAATATGAACAGAGCCGGGCAGAGCCCGCAGCAGCACCACTGGTTAGGCCACGGCTCCCCAGCTCCGTGGGAGCAGATTGAAGTGTTTGCTTCTCTCACCAACCCCACCGTGACTTCCCAGTGCTTTGGGAGCCACGGCTCCCGCACCAACAGGTTTTGAAGGATTGGCATTGCTGCTGCGTCCGGGAGCAGCTCAGCAGAGGCTGTTTTCCTCTTTTCTCTTCCTGCTCCATTTCCTACGATGGGTTTGTTGCAAAAGATTCTCATCCCCGTTTTAGGACTGGTTTTGGCCTTCTGTTTTTATTCGTCGAGGGAGAATTTCAAACCTGGTGAGTATCGCAGGGGAATCTGTCCTGATGCAAAATATTAAAAGCCACATTTGAGCGTTTGGCACGGAGATGTGCAGAGGTTGGACCAAGCCTTTGTGGCAGGGCTGAGGATGGAGCGCAGTTTTAGCAGAGATCTGGGCTCTAATGGAAGAAGCAACACGCAGCTCCCGGGGGAGCAGGGAGGCAGGGGCTCCTGAAGCACTTTGCATTCAAGTGCAAACTAACTAACTAAGGTTGCATTTTAAGTTCTGCAGCATGCACTGATGGCGTGTTTTTCATTGCAGAATAGCTGGGGTGTTTGTAAGTTGCGTCCTGATGTGTGAAAAGCTGCTGAAGGAGCCAAGAACTGTGCTGTTGTGGTCAGTTCAAGCTGCAGCTGCTCCTGGGTACAGCATTTCCAGGGGAGGGAAGAGGATGAGCGGGACAGAGCACGAAGATCTGCATTCGTCTTGCCATTCGCTTCTACTTGAAGGCATTAGGGGGCTTTATTTTCTCTTCAAATAGGGTTTGGATAAATTAAACTCCTGTGCCTTGGTCCCCAGAGATGCTGAAAGGGAAGCGTGTGATCGTCACCGGAGCGAGCACCGGCATCGGGGAGCAGATGGCGTATCACCTGGCACGGATGGGAGCCCACGTCCTGGTCACGGCGCGGACGGAGGCCAAGCTGCAGCAAGTAAATGGCAAGCTGGGCACTCACACATGCACACACAGACACAGGGAGGCCAACCTCACATTGCAGGTATATACGTAAATACGGTTGCATGGAACTGCAGCGGCACAGAGAGCAGATGCGTGCAGTTCTGCTCACGGGTGTGCAAAGTTACGCTCTCCAGAGCTCCTGCATGCACAGAAATGGGCCTCCTGCAGGCACACACTGCACGCCCTGTATGTTTGAATTGCTCGGCGAAGTACACGTCTGCATATGCACAGACTGCAGCCACACACACCCTCATTCCACTGCAGTGATCTATCAGCTCCCGCTTAACCTACACACACAATTCCAGCACAGACCGCACTGATGAAGAGCCAAACGGCCTCGGGCCATGCATTCACCAAAGGAATAAACTTCAAAGGGAGCCCGAGAGATTCAGAGGCTCCCAGAAACCCTGCAGTGAGGTTTGGGGGGCTGAGGCGTGTTTTGGTGAGCGCAGCCCCCAGCTTGCAGGGCCTGATGCGCCGCGTTGCATCGCAGGTGGTGGAGAGGTGCCGGGCGCTGGGGGCCAGCTCAGCACGGCTGGTCAGCGGCAGCATGGAGGACATGGCCACCACCCGGCAGCTGGTGGAGGTGGCCGAGGCTGAACTGGGTATGTCTGCAGCTCCCCAGCACGCTGCTTTGTTGCTGTGCGCCACAAAAGCAAAAAGAAGTGGGGATGGGAAAAGGTTTCCCTTAATTCTGAGCCCTGCAGCTCAGCCTGCATCGCTCCAGCAGAGCCTAAACTGCCCTCTGGATTTCATCCCCGTGCCCTCGTAACATCCTGTCCTGATATCGCAATCCTGGGTTTCATCACTGCTGCTACCAGGGGTGAAGCCATGCAGCAGCTCACAGCTGCATTGCTGTTGTGGTCGTGGGTCATCACTGCAGAATGGCAGTGCTCAGCTCAATGCCGTGCCTCCCTCTCCCAAAATGAGCCCAGATAGCTCAGGAGCAATCTCCCTTTTGCAGTGTTATTTGTGTTTCAAACTGGGGAGGGAAAGGGACACAACAGCTCTCATCTGGGACGAGTTATTTGATTCCAGCATGTTTTCATTGGCAGCCACCATCCAGGCCATCCCAGCTCCAAAGATGGCAGGCCGCAGCTTTGACCCAAAAAAACCAACCCCAAGTGACACTGACCCCAAAACATTCTGGTTGCATTGGTTCTGCTGTCAAGAAAGGCTCCATCCTGCCCACAGCAGCCCCTTCCCACCCAAAACTAACGCCCGCTCCTCTGCTTCCAGGAGGCCTCGACATGCTGATTCTTAACCACGTTGGCAAGTCATACTTCAATTACTTTGATGGGGATGTTGGACACGTCCAGAAGCTCCTGAATATCAACTTCCTGAGCTATGTGGCCATGACAGTCTCTGCCCTGCCCATGCTGAAGCGGAGCGGGGGTAGCATCGTGGTGGTCTCCTCCATGGCAGGTGAGTGGGAGCGAGGTCTGGGACGTGGGATTCCATGGGTTGGTTTCTGTAAGAAACATTTGCACCTCAGAGGAGCCAGAACTACTTAACACTCCCAAAGCAACCACAGTTTCCAGGTCTTTTTCGCCTTTCTGATGCAATCCCACTGCCCCACCTGGTGATTAAATCCCACACCCAGCGGTGCAGCACAGAGCTCACGTAGCTCCAGTTCTGCAAAGAAAAGGGGAAACGCCGTCATTTCTCACTGCGCTGTTCCTCTGACAGCTCGTTGTGGTTTGCCAGGTCAAGATCCTGCAAATGTTTGCAGAGCCTTTTCTAATAAGTTTCTGCTAAGTCGGGAGATTAAATTAACAGCAGCTGCAGCCCCGGCACTGCTGGCTGCTGGGAATCAGCTCCACTCAGCACTCAGAGGCAGGAGATCAAACTTTGCTCCATGGCTGCTGCCTGTTGCTCACACCTGAGCAGAGCTGTGAGATGTGCTGCTGGACTTCAGACTGTGACAGAGCTGGAAGCTGACAGGACTGCTCTGCAGTCCTGCTGCTCAGGTGCCAGGGTGACGTTTCCCCTAACAGTAAACTCCCTTTGGCTAAAATCCTTTATCTGTTGAAGCAGAAACAGAGGCTGCTGCAGCTTTCCATGCTTTAATGGAACTTCACTCTGTATCCAGGTAAAGTTGGGTTTCCCTTTACGGTCCCTTACTCTGCAACTAAGTTTGCCCTGGATGGATTTTTCAGCTCCCTGAGGCAGGAATTCAGCATCCAGAGCGTTAACGTTTCCATCACACTCTGCATCCTTGGCTTCATTGACACTGGTAAGCTCCATCCGTGCCATCTGGCTGCCCAGGAACTGAGCATCACATGCCCAGCTTTGTGCCCTCCCCTCCTGTGCCCCCACCTCCAGTGCTGCTTTTCCTGCTGTAGTGGGAGCGAGTGCAGCATCACCTCTGCTCTCAGCAGGCTCCTACCTCTCTTCCACCAAAAAAAAAGACTCCAGACTGATTTGTTTCCCTGTGCTGTACTCAGGTAGGAGATTAGGACAAAGGTATTCTGAGGAAGAGCAGTCAGGCAGCAGCTCAGGCTGCGAAGTCACCATCCCTGGGGGTGTTTGGAGCCGTGGAGATGTGACACTTGGGGACAGAGTCACAGTGGGGGTGGTGGGGTTGAACTTGGGGATCTCAGAGCTCTTTTCCAACCATAATGACTCCGTGGTTCTATAAAAATCAGCCAATCAGTGCACAGGCTGGGACAGCCTAAAATTCAATGAGTTTCAGTGGAAGCACCGGCCGCACATCTCCCATTAATCTTATCCGATGCAGCGAGCGACAGGAGCGAAAGCAATGACGGGAGCGACTTGAAGCTGCTTCTGTTTTCCAGTGCACACACTACATTTAGCTGTAGGAACAGAGGCAGCTCCACAGCTCGCTCATCGCAGGCAAACCATCAAAAGGACAAGCAGAGGGCAGCCCTATTGAAACCTCTCTTGTCCCTCGACTAGAGAACGCCATGCGTGCGGCCGCCGACGTTCTCCTGATGTCCCCGGCTCCCAAAGAGGAATGCGCCCTGGAGATCATCAAAGGAGGAACCCTGCGTCAGCGCGAGGTCTATTACCGCTACGCATCCACCAAACTGCCGCTGCTGCTGCGGGATTGGGCCGCCGAACTGCTGGACCTGCTGGTGCGGCAGCGGTACCGACCCGAGCGGCTGCGGGCGGCCTGAGGGATGCCACCGCCGGGCCGACAGCCGCCTCTGCTGGCCGCAGCTGTGCTTGCAGCCCTCCCCCGTCAGTTAGTTTTAATAACCGCCTCGCCCCCGAGAGGAGCCGGCTGGGATCCCCGGCTGAGCTGCGGATTCCTGCAGGTGCGCCCTTCCTGCTTGGAAGCCGTCCTGATTGGAGCCTTTCCCCAAAGCTGGGGAAAGTAGTAACAAAGTGATTGTTAAGTGCAGCTTACTAACCTTGTTGTGTGCTCTGTGGATTTTTGTTGTTGTTTTGGTTTTAATCTCTTTTTCCATTACTAAACGCTGCTGCGAATGGGCATCGTTCCACGGACCCGCCTTTCTTTAATTATTGAATGCTGCAATAAACCATTATCTCATTGGAAGAGTAACAGTCTAGCTTGTTTTTCATTTAGCTTAAAGTCCAAGTTCAATGCAAATCCATTCAGCAAGTTAATCCTTCGGGGTACAGTCCCTTACACAGACATTAACTACAAAACGCCCCTGGACACACAGTGCTGCTTCGGTGTTGCCCTAAGCCATAAGCTCAGCACTAAGCACAGTGCTCACTGAAGGCAAAACCTCAGCATGAGCCTGCAGTGATGTGACACAGCTCCCCTCACCCCAGCACTGATATCCGACCGGTGCTTCCATCCAAAATCACTGCCCACCCCTCCAATCGCTGCCTGCTGCAAGATGAAGTAAGAACCCCATCCCCAGGCCGCCCCCCAGGATCATTTTGCTCCTCACTATCTATGGGAAGCTGGAGCTGCACTTCTGTTCTCCTTATCTTGACACCCATTGTGTACAGAGCAGGTTTTGCCCTTTAAATTTCTCTTTGGGAAAATTATTTGCGAGGCAGTTTGCCTTTTGCCCAGGCAGGTGCTCAGCAGTGACACAGAACACCTGTGAAAGTGAAGATCTTCATTATTCACCTCATGGCTCTTTAAGTGTCTTTCACAGTCTGCCTCATTGGATTCCTCAAGAGAGAGTGCAATTTTGTGGGTCTAAGAGCCACACAGGAGCTGTCAGCACTGTGCCAATGGTGATGTTACAGAGCATAAGCCAAAAACAGCAGCAGGGCCAGCCCTGTTCTGCCCAATATCTGTATGACCCTGCATCTCAGTGGTCAGCGCTGACCAACAAACGCTCGTGGCACCAGAGAGGAAGGGAAAATTGGGCTCAGTTTTAGATATGAAGTGGAAGAGAGAAAGCTGAGAGGTCTGAAAGGGGGGACACGGGTGTCCCAGCCCCACCAGCAGTCACCAAACAACAAACCCACATCTCCATCAGGCAGCAGCTTCCCAGGGTGGCCTCAGAAAATACCCTGGACATTGATAGGAGGAGAAGGGTGCAAAGAGTCAGCCCAAAGTCCAGCACAACGCCCTCTATTAGGTTAATGTTTGCTAAACTGCAGGGAGCACAAAAGGAATAGGATCGAATATAGAAGAATAGCAGACCTGCAGGGATCAGCTCAGAGCAGCCACTGCTCTCCTCGGCCGTGCGTCTGCTCCAACCCGAGCGCTGGCAGAGGGATGGGGCTGCTCCTGAAGGTTCTCATCCCCTTGTTGGGGCTGGGGCTGGCCGTGTATTTTTACTCAGGACATGGGAATTTCAGCGAAGGTAAGTCATTGAAAATGCACGCTTAGCAGCAGGCAGCCGGGCTGCTGCCCAGCCCGCACCACCCGGGGGCATCCAAAGCAGCTGAAAAGCAGAGCGGAGGAGGTGCACAAGAGGTGGGAGCCCTCCTCGCCACTCAGGAGCAGCTCATGGGGTGGTGTGTGGGTCTGCCAGGCTCGCATTCTTACTCTGAGCAAACGGATTTGTTTTGGAGACACGCAGTTTACCGCTGTAAATATTTATTCATTTTCTTTGTCAACTCCTGCCAAATGCAGAGCAGCTCCACGCTGGGCTGGAGCCTGGCTGGGGGCTGCAGCAGCAGCAGCTGCATCCTGCAGCAGCACAAAGGAGCCGTGCACGAGGGTGTGGTACAGGCTGTGCACAGCCCTGAGCTCTGCATCCCCTCCAGAGATGCTCCGGGGAAAGAGAGTGATCGTGACAGGAGCCAGCAGTGGCATTGGGGAGCAGATGGCGTATCACCTGGCACGCATGGGAGCCCACATCCTGGTCACGGCGCGGACGGAGGCCAAGCTGCAGAAGGTGGGCAGCAGGCACTGTGAGCATGGCTGCAATGCAGACACCCCGCGGGCAGGCAGGAGCTCAGCTATCCACCTATCCTATGTTCACAAGGATGCTAGATTCCAAGCAGGCTCCTCAGCACACCACCATAAATTGTATTTTCAGTGCTGACAGCACAGCATTTCTTCCCCCATGGAATTCACCTATTGCAGAGGAAACGTCCCTCTGAGCAACATCCCCCCAGCAAAGGGAGAAGGGTTGCCAGCCACCCCCAACACCTCGACCAGTGCCTCTCTCACTGTCCCCAGGTAGTGGATAAGTGCCTGGATCTGGGTGCTGCATCTGCCCGCTATGTGAGCGGCTCCATGGAGAGCACAGCCTTTGCTGAGGAGGTGGTGAAAGAGGCTGAGATCACATGGGGTGCGTAACAAGCGCCCAAACCCTGTGCTACATTTTGGGGCCACCACAACAGAGCCTGAGGCTGAGGCCTGTTGCTGGCTGCAAACATCCAACACACTCTGCTTCCAGGAGGCCTTGACATGCTCATCCTGAACCACATCGGCCACAGCTTTTTTGACTTCTTCAACGGGGATGTGGATCACGTGCGAAAGGTGATGGAGACCAACTTCCTCAGCTACGTGGCCATGACCGTGTCTGCCCTGCCCATGCTGAAGGAGAGCGAGGGCAGCATTGTGGTGATTTCCTCTGTGGCAGGTGAGCACATGAGTGCCCGTCTCTCCCTGCCTCGTGCCTTTCCTACTCATCTCCGTGCATGCATTGCAATCAGTGCAATTCTGCAGGCTTACCTGCGTGACCACACGTTATACACACATTTGCCATACACAGGTACATATGCAGGAAAACGAGAACAGTGCAGCCCACAACAAAGCCTGCTGAGCTTTAAACGTTTCTTTCCTTCCCTAAAGCATTTAAGATAGGTTGCTCACGCTACAACATTGCAGCTATAGGAAAGGCAGGGGCAGGCAGAGCCATGCAGCCCCGCACCCACCCAGCACAGGTGAGCTCTGACCCTGCGCCTCTGTCCAGGTAAAGTTGGCTTACCCTTCACTGCTCCCTACTCTGCGACTAAGTTTGCCTTGGAAGGATTTTTCAGCTCCTTGAGGCATGAATTCATCATAGAAAACGTCAACGTTTCCATCACGCTCTGCATCCTGGGCTATATTAACACAGGTAAGCTCAGCAGCACCGAGGCTCACGGATAAAAACGTGGACCTGGTGCAACGCAGCTGTCCTTCTGTCACTGCAGAGAACGCGGTGCAGACGGTCTCACACGTCATTAAGGGAACACCAGCACCCAAGGAGGAGTGTGCACTGGAGATCATCCGGAGCGGGGCCCTGCGTCAGCACGAGCTGCACTACCCTGCCAGCAGCGTGACCCCAACACTGCTGCTGAGGGACTTTGCCCCTGACTTCCTGGGTGGCCTCATCAGGAGCAACTACCAGGTGGAAAACATCAAGAAAGCACCGCAGCCCCAGGGCTCGGGGCATTAGCACAGCTCTGAGCGGCCAACACTTCCCCATGGGCAGTGGTGCCTCCAGAAAAGCCCACCTCAAAGCAGTGCTGGGGCCATTTCTGAAGGCGGCGTGGCTGGGAACTGTCTGCACAACACTGGGCACTGGGAGCCTATGACACAACATAAAAATGTTTATTTATGCTGCCCGTAAATGGCTCCTCGCAGGCAGTGGGGGTCCCCAAAAGGGCTCTGCAAGGCCAGAATTAGGAGCAGGCTGGGGGATGCAGGCAGCACCCAGAGCCCAACTGCTCAGTGTGCTTTGCTGCATCTCCCCCACATCCCTCCAAATGGAGGAGTCAGTCAAAAAGTTATGGATATGGAAGGCACCGGACCTGTAGAACACAGCCTTGTGCTTCTGAAGGAAAGATGGTGGGATTCTGATTGGCACTACATGAAGATCTGCAGTGACCCAGTTGCAATTAAATATTTTAAATAATAATAATAAAATTATTTAGACTGGAGACTCACGGAAGAGGATTATAAAGCAGAACTGCATACTTACAAAGCTCCGAGCTCCTTCTGAGAAGGGATTTGGGCCAACCTCCATCAACCAACCAGCAAAGACAAACAGAGGATCCTCACGCTACAGTGGTTTTTGCCTGTACCCTTACTTCCGAGCAATAAATCGTACATTACTCTGTGGTATCTCTGGTTTGAGTTTTGTTCCTCTTCCACTGGAGTATGCGCAGAACCCCTCTCAGCACAGAGCTGCTTAAACCCACCCCATGATTTGCATTAACGCAGCTTTCACTTCTCTAAGACCTTAATGAATTTCTGCCATTCGTGACCTCTCCTGAAACACACTTTTTTTCCCTCCTTTTCAATCTGCGAGAAGCCTTACAATAATAGCATTACTCCCTGGATTTCCTTACCCCCAAAGCAACCCGGAGTGATTCGGTCACCCAGTGCTGCTGGAGCCCCAGGACCAGTGCTCTGATAAGGGAGGCAGTTGCAGGGACAGGCAGTGGGAGCTGCTGGCACCCCAAGATAACCCCTAACCTCAACGCTGCGCGAGCAGGACAGGAACCAGGGCTCAGGCTGCGGCCCCAACGCTTCCTGTTCGACAGAAAGAAACACAGTGAGGCAGCAGCAGCACGAAGCTGTGGGCACCCAGAGGACACAGTGTTTGTGCCCTGCAGCCCCGCGCTCACCCAGCTGCACCGAGGCACAGCCAGGTAAGTGCCTGCAGCCCTGCAGCTCCAGCGCTGCCCTCTCACCACGCTGCTTCTTCCCCTTCTTCCACCCCTCTGTGATGGGCACAGGGAGGCGGTAACATGAACCAGCATGAAACGTTTCTTGTTGTTTGTTTCCCTCGAAGCAAGAAACGTTAACAGGTTGAAAAGCAAAGCTAAAGGACACGGTTGGTAATTAGAGAGGGTAACTTCAGGCAGTGGCAGAAGGACACAAGGTATTCTCTCACCAAGAAGGCCTCAACGCTTTGCTCAGCTCGGGGTGAGTAACGGACCGCGTGTTTCCTTAAGCCTTACCTTGGTTTACAACAACTTCTGGTTAACTAAAGTGCTGCAAAGAGGCCTGAGGGACGGCCAGGTGGGCAACGGGGCTCCAGAGGGTGAGTGAGCTATGGATGGGAACAGCAGAGTCATTGTGGTAAGGATAATAAGACGTGGAAATAACCTGCTCAGCCTCTCGTAGCCCCAAACCCCTTCTGCTGGAACCACCAGCACAATCACCAAAAAGTAGAACGCTGCTGGAATCGCTCAGTAAGCATTGGGTAAAATTAGAGATGCTTTGGAAGCTGTTGGAAGCTTCAGAATGGCATATTCAGACAAACACAGAGCACAGGAGTGCTGACCATCTCTCGGAAGCACCAGATCACCTGGCCCCGTGGTTTGCAGGGGCTTCCCCTGCCCAGTGCAGGAGCAGCATGCTGGTTGGTGGCACATCCAGACCAAAGGAGAGGCTCACTGTAAACTAACAAGCATAGTAGTGTTATATACATAAATGGGTTTTTACTTGCTCGCATTTTTTCCCCCCTGTTAAACTCAATGACCTCCTAATTGCTTGAGACAGAATGAGACCAACAAAGTTTTGCTGTCTTTTTTTTTTTTTGACAAAGAAACTCACCCTGCAGATGCACATGGTGCAATAGCGCAGGTGCTCAGCCGCCCACCTGGTTTCAGGCCACAGAATATCCCCAAATACAGAGCAGAGGAGGAATTTGTGCGGGTCGCAGCACCCACCCCAACAAGCAGCGAGCGCAGGGTGGGATGGGTGATGAGCACACTGAGCTCACAGACAGCACATCTCCATAACCACCACCAGCCCCTGGTTTTAGCAGGACGGGGGTCTCGCCATGATCAGCCCCCCAGAACGGACCCGGCCGCGGCGTGCAGGCGAGAGCTACGAGGAGAAGTGCGAGCGGCGGCAGGAGACGCGCGAGGCCTTGCGGCGCCGTGGCCACACACACAGCGCCCGGCGGCCGGGCCGCAGCGAGGAGCAGCCACAGAGCCCACGGCAGAGAGAGTTCCTGCGCAGGAGGAACCTTGGCAGCACCGCCGGGGAGCTCAGTTCATCCGTCCTGCTCCAGGTAATGCTTCACCTCCACCGCGTCGGGGCCCCGATGTGCAAAGCGGCCGCATTTGTTTATGGGCTGCCACAGCCGAGGGCAAAGTGTGTCACCTCCCTCGCAACGTGTTCCTTCCTGTTTGCTAAGCTAAATGTGAACCAAATGGAGAGCTGCTGCTGTTCCTCCAAGTGCAACCCCTTGTCCTGTCTGCTAAATTAGTTTTGCACTTCTGTAATTACTTCTCCCCTCCCTCCCCCCCCCCCCCCCGAGAACTGCACTGTAAACAACCAGGTTCCTTCCATCACCTTCCCTGCTAGCAGGAACAAAGATCATAAAATTGCTCAGGTTGGAAAAGACCTTAAAGATCATCAAGCCCAATCGCAAGCTAACCATACTACCCTAATTCTAACCACCCTCTGCTAAATCATGCCCCCTGAGCACTGCATCCAAACGGCTTTTAAACACACCCAGGGATGATGGGAAGACAAGGGGGAATGGTCTTAAACTGAGACAGGGGAGGTTTAGGTTGGATATTAGGAAGAAGTTTTTCACCCAGAGGGTGGTGAGGCACTGGAACAGGTTGCCCAAGGAGCTGTGGATGCCCCATCCCTGCAGGCATTCGAGGCCAGGCTGGATGTGGCTCTGGGCAGCCTGGGCTGCTGGTTGGTGACCTGCACACAGTAGGGGGTTGGAACTGGATGAGCATTGTGCTCCTTTGCAACCCAGGCCATTCTATGATCCTATGATTGTATGGTGATGTGTTTGATGCTCTGCTCCCCACTGCCTGCCCTGTGCTGCCCAGCTAACAGGAACATGGAGCCTCAGATCTGCAGAAAGATGCAATGCAAAACACCCAGCAGACAAACAGATTGCCTTCTAGATTTGCATCCTGTGCAAAATCAATAGCAGATCCCATGGGAACAACCGTGCTCTCAGCATCACCTCACTATTCTTCCTCCACCAAAGGCACAAAGCTGGACCCAGCTGCTGCCCTCTGCCCCTTGTTTCACAGACCCTGACATGAGCCATTTCTCATTGCAGCGCCCATGGAGTCACCCCGTGTGCCCATCCACACTCGCCCCACTTGGGCTCAGCAGTCCTACAGGCATTTTGGCTGAAGCCATCCCTGGGCCACGCACCTCTGTGAGCACCCGAGGTAGGTGAGGGGCACTCAATGGCCCTTCTTCCCCTGAGCACCACAGCATCACATCCCCACTGCTCCTGGCTACAGCTGCTCCTCCTCAGCACTGCTCAGCAGAGCTCAGCACATGCACAGAGAGGAGCTTTATGGCCCCAGGTGCATCCTTTCACTTTATTTTCACAGGAACTCAGACTCCTGCAAGCACGAGGGTGAAGGACTCAGGCCAACAGACAGAGTAAGCTCTGCTCCCCTAGGCACAACCCAGCCATGCCCACTCCCTGCTGCCATAACACACAGCCTGCAGACAACTGCACTGTGCCCACAAGGAGAGAGCTGGGCTCTGGGATGCTGTAAGGGCTTGCATTCACCTCACAAGTGTGCCTTCTTTTTCCATTTCAGCTGTGGAAATACAGTTTTCAATAAGGTAAGCAATATACACATGATATACAGCCCTGTCCCCACTGTTGCCTCCAGCTGATTTCACAGCATTTGAATGCTGTAGCCCATTTGTTATTTGTTTGTGAACTGAAACAACTCTATGGTCTGAAATACTTCCTCTTTCCTGCAGGAAATCATGCAGCTCTCTGGTTATCTGAAGGTAGGCACCAGGCACCACGAGCAGCCCTGGAGCAAGAACAACCATACATTATTATCATGATCAGACCAAGGGCTGCTTCCCCACAGGAGGCCCTGCACCGTGAGCTGCTGCTGAAGCAGAAGATGGTGATCCTGCAGGAGCTGCTCGCCACACTGCTGCACGCCTCTGAGAAGTCCTGGCAGGTACAGGCAGCTGGGGGCTTTGCCATGGGGCAGGGACAGACAGACCACGTAACCACAGTCCCATGGAGCTCGCTTTTCTGTGTCTCAGTATAGCACTTTGGAGATGCTACACATGCAGCACTGTCTGCAAAACAAAGTGCTTCTTTTCTCGTCTCCACTTTCTGTTTAGGGCAAGTTGAACACAAGATCAGAGAGAAATTGAGAGGATGTATGCTTGAAATTTTTCCCTCTGTCCTTATCAGGAGGTAAAGTGGAGGCAATGCATTTTAGGGCTCATTCTTTAGGGACATAGGAAGCGTTTTATGCAGGGTTGTTAAATCAAACGTTAATAGAGAGTCCATCATACCATCAGAAAAAGGGTTTGAAAGTTCTGTTGGGGCACAAAAGCAGCGATAGGGTGAGAGAATGTAAAAAACAAGTGTTACATGTACTGTGGTTAGAAGCTTCCGCCTTCGCTTGCTTCTTCAAACATAATGCAGGAGGAAAAAACACCGACACGCTGCATGAAGTAGCCATGAAACCTCAGATTAGAAACAGGTGGGTGCACTTTGCTTCTTGCTGTCTCTGCTGCAGAAGGGAGGCTTCCCTCTGCCTTTCACTGGGGGCTACGAATTAAACAAATTCACTCACTGCTGGCACCACAGGCACAGAGCAAAGCAGGCAGCACCATGCTGGGAAGGGGCTGCTGTGGGTGGGTTTGGATGTCCCTTGTATGCTGTGGCAGCTTTAAATTCCTCTCAGTATTTGAGGTTTTAAAGACCTGGGGCTGCAGGTACACAGGTGATCTGGCAGCAACTCTTGAAGCGGTCAGAGTGATTTAAGGAGATGCTCACAGATGCTTCTAGTTTGAAAGAGCAGCTGCATGCCGTGCAGGAGGATGGGAGCATTGCAATGCTGTGGGGATCAGCCCCCTGGATCCTCCCATGGTTTTACCTCCAGGATGGAGACTCTCCTGCCACAGCTCTGACACTCAGCTCTTGTCTGTTGTAAAACTGATGGATTAAAAAGTACCAGCAGGCACAGAAAACACCGTCTTTCCTATGGCTGTTAAATTACTTTAGAGCTGTTCTCTTCTTAAAAATTATTTCTTTAATACATTTGCTTCCATTTCTACCTTCTAAAGTTGAACCCAATGCTTGGAAGTGCCTTACAGCCCCGTAGAATCTAAACTCTGTCACATCCCGTGCTTTACTGTGATTTCATGGACCCATTTTCCTGGCACAAGCATTGTGTTTGCGCAAAGTGGAAGCCCTCCAGAAAAAGCAGTTATTGCTTTACACCAGCTATTCCAAATGGCTCACCAAGGAGTATCGGAAACAGTTCATCAGCCACAGGACAACAACAGCTGCCAGACAGAAGAGTTTTAAAGTCACTGAAGTGGCAGTCGTGGAGAAACGCAGCAGCAGAGTTTTCAAGCAAAAAGTTTGGAGCTGCTCAGCCTGGTAACTTCAGAGTTGAGGATGAGGACTATCAAGGGCTCCAATCCAGCATCTA
Organism: Tympanuchus pallidicinctus; assembly: GCF_026119805.1. Taxonomy (NCBI): domain Eukaryota; kingdom Metazoa; phylum Chordata; class Aves; order Galliformes; family Phasianidae; genus Tympanuchus; species Tympanuchus pallidicinctus. Next base: position 2,280,615 of record NW_026294750.1, on the reverse strand, counting down.
CAAGAGTGGATGCTTTTTGAACCCATTAACCTCAGCCTTCTCCCCTACCTGGAGTTTTGCCCCTGGGCTCCTGCACCAGGACTCTGAGTGATGATCAAAAATCACCAGAGAGGAAAGACCATCCGACAGTGATAGCTGTAGGGTTTGGTTGCTGTGTGGTGGTTTGCTTTTTTTTTTTTTAAGCTGGCCCCTTTCATGTCAATAACCATCAGCACAAAGGCTTGGCCAGGATGAGCTCACGTAACTTTTCTGGTCAGAAGCACAACTACTTCTGCCTTCCCACGTATCTGCACAAACCCACTCGGTCTGGTAACAGGCAGTTTATTCCCTATAGGGAAATCTCAGCCCCGTATGTTCTTCTGCCAACTTATAAACTGCATCTCCATAAAAGCAGCCTGCCAGCACATTTCTGCTGTACAGCGTAGGAAGGGGCCGGTGCTCTGCTGCCCTGTACTCTGCACAGTGCACAACAACCATGAAACACCACTGCCCTCCTTTGTAAGCCTCCGCATACAGCAGAACAAATGAACCACAAAGGAAAGACAGGCATAATATTTCATATTTTAAAATGCTTTGCAATATGCCACCTACTTTCTAAGGGGACATAGCCCTGAGGCTATTTTTGTACTGACAACAGAACTGGGAAGCTTTATTCTTTGGGACTGTAAACTTATTCCTGTGCCAATTTAAACAGTGCTAAGACACCAGAGAGTCAGGTTTGGCTTGGGTCAGACAGCTCTTCCCCAAACATCAAGGAGCTGCTTATTCAAAAGCCCAGCTTCAAACACCAGCAAGCAGAAACAATAACGATGCTCTCAGTATCAGTAGTGAAAAAACAGCATATGTGAACTCTGCTAGAAATTGAATCTGAATTTGCATGCAGTCTGGTTTCACAAAACCTAAGGAAAAAGCCCAGCAAACACCAAGATGATAACAGGAAAAATGAATCCTTGTTGTCGTCATCCATCCTCCTGCCCGGTTGCTCAGTGTCACAATGCAGACCTGATCCGTTTCCCATGCAAGCTGCAGGATGAGAGCTCAGCACTGCAGGAGCCATCAGCTGGGACTCTCAGCCCTGTGGCCAGGCAGCAGTTCTACCTCAGGATCTCACATGTAAAGGTTTAACTTCCCCCACAACCCACTTATTCTGAGACTGAAGTCTTACTGGAACTCTAAGCACTGAAATACTTTGACCAAATTTAAACACAGTATTACAGAAGAAAATGAACAAAATACAAACTAACAGTGTTGGAGGCAGAATGTGTAAATCGTGATTGCATACACTGGTCCAATTGTTTTTCTCCAGGGTCAGCTGAACGAAGATAAACTCAAGTGTAAACTGAGGGCCCTGGAAAATCAGCTGCAGGCCTGCACCCAGGTAAGGTCTGATTGTCAGAGCAACAAGGAAGGCTGAAGAAAGGCATGAAAAACTGAATCATGTAATTGGGTCAGGTCTCAGTTTCTAGAGTAATCTGATTAGATACGGATCTGAAAAGTATTTTTCCTCTTTGCTGAAGCAATATTTCACAGCAAATTAGCAGTTGCATTTACACAGTGTGGATTTGCTAATACTCAGTCTTAGCAAGATTAGGAATATATCAGATAAAACCCCTCAAGCACTCTAATTCTTCCTTTATAGAGTTACTCAAAGGAGTGTGTGAAGAAGATCCTGATAGAGATGGAGGACCAGAAGCAGACCTATGAGCAGAAGGCAAAGGAGGCTCTGCAGAAAATGCTCGAGGACAAACTCCAGGCAGAGCAGCAGCTGCAAAACTCTCAGGTAAGAAACACGTTTGACACCTGGCTTTGCATCTCATCCAGCTCCTTTATTTCAGGGAAAGGCAACAACCAGTTTACTGTTTGTAAAGGTGCAAAATTACTTTTTTTTTTTTTTTTTTAATGCTACCACGCAAAGTCCAAAGGTAACGACAACCTGTGCTCATTTTATGCTGTTTTTAATAACCTGGAGCTGGGCTGATATCTGCTTCTCTTAGAGGTGCCTGGCTGCGGCGAGGGAGGACCTTGCCTTCTGGAAGGAGCACTACACCATGCTCAAATCCGAGTGGGCCCAGATGGCCAAGGCACACAGCGAGCTCAAGAGCAACCTTCACGCCCTGCAAAGCCAACTGCAGGTACATCAGACCCCCGTGGGAGCAGCGCCGTGGCCCAAGGGAGCCCATGTTTTCTGATTTGCAAACAGCCCACAGGCTGAGATCATTTCATACAAAAGCCCTTTGGTGAAGTTGCTGTTACTGCACACCCAGTCCTTGCTTCTCACCACAGCACACGGCTACAAGGAATGAGGAGCTCTGCCAGGCCCTGGACTTCCTGCAGCACGAGCATGCCGAGCTCCAGCAGCATGCTGACAGCCTGCAGCAGGACAACCAGCTCCAAGCCAAGCGTATCTGCAACATTGAAGGTACCACTCCTTCAGGGAAAGGCAGAAAGCAAGGACATAACCTGAAAGCCCTGGTTCTTGGAGCCTAGTACACCCAAAGCGATCTGTATCTGAATGTATTGCATAACCTCAGCTTACTGAGAGCCTTTGGTTTCCAAAGGGTCCCAAATTAAAGATTAAAAGGGTTTCAGAAAGAAGGGTGGAATGGGAAACTTCCATACCTGCATGCAGATATTTGCATGAACACTGGTTTTCTTATTATTTCAGGTAAATTGCAAAAAGAGCAAAATCAGAAGCTAATACTGGAGGCAACAATCAGCCACCTGCACAGTGAGTAACACAAAGAAGTACAATGTGAAAGCTCTGCATTACTGCTGTAGCAACAACAGCATCTTGTTTTGTCCTCAGACCTGATGCAGAACCAGACCAATGAGCAGAAAACACAGGAAGTGGTGGTGCAAAGGAAAGGTCAGCAAACTTTCTAGCTTCCACTTAAAGCTGCTCTAACTTGACATGGGAATGTCAGAAGTGACTCCAGGAGAGGAGAAGTCTGTATTTCTTTAGAATAAAGGATTATATTAAAGCTACACAAAACTAGTTACGATTCTATGATTATATTTTGGTAGTTAACATTAAAAGTTTATTTTTGAGGCAGATACTTTACAAAAAAATAAATGGTTTTCATTACAAGTTGTCTTTCAGTGGCTATGCCATTTCGAAAACAAAAATCAGCTTGTAGCTGCAATTACAGCTGTACTTCTGTACTTAAAGAAAGCAGTAAAAGAAACTTAAGCTCTTCCTCCCTTCCATTGCCACTCCCTTCCATTGGTAAGTGCTTGAAAACATTTCTCTAAAGACTATCAGCTTGCATCTACAGGAGAGGCAAGCCTATGATAACTGAGCTCCTCTCTGTACATAGCTTGCAAATATTATCTTCAAACTATGCTGAGTAGAGAAGCTACAAAACAAACTGGAGGTCAAGATGTGTTTCTCACCAGCAGCCTGTTTTCTAGATCAGGTTTTCACCATGCAGAACCCACCTCTCACTCCTGCCAAGGAAATGCAAAATGCAATGTCTGAGCATCCCAAGGAGAAGGCAGAAGAAAGCCTGAGGGATGAGATGCAGGAAAGGACATCCCAGCTTACAGCAAAGGAGAAAGAGGTGAGGAAGTCGCTGCTGGGACAGCAGCCATATCAGGGATTGAGATGCCTTTTAGGTGCTCTCAGGAGCATAGAAAAACAGCACATTAAAGCTCCTGGAGGCAGCCAGAGCTGCAGGCTGCACCTGGGATCCACCAAAAGGATTTACTCTGCTTTATTTCTGTTCTGATACCAGCCTTAGATGAAGCTCACAGTTTCTGCTGGCAGGGACAGGGCACCAAGCAGCCATGTCTAGAACCACTGCTTCAAACAAACCCATTTCTGTTCAAGGGAAAAAAGATAAAGCCACTCTTGAAGAGCCAAAGCCTTAGGCGTAAAAGAAGCATGGGAGGGAGAGGTAGGAAGGCTCATAAATAAATAACAACAGAAAAAACTCTGTAACATCTGACCAAAAAGCCCTCAGTTTTCTGACCTTCTGCAAGGTGCTTACCATATAAGCAATTATTTCAGGACAAAAAACCAGTAGCACAAACTTTTCTCTGCACACCAACAGTCTCACACATCTTACTGCAGAACTCATAACAGGGATTTATAAAAATAAGATCCATGACTTACCAGAGCTGAGGAACACACCAGGACCTGTTCCACTAACTCCTCCAGGACTGTGTCCACATCACCTGGGGAAGGGGCTTAGCTGAGTGTAATCACAGCAAAAGGGAACAGCTGTGGGTGCCAGCTGCATTGGCTCACAAAGAAGGACATGAACCCTGATGTTCCACCCCACATCTTTTTCCTGATTTGTATGTGGTCAGAAGAAGTGGTTATTTTTTTTTTCTTTCTTTTCTTTCACATAATGTGAAAGATGGTAGTAGAAGCAAGCAGATCACAGGATGGGAGCAGCCAGGGCACTGTCTGGGCCCCCACCTAACACTGAAACCTGCTCTATCCTGTGTAGGTATGTAAGGGCACGCGAGCAGCAGAAGGGGAAATCCCCCCTTGTCCCACTGCCCACATACAGGTGAAGCACCATAGCTGCTGCGGGAGCCCTGCCTGTTCTGGGGTGTCTGAAGTCACAGGACTCCCTCCTGCTGACCCCTGCCTCCATTCCCCCTCCTCCAAGTGCCAGGAGCTGCGTGCAGAGCTGGAGGCACTAAGTGAGGAGTACCGCTGCTGCCTGAGCTGCCTGCGCCAGTGCCGCCAGGAGCTCAACCAAAGCCAGATGGTGAAGGTGGGACCGACCCTCACCCCTTCCTTGTGGCAGCTGCACATCACCCTGGGAAACACTCCTTTATTTGGGGGCAGTGTGGAAGGATGAGCAGCATGCCTGTTAGGGATGGGAGAGAGGTTTCTTCTCCCCATCTCCTCCTGGTTACATTCGCTTCCTTTTGCAGAGACAACGCGGTAACTGGCTCCCTCTTCTGCTGGCAGTGATAGCAATAGCCACGGCTGCTGTGCTGGCCAGCTACAGACCATAAGCACCTCCTCAGTGACCTCCGTGCACAACTGACTCCTGACCTGCTGGCAGCAACCTGCCCTCACTGCGGTGCTTCTTCTGCCGCTCCTTGCCTGCTTCATACCCCAAGCTGGTCTCGGCCAGAAAAACTGACATGGCTCCAATAAATGTGGGGAGATCACCCTTCTCTTCCATGTGAGTTATTCTTTAACTGAGGGTTGCACTGCTTGGTCCCTGCACAAAGCCATTCAAATGGCATCTCTCGGACTCATGGGGGCAGCAAGGATCGTGTGTCCCATGCATTTGGGAGCCAAGCTGTGTGCATACAGAGAAACAACAATGCAATTCCCTTCATTTATCGTTTCAATGCATGGGAAATATTCCACCCTACACCATCTTATCCAGCAATAAAACTGCATACCACCCAAGCTGAGCACTCTTCACACCATCTGCTCAGCCATACCCCACCTTCCCTCATGGCCAAGCACCCTCAGCCATGTCTGCTTCTCTTTCATGTTCAGCACACTACTTTGGCAGAGCCAGGCTTTCCCACCCATCAGAGCTGTGCAGGCTTTATGGCAGCGCTTGTCCCTTGCTCTAAGCATGGGCTCAGACACGAGGTGTGACACCACATCACACACACAATAAAGAGCCTACAACAAACTTCACAAACTAAGAATACTGCTGTGTTAGCATTTTTTATTAATCCTCAGTTGTTCACAGCAAATAAATACACACAATAACACACTCCACAGTCAGGATCCAGGCTGTGGAGCTGCTCTGTTTGTTCATCCACATACTTGGGACACGCATGGACTTGATCCACACCTGGCCTGGTCAGGCCCAAACCCATCTGGTTCTTGCTCGGGGCCTCCTAGAATTGCCTCAGTGGGTTCCCCACCTCACTCCCTGAGGCACGTGAGGAACAGGATGAAAAGCCAGTGTTTGTCCATCTGTCACAAGGCAACTGCTGGCAGCAACACCACCTCGCTGGAAATGCAGAGATCAATGAAGTCGCTCTGTGCACAGAAGTCATCCCTCAGCTCTTTGCTCCAGGCGTCCAGCACCTCTTGCAGCTCCACGCAGAGGCTCTCAGGGATACTGAAGGAGCAGATCTGCACCTGGAGCCCTCCCTGTATCCTGGGGCAGGAGGCCCGGGCCGTGAACACCCTGAGTGGCGTCAGCGCCAGGCAGTTCTCCGCACCCTCCTCCACAGGGAAGGTGTAGGCTGCCGGGTAGCCCAGCAGCACCCCGAACACGGTGCAGAGATTCCAACCCGTGGCCACGACCTCACTGCAGGACACGGGGCTGTCTGCAGCCTCCTCCGCAGCCACGAGGTGGGCCAGGAGGGCCTCCACGTGTTCCCTGACGGCCGCAGCTTCAGCTGAGCCGCAGAGCGCAGGACCGGACCGCGCCGCCGCCACGTCAATGAAAGGCCCGGGGCGGGCACGGAGCGCGGCCTCCAGCTGTCGCCGAGCGCGGCCCGGGTGCAGCAGCAGCACCTCGCCCGCCACGCCCAGCAGATGCAGGCGGCCCAGGCCCAGCCCGGCCTCCCGCAGCCGCTCCACGTAACGCCGCAGCTCGGCGGGCCCCGCCGCCCCGCAGTCGTACAGCAGCGCCGGCTTCAGCCCCGCCGCCACCGCCAGCACCTCTCCGGCCAGCTGCAGGGCGCGGGCCGCCGCCAGCCGCCGCCCGGCCCCGGCCCCCAGCGCCTGCCGAGCCGCCGCCACCAGCTGCGGGGCGGGCAGAACGGCCTGCGCATCGCCGCGGCCCTTGGGGCCCATGGCCGAGCCCCGGCCCAGAGTAGCGGCGCAACCGGCGCCCGCGGCTTCCGGCCCGGCCACAGCGCCACGCGACGCCGGGGCGGAACGGCCTATGGCGGCGGGGCAGGCCTCACTGAGGCGGTGCTGAACGCGAAAGAAGGCGGAGCGGCGCGATGCTGGAGCTCAGAGCTCCCCCTGCCTTTAGGCGTTATTCTAACGCACGCGCGGAAGGAGAAGTGAAATAGAAAGCACAGCGGTGGGAACGTGAGCTGGCCTGAGAGCTTGGAGCTGTCAGAGGCTGGTTAAACAGAAATAAAATAAGGCGAGATAACGTTAAGGCAATTTTAATAGAGTACAGATTAGTTTTTCCTCTCTCCCACTCAAATCTTTATATACAGGATGTCAGTATTTGGTTTAAAAAATATTACAGAATTACAAATCTGATTTATACATAGTGGTGGGTTAAGCAAGCAGCTAAAAACAGTGGAGCTAGAAGCATTCCTTATTCCCTTTATTTATAACACTCTCCCAAGAAAAGTACCATGAGACTGTGGAAATTCAATCAGAAAACCAGATTTACAGATTTCTTTCAGGTTCAGGCAAGGCACTTATCAAAGTTTTCTTATATACACATGGGAGGGAACAGCACAGGAGGATCAAGTGCCTGTCACTGCGCAGGCAGCGGCTGTGCCATGTGCATGGTAGGGGCCTGCATCGGCCACCCCTCCTGGTGGGTCTGCAACAGGCGGTACAGCTGCTTCAGGTGAGCCACAATGTTGTCCTTGATGTCAGGAGTAGAGATCTGGAGCCGCACGCTGCCGCTGTCAAAGGAGCGTGTGAAGTCACCGGAAAACATCTCGTATATCATCCGGGCCACAACAGGGATGACCTGTTGAAGAAATCCATCATTTCAGCCTAGTCGTCACACAGTACATTTCTGTTCCTCGGCAAGGACTCCTTGCCAGAGAAGGTTCCCTGCAGGATAGTTTCCACAGACACCTAAAGCACACTCGCAGCTCAATGCTATTTGGCAAAAGAGCATCTGCATATGCTGTGACAAAATCCAGCAGCCCTGTTGGGATTTCCCCCTGCCAGTGGTCACAGAAGAGAACAGTACTCTGGTTCCTGTGGGTATCAATCTAGAGCCAGTGCATTGCCCCAGCAGGGTTATCACACGTCCAAGGCCTTCATTCCTACCTGAACCACGATCAGCTTTCTCTCCCGAGGTTTTCCATCGGGCCACTCTTCCCCAAAACAGAAATAGATCTCAAATGGTGGCTGTTTCTCAATTTGTCCTTTCTGGTGGGCAATCAGCTCTAAGAAGAAAAGCAGAATGCTGCAGGTTTGTCCACTTTTTGGATAGGAATGCTTACCATGTCCCACCCACATTGTGCCAGGTCTCAACTATGCTCCGTTGCCAGAGCTTCTTCTTGCATATCCACAATTACAGCCTGTTTCTTGAATACACAAAAGCTTTCTTTAAAAGCAAACCCACCAACAGCTCAGAGCATTAAATAAGCCACTCCACAGTCCATCAAGGTTAGGGGAAGCAAGGACAATTACTCATGCTCCATGCATATGCAATCTAATTAGCACATTGAAACCAACCCCCAGGACAGACCGCCCTTTCCAATAACGTCACCAGGATCCAAAGTTATCTTCCAGAAGAAGAAGCTACCTACCACTTAGGAACGTTTCCAAACAGAAGAGTTTGACTTTCTTTTGCCTCTCAATCAAATTTGGTGTAGTGGCAGAAGGTGCACAGGGACCAGACCAGTACACCTTGCACTGGCAGAGCCGCACAGCGTAGATGGCGTGGCCACTGACCTCCAGGATCAGTCCCCTGTCCATAACATCCAGCAGCCGACTGGTGAAGATCTTTTGCTTTTCATTGGTGATTTGCTCTGTTCCTGGAAACCTTACTTGCTCCAAATTAATTGGCCCAAAGAGCTCTTCCTGGTCTGGCATAGGACCCAGCTCTCCGTAGAACAGTCTGCATCCCTGCGGGTTGCTCACAGTTGTTGTCTGCCCAGTCTCCTTTCCTCGATATTCGAACTTGATTTCTAGGTCTGTCACTGAGAGAAACTGTCAGTAGGACTTTTCCTGGACGTCTGCACATACATCAGCAGTAGAGACATATCACACAATACAAACTAGGCTTCCAGGGATGTTTTAGCTATACACAGATGCTAACAAGCAAAAAGGATTCAAAAATGGTTTTGACTTTTTAAGAACAATGACAGAAGCACTACAAACCCATGAACGTACTTGGAAGAGAGCTGATCCAGAGCTCCGGGCTGCTGAAGAAGTCATGCTGCAAAGCAGTCGGGGGCATCTCCATATCCAGAGGTTCATTCTTTGGCCACACAGCTTCAGGGCTGCAGTTCTCTGCGCTGGCTGGAGCCATCGGAGAATCTACAGAAGGGAATTGATTCTTTCCTAAGCCAAGTCTTAATTTCAAGCACGCACCAATATACAAGCAAATAACTTCACTATTACATTACAGCCTATGGTACCAACCATTGATATTAAGAAATGGAAATGTCTCTTGAATAGGGACATGCTGAGATGGATTCAATTCTTCCTCTTCATCCTCATCAAGATCATTTTCCTTCTCATCCCATGGAGCTGAGCCAGTGGAACCTGCAAACAAGCACAAAGTGGGCAGACAATGGGTATGAAACACTGCAGGGCATTTCTTGGGGAAAAAAAAAAATAATGTAGTTTTCACATTGGCTTTGCACAATATCAAAAGTTTATTTCTGATAATAAGTTAAACAAAGAAAATCTCATCTGTACAACATTTTCAGCTTAATACCTGCTTTTACAAAGCTGAGGGTACAGAAACTATCGATAACATTGGATTTTCTTCAGCACAAAGCACGCTACTGTGTGAAGATGTATTAATTTTAGTACAGGCATACTATGGCTCAAAGTCCTCTTCAGGTGCAGCTGGGCTTACAGCAGCTGCCAGGCACTGCACACAAAGGCAGCTCGGGAGTTAATGCCACGCAGGGAAAGGTGCACGCATTGGACAAACGCCTGCTCAGTAAGCAGCTCTGTACCAACAAGGCCCTCACCTGGATTAATGATTGATCCCTGGGACTGCGGGATATCGCACACTTCATAGATTTTCACAGGATTCATGGGCACCTCCTTGGTGCCATCATACATCAAGTTGAACTCCCGGCTTTTGTTAAGAGCACATCGGAGCTGGGCTTTCCATTTTGCAGGGTCTGGCTCGTCGACTCCTTCCTGGTATTTTCCTGTTTCCACAGCCCATGCCTGGGGACAAAGTACAGCACGGTGCTCAGTCCAGCCCTCACAACAGAGCTAATTTTATCAGAAATAAAGCTCAGAAACAAATTTAGTGTGAAAATGCTCTTCTGCAGAAGCCTTAACCACGGCTCTTCTGATAACGGCAGCAGACATTCCCTCCTTAATAGCTTTTCCCATTAAAAGGAGAAGATAATAAATGCATGAAGATGTATGCTCTGAATGTACAAGTTAAGTACCAACCACACAGGATTGTGCACTGAGTCTCTCTGGGTGCCTCAGCTGTGATACCAGAAACCATTTCTGGTTTCTGCTGTCTGGAAGCATCTCCTGTGCAGGGGATGGATTTGGTTACAGCGGCGTGGAGCAGCCCCAGCATCAGAGCATCAGTCATCCATTGACCAGGCAACCATACATCACCAGGCCTGTCGTGGTCTGAAAGGGTTAAAGAACTGTACACCTCTCCAGCGCAGTGCCAAGCTTGGCACAGAGCACCAAGGTGCACAGAGTGGCATTTCAAAGAGCCAAGAAATAGAACAAAACGCACCTGGAATCTGTTACTGAAACGCCTATGGAGCTGTGGGGACAACAATTCGGCCCTTTGTGTAACCAAGCTTCTCCCTCCCTCACCTTGAAGATGGTGTTCTCCTCCTCGTGCTGCGGGCTGTGCCGGGTCGCGTGCTTCCAGGGGATCTGGAACCTCTTGGCTTCTCGGTTCAGCCAGATGAGGCCGGGGTACATCCCACTGTCCACCTGGGCCACCAGCCACGGCTTCAGGCGCACCCTGCGCGGGTGTAGCGCCATTGTCTAAGACAGACAGAGGTGAGAGCAGACCAACTGCAGCAGGTTAGTTTGATTTCTCTTGTTTACAAAGTGGACTTCACGAAAAAGCACCCTGTGGGATGCTACTGCTATCAGTTGTTGTTAGTGCACACTGAAATCACTGACTCAGACTTAGCTAGCGACTGTTCTACAGGAGGAGCTACAAACGGGTCACTAAGCACAGACTGTAAGTATTTCTAGAACAACAACTTGGTAAATATTCCATTAAGTAGAGATGTACGTTATTTGTGTTAATTGGGAAGGCTGAGCCCCAGCCAAGCCCGAGCTGGAAATGCTGCACAGGAGATAAAGCCACCAGCAAGCCACAGCAAGAACTGACATTGGAATTCCAGAAGCCTCCACGTACCCCTCACTGAATGGGACTCTCACTTAGTTTTCCTTCAGTCCTGTCGATCTCACCTTAGAGAGACAAAGCTAAGGGGCCAAATCTGAAGTTTCTGCCCCAACTGAGGTATAGGAAGAATCATTAGCAAGGACAGGACTGCTTTATAAGAGATGGGCTTTCCTCCAGAAGTCATTTCACGTCTGTCCTCAAGTTCCTCAGTGCAGCAGAATCATCTGCAAACATCACTGCAAGGTGCTGACCTGTAGTAACTGCAGTGTTTATCCAGGAGGACACGAACTGCAAGTCCACGCTCATGCTAGAAATCAAGTCATGCTGCCTTAACGGTTTGTTAAGAAAACAAAACTGCAGTTAAACTACAAATCGGATGCCTTAAGTAGTATCTTGTTGCTGCTACATTCGTAACCAGCAATATTCTTCTTCATCAGAACAGACAAAGCCAAAGAGAGTTAACAACTGCCCCCTCTGCAAGAAAAAGCAGCATTTAGCATCTTTTGGGAGGAGGGATTCATGCTACACGTGTTAGAAGGCACATCTCACACATTCATTCTGAGAATTGTATAACAATGAGGAAAAAATGGCAATTTTCCCATTAATAAAGCAAATACAAATCCTTCACCATGAGCCCCAGACACTGCTACTGGAGTTGCAAAATGAGTCTAGCAGCAGAGATAGAGGAGATGATAAAGCCTATCCAAGAACTAGCTCAGGAACACGTTTTATTTGTTCAAATACCTGCAAGCGTTCACACAAAATTAATCTGAACGCAGCTTATTTTATCTGTTAAGCAAAGAAATTGTCCTGATTTCACTGCAAATCCTGTTTAAATAGTACTCGGAAAACGTGCTTAGCCAAGGACCCAGGCATATTAGCAGATATATCTCCAGGTGCTGCAAAAGATCAGAAAGGAATCCTCAACATTATTTTTATGCTTCTGAAAGCTGCTCTATCAGTTATCCGTACACAAAATCCCATCAGAATTAAACACTGCACAAAGTGTTTGCAAAATCACAAAGCCCAGGTTAATTCTGGGCTTAGAATTGAGACAAAAACAACAAAAGTCAGGTCTTGATCTCACATGCAAAGGGAAAATCAGTGATTTCTCCTTGGAACAAGGAAATCCTAACCGAAGCTTGTTTCTGCAACTTCTCATGCATTTAACTTTACTGCAAGCAGCCCCTCTGCCTCTATTAACACACACATCTGCAAAGCCAAGATGGAATAGAAACCCATACGCACCACAGAGAAAAATTCATGCCTGCCTTTCATAGAAAACGAATTCAGTCACGTGCACAGAGCATTGGCACCCCATTAGGATCAAACTGTCCCCTGGGTGACAGCCAGCCCCTGTCAATACCAGACGTTACAATGCTTTATGACCTTTTATCACCAATGACTTGTTGACACACTACGAGAGCAAACCAACTTGAATCCACTGCAGCAGACAGTGACTCAGCCCCTCACAGCCTTCAACTTCCAGCCCAAGAATCCGCGACCACCGGGCGCTGCGAGGGCAAAATGTTACCCAGCAAGAGCTCACGGGGGGCTGGAAAACAAACAAGCACCTCACAGCCCAGCAGCGAAAGTCAGAGCCAGCCACAGTCGATTTCGGTGACCCTCAGCACAGCTGTCAGCCAACGTAACAGCACGCAGCACCACGCTGCATAGGGGCTGCTCTGGGTCAGGGTGAATAGCCCGTGTGCCCCGAGCTGAAGGATGCTCCGTGCCCCTCCTGCCTCCCTCATGCACGCCTCTCCCCATAGCGTTGCAGCCCACGGGTTTTCCCAGCTGCAGCGCTTTCAGGCTCTGCCAGCACCGCCAACACTCAGCACCTTCCCAACCAGCTCACAGCCTCTAAGCAAGGAAGGGGCGTTCTCTGGGTGCAGCTTTGCAGTACCACGGGCTGCCACCTCGTTCCTCACTTGTTACCTTTGTTTGATGACATTCTCGTGCATCTGGTGGATTTTTTTTTTCCTTCCCAAAGGCAAGCAGCTCAACCCTCGTATCAGTATTCCCACCGACAAACACGCTGAACTTTCATCCAGTTAGCTGACACTCCACCACCCCCCCGCACAGGGAATCTACGGCTCCCACATCTCGCAGCTTTGTACATCACCGCTTCCCCAAAGCCCCACAGCCCCTCGCTGCGGCCATTAACCCTTTCAGCACCATTAATCCTCGCGATTCCCACGACAGAGATGAAAGGAAGGGGCCTCCCAGGTGCCGGGTCTCATAGCTGTGCTATGGGAACAGCCGTCGCGGCACGGGGGGACGAGAGCCACCCCGTCCTGCCTTCGGGCTTCGCTTCTGCCGACTTCAAAGACATCGCTTAAGGCTAACGGCAGCACGACCCGTGCGAGCAGACAGAGAAGGCAATAAACGGACACGGGCCGGGCAGTCCCCTCCCCTTACAGCCCGGAACGGGCCGGGCAGGAACACCACGGGACGCCTCCCGGCGCCGCCTCGCACAGAGCCGAATCCTCTCCCCATCGGCCGCCTTCCAGCTCCGTCGCGGCCCCGCGCCCCGACCCGCTCCGCCGGAACCCCGCACCGAGCGAGTCCCGAGAGCGGCCCCGCACCGCCTGGCCCCGCCGCACAGTTGGATCCCGCGCCACTCACCGCTCCGCTCCGCCGGGGGTTGCCGCGCCGAGGCAGGGGCCGCTCCGCTCCGCGCCCCGGGGCTCTCCGCCGCCCCGCGGGGCCCGCGCGTGGGCGCAGCGGCGGGGCGGCGCCGGCGGAGGAGCGAAGGGGGGAGCGCGGCGGCGGCGGCGCGCACACGGCGGCGGCTCCGCCCTCACCTGCTCAGGTGCGCCGGGCGCAGCCGCGACGCCGCCCGCCCCGCCCCTCCCACGGCTCCGCTGCGCTGCGCCCCGTCGCCACGGGTGGGGGCAGCCCGACCTCTTTTTTTTTTCTTTCTTTCTGCTCTGAAGTGGAATTCTTAAAAACAAAATGAATTTCGTCCTTTTTTTTTTTTTTTTCCCATTCCTCCCCCCTTCCTCCCCCCCCACTCACTTCATAACCCGTTTGGCCCAGCGCATCCACCCATTACGTTTTAACCAAAACTTAAAGCCTCAAAAACTTAAAAGACCAACGCACAGCCGCTTTCTCACCAAGCCGTACCAACTTTCCTCCTCCCGCAGCCCCGGCCCTGCGCGCACCCTCCTCGCTGCCTGCGGCATCCCTCAGCATCCCGCCGGTCTCGCTTCTCGTTCGCCTTTCATTTCTTTTCCCTGTAGGTGGAGAGCCGTGACTCAGTGGTGAATCTTGGTTTCAGGAGATCGCATAATGCTTCCCCGTTCAGTTTCAATGAACTAGAACAAACAGTGGGGAATTTCCCTCCTCCTCCATCATGGAACACCGTGGACGGTGCTGAATCCTGACTTTGGGAAGACTAACCCACCCCCAGAGCTCAGTGCTACATCAAGATTTAGGAATTATATGTGCAGAATGCTGAAAATCTTCATACAAACAGAAAATGGAACTCTGTATTTTCCTTGGGAAGTGTGCCTTGCAAGATGCCAAGTGAAAGAGAAACCTTTCAGCCTTATTCGTCACTGAAGCGTGGCCATTGGAAGTGACATTGAGCAGGAGTTTGTCAGAACGGAGCAAAATGTCTGGCAATGAGAGACAAACATCTAAAGTTGATGTTTTCATTGTAGGACTGTGCTGTGCTGGTGAACTTCAGATTTGGCTGGTTGGTTTTCCCCAACTTTTTTGATATGGAAAGAGAGAGACAGCGGCTCCTTAATAACACCTCCATGTTATTAGTCCTGCCATGTGCAATCAGAATGGCGTGGATTGAGAAGGACCACAGTGTTCATCTCATTTCAACCCCTTGCTATGTGCAGGGTCATCAACCACCAGACCAGGCTGCCCAGAGCCACATCCAGCCTGGCCTTGAATGCCTCCAGGGATGGGGGCAATGCAATGGCCAGTGTGGTGAGCGGGCTGAGCTCCCAGAGTGTGAGAGACCTTTGATCTCCTCCTGAGAAACTCAGCACCAGCACAGGGCACATCCACCCCACATTCCTGTCACCTGCACTGCTGTCTGCTGGCAATGGGAAAAGTCAGAGTGGTTCCAATTGGTGGCCGGATGCTCAGAACACCTCAGAATGTTCCCTGGGCAGAGCTCTGCTCCTCCCATGCCTGCCCTGGGGATGCTGCAGACTGCCCATCCCAAGGAGTGCTCATGCTGATGTGCCTGAAATGATGGAGCAGTACAGAACGAGTGAAGCCCTCACTGCACCTCCAGCCTCACAGCAGCCGATCTCCTCACACAGCCAGGCCTGCCCTGCAGCCATGCCAGCCTCTGCTCAGCAGGGACAGGGAGGTGATCGTCCCCCTCTGCTCTGCTCTTGTGAGGATCATCTGCAGTGCTGTGTTCAGGTCTGGAGCCCCCAGCACAAGAAGGACAGAGAGCTGTTGGAGAGGGTCCAGAGGAGCCACAAAGATGATCAGGGGGCTGCAGCACCTCCCTACAAAGACAGGCTGAAGGAGCTGGGCTTGTTCAGCCTGGAGAAAAGAAGGCTGTGGGGTGACCTCATTGCAGCCTTTTGGTACCTAAAGGGAGCCTACAAACAGGAGGGGAATCAACTCTTGGAAAGGGGAGATAACAGCAGGACAAGGGGAAATGGTTTGAAGTTAAGAGACGGCAGATTGAGGTTGGATGTCAGAGGGAAGTTCTTTGCTATGAGAGCAGTGAGGTGGTGGAACAGCTGCCCAGAGAGGCTGTGATGCCCCGTCCATCCCTGGAGGTGTTCAAGGCCAGGTTGGATGGGGCCCTGGGCAGCCTGGGCTGCTATGAAATGTGGAGGTTGGTGGCCCTGTGTGCGGCAGGGGGTTGGAGCTTCGTGATCTTTGAGGTCCCTTCCAACCTTGGCCGTTCTGTGATTCTGTGAAGGGCGCTGCAGCTGCCAGGCACATAACAGAGCTGTGCAGGGCTTTTCCCTGAGTTCCTCCTGGGCACTGCTGCAGCATGTGGCAGCTTGTTGTGCTGGGGAGCTGACAGGAGCCGTCTCTTTTTCCACGCTGTCGGTGGGGAAACTCTGCAGTGTTTCAGTCGTATGGGCGATGCTGTGCGGATGTGTAATCAGATATTCCCCTTTGCAACTCATCACCGAAATTGCTCATTCTGATGTGACATTTCTTAGCAGGTATCACCCTATGAAGCATTGATCGGAACCCTTCAAGGAGCCGAATAGAACCTGGCTCTTTATTACAGTGACCTGCATCTGTTTTTTGAGGCGTACAGAGAAACTCCTTAGGTTGACAAACTGTCCTTCACAAAGTGATGCCCTGCTGGCCATGGAGCAGCAGTTGTGTCTGTAGTCTGCGGAGTGCATGCTTTGGGCTGCAAGAGTGTCTGCAGGGCAATGTTCATACCAGGACATTTGGTATTTCATTTCAATACCAAAATCACATCACTACTTGTATTAACCTGATTCCATGCCCTGATATGAGCAGCAGCACCAGGCAGACTTTGTAGCTCAGGTCTCTTTCAGTCCTCTGTTCCTGGCTAGAAAAGCTTGTAGTCATCGAAACAACGAGGAGCCATTTTCTGTCCTGGGAACAGATCACTAAGTTCCCATAAGGCAAAACACAATTATGCAATGAGGCAGCATACTGTCCCAGGCATGCACAGTCTTGTTATGCACTCTCAGTGCTCACATTCCAACATGCAGCCGCTCACAGAAGCACTGCACAAAATGGTGCAGAACCCTTCAATGCGCTGCAGAGCCACGCAGAATCCTCCAGTGCAATGCAGGAGCATGCAGAGCCCCCCAGCTCATTTCCCAGCAGAAGCAGCTGTGCTTCTTGCAGGCTCTTTGACCCAGATAGGGCCGTGCCCTCACCAGGTATCAGGTGAAATGAATCAAGGAATGTCAATTGAGGAAAAGGCTTCATGCGGTAAATGGAATGGGGAATACAACAGATGAAACACCACAGTAACAGTCGGTTGGCAGAGGTGCTTTCCAGCAGCTCCGTCTGAATGGTGAGATCCTATAAGTTCAGGTGTCACACTGCGCCATTGCCAATGAGGTATCTCAGAGGGGTGAAACTTGTCCACAGCATTTGTAAAAGGAAGAATTAATCTTAGTAACCCCTTTGCATTCTAGGTGCAGAGAAGGACAAACAGGATTCCTCCAAATTAGCAAGCCCAAATAGTTGACTTTAATTGAAGAAGAGCTTTACCCTTCCCAACAATTCCCCAGGTCTTCCCCACCCATTGCTATTACTGCTGAGCAGCTTTTGTCCTCTTCGTGTTTAAGATCCTGAAGTGAATGCATCATTCACTGCCTGGGCATCCTCACACACTGAAAATTACTGACACCCACAGCTGTGCTCTACTTCTGCAGATCTGCACACACACAGGCATCTCCCCATGCACACGTTCTGCTATTGGCAGCTCATTGACAGCTGGAAGCAGATTAAGAGGAAGCCCCACTGCAGACACAAAATACTCCCACAGCAGCAAATTTTAGACTGACTGTTGACCTCTCTTTTTCCATGTTAGAAACTCTTCTTCCCAAGCCAATCTGCTTCCAAAAAAGAACAGCTTAAATCCTGGTGGTCTTTAATATTACTGTAATGGGGAGTCTACTGTTTCCTATTAACACTACTCCAATCCTCTTAAAAGGAGAATCCTATCTAGCTATCAGCCTGGCTCAGGCACATTTTTAGCTACAGGTCATTTCTTTCCAGCTGACACAGATAAGTGGTCGGTTTCAAAACACCTGGGATGATGAAGATCAGGGTGGGAAGCCCCAGCAGGAATAGGGAACAGTGGTGGGAAGGGGGCTTTTGGCAGCATTTGGCTGTGACCAGCCCCATACCAGGCTTCTACAGAGCAAGAGGAGGCCAGTATTATAGCTAGACATGGCAAGCAGAAGTACTTCAACTGCAAAACGCACAGAAGAGGAATAAAGAGGCCTCAGGTTTTAAAAACACACATTTCTATATAGAAAGGAAGTAAAAGACGTGTTGCTGTTCATTGAAAATGTCCATCATGTAGAGCAATAGGAACACTTGCCTCCACGTATTCAATTCTTTAGCACTTTGTGTAGAGTTACGCTTGTAGTAGGTATTCAATTAATTTTATAAGTCAGTGGTGCCATTAACATTAGCAGCTTCCCTCATGTGAGTGGAGTTGTATGTATTTTATCAGGCTTTGCTCTTAATGTTTCTCATTCACTTGCCTTACTTCACTGAAAAGTTGGAGCACTCCCTGCAAACAGGTGGTATGTGCTTCCATTAGAAAAAAACTAATGAGGGAGCTTATTATCCTTCTTTTTAATGAAAAACATAATGAAGTGAACACAGCTTGTGGGCAATGTGCAAAAGGAAGCTCAGTTCCCAAAGGTGTTGATGTGCAGGAGGACCCTGAGCCTCTGCAGTCTGGTTCTAAATAGGGCACAGCCCAGAACATCTGAAGGTCTCTGTGGCTCATGGGTGGGAATCTCCTAATGATCTTAGTTATTTTTATACGTGTCTGCTGCCACATGCTGCTCTGCCCCAGTGCAGAGAACAGCTCTGTGAGCACCCAGTGAGCACACGGGGAGCTGGGCACAGCCTGGGGAAGGAGAAATTAAAGGCAGCAGCAACACAAAGTCACGATATTCACATCAAATAGAGGCGCGGAACAGCCAGGAAAAGAAAAAGCAACTGAAGGCGTTATAAAGGAGCGCGCAAGCAAAGGAATTTGGATTTTCTCTTCTCTTACGGAGCAAAATGGGACAGCAGTTTACCAACGCTGAAGGGGAACAGACAGAGATTGATGTTGCTGAGCTGCAGGAGTGGTATAAGAAATTTGTGGTTGAATGTCCCAGCGGAACCCTCTTCATGCATGAATTCAAGAGGTTCTTCGGCGTCCAGGATAACCACGAAGCAGCAGAGTACATCGAAAACATGTTCAGAGCTTTTGATAAGAATGGGGTAAGCAGCAAGGAGTTCTTATGCTGGTTTGTCAGTGATCGGCACCTTTCCTTTCCTCCTGGTCTTCTGGTGCAGCTCCCACCCATGTCATGGTGCTCTATTGGGACAGAAGGGGGGCATGCAAGGTACTGCAGTGTTCTGCATGGGCTGGGATGGCCTCGCAAATCTGCATACTGACTAAAGGCAGAAGACCCTGATTGGAGTGTTTGTAGATGGATTGAAAGGTTTAAGTTGTAGGCAGTCGTATTTGTGACAATATTACTGAAAGGACATCCAATTATCAAAGGCTGAGTGGGAAAAAATCTGTTATGCCAGGGGGGTGACAGTGATTTGATATGCAGTAGAAGAAGCTTGTGTACATCTATGCAGGTGGCATGTAACAAAACATTGATTGCAGTTGCTCAGAAGCAAAGGGACGTCGTCCAATTCAGACCTCCTGGTATGGATTCCCTTTGCTGTAGGGAAAATGAGGCACCCTTTCCTGGGGTGCTTTCCCCAGGGCTCCTGGGCAAGCAGGCTTGCTGGTTTAGTTGCAGTTTATACATTCTCGTATGTTAGTGCAAAAGATAGCTTAATGCCCTCCTGTAATATTCATGGAAGTGAAATATGCTTGCCTTTCTCATCTTGAAATAGGTAAGGGATGCTTGACAATCTTATTTTTCTGAAGCTCTTGACTGTATTCAAAGCAGCACAGATACTCTCAGCCCATGCAGTATCGTCTGGCAGTTTGGCACTGAGGTTTTGTAAGTGGTTTTCTATCAGTCATGGCCAGTTAAGCATCAGTGAGACTCTCCTCTTTTCCTTCAGGATAACACCATTGATTTTCTGGAATACGTGGCTGCCTTGAATCTTGTTTTACGGGGAAAACTGGAGCACAAGCTGAGGTGGACGTTCAAAGTGTATGACAAGGATGGGAATGGCTGCATAGACAAACCTGAGCTGCTAGAAATTGTTGAGGTAAGTCGGCATTGCCTCATCCCTCATTTCAGCAATCACAGTTCTTTGGCAACGTTGTGATGCACTCAGTTTTTGTGATAACTGAGGTTTCAAGGCAGCCGTGGGCAGCAAGGCGACAGTGCCTGACCCTGGTGAAGGGTCAGAGGGTTGGTGGAGCCCAGCAATGAGAGCAGCAGTGCTGTGAGCTCTGGGTTTCTGCTCAGACCTTTCCGTCAGATGTTTTACATCAGAACCCGCTGTCCTGGCCAAGGGGAAAATGCTTCAGCCCTGCTCCTCCCAGCAGCCAGGCTTCCTGACTGCACAGCAGCTGAGAATATGCTGGGAGGCACAAACCAGCAGAGAAATCCCATTTGTAATTAGTCCTTTCTGGGTTTCTGTTCCGTGCTTAGTTTTAATTAGTGACTGTGAAGAAGTGCGAGGAGGCATGTGGGTTAGCAGGCAGATGCAGGTAACTGGCCTTTAACTTCAGGTGAATCCCTCAGGCAGTGAAGCCACAGCTTCACCCTTTCATGGCCATATTGATGAGGTTCAACTGATGCTTGTATGATATTTTAGGATTTGGGGGTAAATGCAGTACCAAAAGAAATCAGCTGTGGAAATCAAGTCCTTTGGATGGCCAGCAGCTGGGAAATAGCAACCAGTGTCACCTGCAGGGCAGGTGGGGAGCATCTGGGAGCCAGACCTGGGCAGGTTCAATTATGGTTTTGAGGTCAGACTGGAATTGGCCAGAACTGTGTTAGGCCCTGGCTAATCCCCTCTATGGGAAGACATCAGACAAAACTCTTCAGCCTAATGAGCAGAGGTAATGATGAGCAGGTGGCTGTCATGTCAGGCGGAGGTGGAAAATGCCATTTTCTAATGGCAAAGTGAAGCAGGAGTTAGGGTACGTGATGCTGCAGGTTTGGGGCTTGCAGCTCAGGCAGGGGGGCTGGGAAGTGTAGTTGAGCCTGGCTTTGGCTCTGCTGAGGCCTTAGGAAAAAGTCACATTGAAAAACCAGTTTTTCCTATCTGAAACTCTTGCCTTTTCTTTGCAAGGGGGCTCTGAGGTCTTGACCAGGTTCTGTGAGGGAAGTAAAATGCTTCAAGGCGCAGATAAAGCAATCCCTAGTTGTGAGTGTAAGATCAGAGGTGGATCTTTCTCAAAAGAGGTTAAAGCTGCAGCCTTTCTAAAAGGCCTCTGCACTGCTGGTAAAACAATGAATTTCATCACTGCTCTTCATTTTCTAAGCCCTTTTTCTGACTTGTGATCTTCCTTTCAGTCCATCTACAAGCTGAAGAAAGTGTGTCGGTCAGAGGTGGAGGAGAGGACCCCACTGCTCACACCAGAGGAGGTTGTGGACAGGATATTTCAGCTGGTGGATGAGAATGGGGATGGTAAGGAACTGATGGCTCAGATTGCATTCATGCATAATGAAAAGTTATCTCTGCTGGGCAGGCTGGTTTTAATTATGTTTATCAAGAAATCGCTTAGAATGATCGCATTACTCAGACAAGTTGGGTTTGGTTCTGGTCTGTTCATGGTCAGAGCTGAGAGCAGCTTGGTGCAGCAGAAGGAAATCTCTTCTTATTTTAATGTAAAATATGACTGTTCTGTTTGCATGCTGCACCACCATTGTTCTCTAAGAGCCCACAGCAGCCACAGAGTGCATCCCAGCCTGTGAACTGCAGCCCAATGGTGCCTGCGGGGTGTGCTTGTGATCCTGGCTCAGCCTTGGGAGCTAAGGTGGCACTGCACGCTAGCCAAAGGGATGGGGAAGTGGGGTGGAATGAATGGATGGGGTTACAACCCCGTTATTGGCCTTTTTTAGCCAGCTGACCTGTAGAGTTTGTATGGGGAAAACACAGGAGGTGGTTTTCACTTCCTGTTGTCCTCCTCTTGTGTCTGATCTGTCCTGTTTTGTCTCCCCGTCCTGTCCTCCTCACCTCCCACACAGGGCAGCTGTCCCTAGATGAGTTCATCGATGGGGCCAGGAAGGACAAGTGGGTGATGAAGATGTTGCAAATGGATGTAAACCCCGGGGGATGGATCTCAGAGCAGAGGCGGAAAAGTGCTTTGTTTTGAGGGAGCCCAGTTTTGATATGGCTGAAGATGTGATGCAGACTGTGGCTGTGGCTCTCTTACTCCAGGGTGTAGTGGCTTTCCTTGTCAATACAATCTCAGCATCCAGATGAAAACTGCAGTGGCTGAAGAAGCTGTATCTCACTCTAAACCCATGTGCTGCGAGGACTTCTGGGACCCAGAGACTATTTTTGGCCGGTGAATAAGTCTGTGTGTGTACACAATGCCACTCTGGGTTTTGGTTACACCCCGAGGAACAAACTTTCCATGGTGAAGTGGAGCAGGATCTGAGCAGCATCTGGTCCAGGCAACAGAGCAGGGAAGTGAGAAGTCCTGGTGTGGCGGTGCCATCTCTGTTTGCATCGTCGATGTCTGCAGATAGCAGATGCTAACCCAAAAGCAGTAGGGGTGCTCTGATGACAGACTGCACCATCTGGAATACTGTTATGGTTCATAAAGCGTTTGCATGTTTAGTGGATTATGCTACCAATAACGTAAAGTGATTGAACACCATTGTATTGTAGATTATAAGGTTTATATTCAGCGTAAGCCAAAGCTGCACACAGCTGAGGAAAAGGCAGGGGGAGCAGTCACTGCGAGTGCCTCCCTCTGCAGAGCAGATTCTGCTCTTTGCACATGGGACAAGGGCTGCGGGAAGAGCAGGGTGAGCTCAGGGTGTCACTGCCATGAGGAGGTGACACTGCTTGGCTGGCAGGGTTGGAGAACAGGAGGGGACAGACAAATCCACTGTATTACTGAAGGGGTACAGTGGTTTTACATTGGACTTTCATTGAGCCACTCTGCAGAGAGAAAATTGGCACAGCTTGGAGGTTGAGCTTTGCTTGTTCTTACAGCTGACCCGTATACCTACATACCTCTATGAAAGAATTTGAGTTGGCCTCATTCATTGGTTCACTTCCCTTGGATTTATTTTTCAAAGTATTTTTTCCTTACAAGAAAATATTCACCTGCAAAATAACCTGAGCTTTCCTGTTTTACTTTTCCCATGGGATCACTGGGCCAAGCCCCATCCACGAAGATGCTGGCATTCTCTCTTTTGTTTTTGTGGGTTTTTTTGTGGCCTTTAATCATGACAGTAATACCTTTCACCAGGTGACCACTTTGCTGGTTTGCAGTTTAGTCCACTTAACCAATGTTTAAGTCCAGGAATAGGAGGAAGTGTTTAGGGTAGGGCACAGTCAGTGCTGGAGACCAAATTTCCACTTTGAAGCAGCCTTTCTGAGAGCTCTCTGTAAATAGGCTCTCACTCATGGCATGCCTGCTTATCAGAGCAGATTGGACTCCTCGCTTATGCTGCTGTAAGGAAGAGTTCAAGGCTCATTCAAGTCAACAGTTGATCCACCTGAAAGAAACATCTCCCTTCCAGTTGTGATATGGGGACCTGGGGGACAAGATTCACTTTGCTGATTTTCAGCCTCTCGGACAAACATTCTCATGGCAGAATACAAATCAAGCCCTCACATTTCAGCATCTCAGGCAATGTGACACTCCGTTTCTGCTTCTCACAGTTCTTAACTCCAATGGTTTGCAGTTACTGTAGTTTCACAGCCGTGGTTTAACCAAAATGCTGCGGGTTTTGGTGCCCTGCTCCCCAGCCGGGAGGCAGCTGTGCATCTCTGAGCACGCACTCCTGCACTGGGGTGGTAGAGGGCATCCTAACACCGAGCAGATGGTGCCAGGAGTTTTGTATCATGTGTTTAATAAAGGTTGGTTTATTAAAAGTTGGTTTGTAGCAATTATTTTTCGCTAGAATGAAGCTGGAGACCAGAGCATCTGACCACCATTCTGGTGTTTAGGGCTGATATAAAGAGTTTAAGGGAAGTAATGGGAGTTAAGAGCAGCAGCTGACCTGGGTGAGGCAGAGGTGGGGACGGTGTTGCAGACACAGAGCAGGAATGGAGTTCTGTATGGCTGCTATGCAACGACACAGGCAAATGTGTGTGTGATCAATGCTCATTTTCTGAATGGAATTTGACAGAGCTGCTGACAGTGCTGCGAGCTGAGGGTGCAGCAGTGAGATGGCCTCTGGTTCATCCCTGTGAGGGCTCAGGAAGGGACCAAAAAAGCGTTTGGGACTCAGCTGCAGGATGCTGGCACTGACGGGGACAACAGAGGTGCTTGAGCTGGAGCAGCTCAGCAGAAAATCTCTTTCCAATCTTGTGATCTTTCATTGAGAAATCACAAGGCGCTTTGGTCTCGGTCCTCCTTTTAAATCCACAGGTATAAAGGCTTTGATCTCCTCCCAAACTCAGCTCCCACTTACATCAAGGTACCGAAGTCAGACATTCTGCATAATCCATTTTCCAGACTCGCAGCCCAGCTGGAATTGGATTTGGTTGATCGGATTTTTCGTTGATCTAAATGGGGAAACAGGATGGCTTGGAGGGGGCAAATGCCATCTGATTTTCTGAGCTCCTTACCGTCAGCTCTGAGGTTTGATGCACGCAGGGTTGGGTGGGATTGAAGGTGAAATACGTGGGTTGGGAAGCTGGAGGTGAAGCAGGTGGCTGAGAGTGAGGGGCTGTGAATGGGGAGCATCGCATCCTCAAATGCTGTGGGAGGGAGTGCAGCTCTGAGCAGCCGAAATCATGAAGCTGAGAAGGACAGAGGCTGGTTACACTGTGCTTAGCCACACTATTTATCTGTGTTTGTATTCTGGGAGGTGAGGCTCACCTGTGTGTCGCTGGGGCTCTGTGGCTGCCCAGGGGAAAACGTTGTGTGCAGCTCATCCCCAGAGTAGCTGGGATCCCCTTGGGAGTATTGAGAACCAATGGGCAGCTCAGGGCTTCAGCAGCCCCACAGGTTCACCCACTGCTCCCCAAATCCTCCGCTCAGTGCAGGGGTTGTGCTGCGCATCACTCCTTGTTGGCATTGCTGACAGCATGTCTGTGGCTCCAGCACAGCTGCTGCCATTTGGAAAAGAAAAATTAACCAATTTTGCATGATTAGGAAGTCACAATATTAGTTTTTCAATGTTTTTACTTTGTTTTCGTCGAGGCTGAGAAAACATCCTCCTGAGAGCAATGCTGAGGGGTGCAAGCTGCCAGCTGGGTTTCTCAGACCCTTTTAGAGGAGCTTTGTCTTCAGGGTTCCTATGGCATTGAAATTGGGTGTGCTGGGGCTTCTTGCTGCAACTTGGGAGCACAGTGCATCCCTCTGCTCCCCAGGGCAGCAGACAGGGGCAGGATGGGGACAGAGGGAAACAGGGAAAGCAGCAGGAGCCTGGGAAGGACAGGAAATAAAGCAGAACTCTCAGAGTAACAGCTCCAGGAGTACCCAGGGGTGAGTTCTGCTTAAAGAAAGCTAAACCTGTTCAATGCAAACGGCACAGAGAGCAGCAGGCAGTGCTCACTGTGAGAAACCAGGGCTCCTTCCTTGCTTGTGCTGTTCTTGCAGAAGGACATAACAAAAACAAAGGTTGTGTCAGAGCTTGTGTCAGCGAGTTAACCTGTTCTGCTGGAAGCAGGAGCGATTGATAGAAAGAGAAAAGCACCAGGTGAAATGATTTTGTAAAACACCTTTATTAATTCACTATAAGATCGGAAGTGCAAAAGCTTCCAGGTACAGTTGCCCCCACATGAAAAACGTGCACAGGAAAAAAAAAAAACAACAAAAAGGACCAAAAAATTCGCTTGTGTATTGCAAACATCCAGAGATACACAGCAAAGTCCTTCGGGTGGGCAAGAGCTCCTTCCTGGTGCCCTGCATTGCCTCATCGTGCTGAAATCGGCTCCCAGCAGATGAGGAAACTTCAGGGTGCTGGAGGAAGGGCTGGGTGGGTGTTTGGGGGACGGTGCTCACGCCCGCTGTGCTGGTGGGTGCTGGGGCTGCCTGCTCCCCACAGCCGGGGTGTTCGTGGAGCCCATCTCTGCAGCACACCCAGCTGCATGGAGATCATTGCTGCCTGCAGAAAGCAGCGGATGCTCGAGGTGCCACGGAGCATTGCGAGGGTTTGTTTTGTTGGATGGGTGATGAGACATGCAGGAGAATTCCTGACCTGGTCCCTCTGGGGTTACTGACATTGTGACCGTTCCAGGTATGAGCATATCCTTCAAGTTCTGACTGTCGGTAGAAAAAAGGCACCATTCTGTGTTTTTAATGCTTTAAAACAAAGAAAAGCCACTGATTCACCGCTCTCCTTTTCATAACTCAGAGTTGTTTTTGTCTTATGTTATCATTAATGATTGCTAATGTAATAGCAACAAATCAAAGAATTGTGTGACCAAAGCCATTTGCTTTTGGGGAAAACATTGAGAATACTCAGAAAATATATGGAAAGAGACATCTCAGGTCTGCTTTTTGGGCACAGGCAAACACTGCTCTGCTCTTCAAAGGGAATTATCCCTGTGCAGAGGACCAGCTGGGGACTCTGCAAGTAAACACATGCTCTATTCCTGTTTGCAGCAGCTCTGTACCCAACGGAGGTCCCACTGAGGAGAAGAGTCCTCGTGTGAGCTGAGCTCCCATCCAGATCCATGTGCTCTGTGGGTGCTGGCATTGGCCAGTGGCTTGGTGAGAGCTCTGACTGCTCAAATGTACCTGAACCCTGCATGCTGCAGCTCTCCCTGCCCTCAGAGGTGGAGCTCTGCACACCCCTACACAGCAGTGACCTTCAGAGGCACCCGAGTTGAGGTGGGCACTGGCAGCCCTGCAGCAGCATGGCACGGCCGTGTCCCCAGCATGTCATGCTGCATCGACCCCCCCGTGCTCCCTCCACAGTGCTGTGTGTCAGCAGGGCCAAGTGTTCGGAGGGGACGTCAGTCCCTGTGCTCATAGGGTGCCCAGTGCTCCGTCACAGCATCAGAGTGGCACTGGGACAATCCCCAGCTCCCGCAGTCACAGCCCGTTTCGTGTCAATAACGCAAAGGAAGGGGGAAGAAAAGTTTGAGGGAACGTGTCCTGGAGTTTACTGGGCAGCCTCCTCTGCCTCCTCCGGAGCATGTGGGTTCTTCCCATCATTCTGGATTAATTTCACGATGTGTGTCAGGTCCAGGCTGCGGGTGAGGATGTCGAGCAGCACCTCGTCCTTTTGGACACCTTCCATGAACTCCTCCAGCGAGAGCTCACCTGTGACACACAGCCAGAAAGGCTTCGTTAGGTCTCATTATATCCTGCAGCCCTCATCCTCCACCCACAGCCCCCACACCAGTCCAGGAGTCGTGGCACAGGCTGAACCATAGCACACAACCCAGCCCCACGGCAGCGCAGCCCCACACTGCAGTGCCCCCCTGGTGCCCACAGGGACCTATGGAAGGACAGTGGGAGCCAAACCTTCCCCTCACCCACTGCTACGGGGCACCCAACACCCAGAATTGCTCCAGCAAATCGGGCTGCAGGGAAAGAGAAGGAGAGGGCAGAGCTTGACGTTGCATGGGAAACTTCCTTACCGTCCCCATTGATATCAATTTTATCGAACACCATGTTTGTGAACTCCTCAGCTGTCATGGCTTCATTGCAGCGGTTGATGGCTCGGATGGCCTGGAAAGAAAGGACACACAGAATGGTACTGAATGCTGTGCAGGTTTCTGTGTTGCTACAAGGAGCTCAATGATCTGACACGAGACACTTTTTTCCAGACATTTAGGTTCTGGAAGGGACAAGTAAAGTCCTTCCTAAAATAATGGAGATTAAACTCACTTTGAATTGCACTCAATGCATTAAAAGCTTAAGTGGGCATACTGGGATAAGCCAGGAGCCCTTCACCTCTGCAAATCCTTAGATTAAATTCAAGTGCTTATCTCAGCCCAGGCTGCAGTGGCCATGCTCATACATGCCATCACAAGGGGCTCACTGCGGGGCAGCTCAGGGCTGAGGTTAAGGCCAGGGTGAGGGTTAGAGTTGAGTTAGGATTAGGGTTGGGTCAGGGTCAGGGTAAGGCAGGTCCCAGTGTGCTCTAAGAAGGCGGGTGGGAGCGCTGGGCAGTGCCTGCTGATTTAGGGAGTTGTCTGTTGGGTTGGGATGTTCCCACTGCAGCCTCTCTCCACCCGTGTCTTAATAACCCTCGTCTGTGGAAGAAGCAGGAAAAGCAGAGCCCACTCACTTTGATGATGTTTAGCAATTCTCCCCGGTCAATGCAGCCGTTCCCATCTACATCATAGAGTTTGAAATACCATCGCAGCTTCTGATCCACTTTGCCTTTCAGGACCAAGCTCAGGGCTGCCACATATTCCATGAAATCTATGTAGCCATCCTAGAAGCAGAAGGATTTAATCTATACAGAGCCTTAATGAGCAAACTTGACATATGTACCTGGCAAGGGATTCATGAGCCTCAAATCTCCCCGTGCTAAAGGAATCTTGCTCCGCAAAGCAGCAGTAACTCAGAGGTCAAAGAGGAGCAGGGCTTATGGTGGATCACCCAGCACTTTGCTCTCTGCACACACACATAACAGCTCCTCTCTGCTGTCAAGGGGTTTGTCTGCAAACTTCCAGGAGAGAAGCAAACCCAGGAGGGACTCAGGGCCATGCAGAGTTCTGGGTAACTGAGTCCCATGGCCTTCCCATCCAAATCGCTTCAGTGGAAAATGGTACATGCTACAAAACCATGGAAAATCTTCTGGAGAGAATAAGGTGGTGCTTTGTCAATGAACAAAGCCCCGGGCTGTCCCATGGAGCAGCTTCCAGAAGGGATCATCTGCTCTGCTCCACTGCTGGATTAGCGCAAATCGCTGCTGAGCCCTTCCCAGCAGGGGTCTCCTGAACATCAATTCCTTTTCCAGGCACGGAGTCAAATACCAGGTAGTGAGCAAGGAAAGGGCTGGGGCATAAGCAAAACCACTTTTAGAGGATTCATAGCCTAAATTGTATTATTTCCGTGGGATTAAGCCCACTAAGCGTGAAGCATCCTCCTCATCTCACTGGTGCTCAGACCCTGCATGCAAACCTCTGCAGGGAATGGCAGCTCCTTGCCAGTGCAGAGCATGTGCAACAAAATCAATGACATGGCAATCTATTTACAATTCATAACAACAGAAAAACACACCCAAGCTGTGCTGCAAAGCATTGTTTGTGCCATGGTGGGCTTCTGCAGGAAGCAGAAGGTGTCACAACACCAAGGCTTTGAGGGCACTTCATGTTAAAGGGATCGCAGCGTGCCCAATAAAACCCTACAATTTTAGTAACTTTGAATTCAAAGGGAAATATCAATCCTTGGAGAGCCTCTTCCAGAGCAATCAGCAGGTGAGGAGGCTCTGCTGGCTGATGCCCTACTGCATTTCTTCACATTGCCTAATTACAATCTAAGAGGCTGCAGACAATCAGGCCACGCATTGCAGATGCACACCTACACTGCCAACGCCCGCCGTCGCGCACGGAACAGCACGCAGCCAACCCACAGAGCAGAGTGGGAAGGACAATATTTACCTTATTAAAGTCAAACGTCTCAAACATTTGCTCAACGTATTTGTTTGCTGACGGGCTCAGGTTTTTCAAGCCAAAAAACTGTTTGAACTCATAGAGGGTGAGCTGGCCTGATGGACACTCCGTCATGAACTTCTTGTACCACTGGTGGCACTCGGTGGCACTCAGCTCCTCCACTGCTTTCCCATCCATGTTCCCCATCTCCACACAGAGCACTGGTCACTTTGCAGCCAAAACTAGAGGTCAGTGGATGAGTTCTGAGGTCGGTGGATGAGTTCAGAGGTCGATGGATGAGTTCTCAGGTTGGCAGGTGAGTTCTGAAGTTTTGGGGCTTTGAAGTTCTCCTTCTCACCTTTAAAGTGCCTCGTGCTGGTCCCAGCCCAGCGGTGGTGGTGATGGACACGGGTTCCTTTGTCTCTTCAGGCAAATGTGAAAGCACAACAACCAAAAAGCACAAAGACACAGAGCTGAGGGTGCCATTTAAGTACCAGCAAATCCTCCCTCAGCCAATGAGGAGCAGGGTGGACCCCCACCAGGAGCATTAAGCGTTCAGGTTTAAAATAGAAAGGAGGTAAAATGGGAAAGTCTTGCAGATTACAGCCCAGCAGAAGATTAGGAGGGCAGAATTTGCTCCATGACAGTGTAAGCTCCTAATCTACTTCACTTACAGTTTTCTGTGGGCTCACACGAACAACAGCTTTTGCATCAAAATCAGTGTCAAAGAGAGGAAAGCACTCAGATGTTCCGGTGGTGGTGTCACCCTATCGCTCTTCCTCAGCCTTATTCTACTGGAAGATTCCTGTGTGGGAATCACAGAGTCACAGAATGGCCCGGCTTGGAAGGGACTTCAAGGATCATGAAGCTCCAACCCCCTGCCACATGCAGGGCCACCATTTAATACCATTTAACACCAGCCCAGGGTGCCCAGGGCCCCATCCAACCTGGCCTTGAACATCTCCAGGGATGGACGGGGCATCCACAGCCTCTCTAATTCAAATCAATTTGAAATTCAGAGAGGGAAATTTCCATTTTGGCTCCTATAAGGGATGCTGTTAGGGTACATTGGATGGACACAAGCAACATCATTCCTTTGAATGGCAAAGCGTAAGTGTGAATGCAGCTGCCAGATGCTTGTGCATGGAAGTTCCTGCACCACTGTGAGCCCCACATCCACCCTCACAGCATCCAGAGGAGGACTGGGAGATCACAGGGCATATCCTGAGGATGTGGCATGGGCCTTCTGCTAGTGCTGTCATTGTGGAGCTGCCCACAGGGAACCTGTCCCATAGCACCTCTGCTTTTAGATCACAAACTTAAGACAAAGAGCTCAGTTTTGCCTGCAGAGCCTGGAGCTGAGCCTTCATTGAAGTAAATCGGGAATAAGTCTGCTCTGGTAGGTGGCATTACATAAGCATAAAACAGTTATGAAAAAGGAATTAGATCGAGGAACTGTAATTGGATGTACTAATCCTGCTCCTGCCCGCGGCTGGCTCAGCTCCTGCTGTGCCCAGCGTGGTGCAGAGGGAGCCTCTATGGGGCAGCCTGTCCCAAAGCACAGCCAGGCCTCGCAGTTGTTGGGTGCCCATTAACAGAGGCAGGGTTGCATGCTAGGGGTGGGTGTGAGCTCACCAACAGTTTCCAGAGGCTTTGCTAACACTGCACCTGGAACACAAGGCTGGGATGCTCTGGGAGAGCAGCATGGAGATGTGCCAGCCACCCCACAGCCACTGGGAATAATAATTTCCCTGTGCGTAGGGCAGCTCTGTGAGCAGTGCCGTGACTCTGCTGCCCGTCCCCTGGCTCCATATCATTTCTGATCTATGCCTTCAGGTGGGAAGCAGGAGGAAGACCAACAGCTGCTCTCAGTGCTTGGGTTTATTGCTCTGCATTACGGCTTCGAGTTGGGATGGGTCCCCATTTCATGATGTTAGCGCTCTGGACATCTATCACCTTCTTGGTGTGATCGGTGTCATGGTGAAAGAGGTACCCACAGGTCGGCCTCTGTGAGGTGTAGAAAGGGCTGTATGAGTTGGAGCAGTGCCGTGTGTAGAAGAGGAACTTGAAGGAGTCGGGTTCCTGGCCCCCAGTGTGGGCAACAAAGGGAACGAAGCGGGAGGCCAAGGTCTGCTCTGAGCAGTGCTGTGCTGGGGATCCCTGGCCCTTGGGGCTGGGTGGAGGGTGGGGAGCATCCTGCTTTGCTTTGTTCTCCCCCATTCCCTTTGCCCTCTTCTGGTCTTTGCTATGTGTGGCCTTCTGGTGTTTCAGTCACCTGAAAAAAAGTTGGACAAATGCATTTTCAATGGACAAATGCACTGCTGTCAGCCAGCAGTGCTCAACATCCTGATGTGATCATTGCGTACCAGTGGCCAAAAATCACAATGTACATAAACCAAAACACACTGAGGGACTTGGGCTCATCCCCCACTGCCTGCAGGACACTGCTTTTCCCTTTGGTGTTGGGCACAGTGGAGCCCTGGTCCCAGATTAGGGTCTCAGTAATAACACCTATAAATAATAGCAATATGAGCTCCCTCCACTGCTGTGTCAAGACTCCCCCAAGCAGCAGCCACAGCTGACAGGCTGTGCAGACAGCTTACCCCAGCCTGATGCATGAGGTGCAATGGGGCGTGAGCAGCAGCAGCATGCAAGCACAGCCTGGAGGCACAGCCCTCAGCAGTGCCAAGGGGAAAACAGAATTATTGAATCTGATGAGGCCAGCCTGTCCCTGCCCCAAGGTCAGCACACCAGAGACGTGCCCAGCACCGGACCAGGGGCAGCACAAAGCAGCCATCCCACCCATAGGGATGAGAAAACCCTTTGCAGGAGGACACGGTGTGGGTGTGTGCCCAGCACAGCAGCCCTGCCTCGTGCCCCCCGGCTACTCGAGGCTGAGCCTGACTGCAGAATTATTTTGCCATGGTTATTTACCCATGACTCAGTTATCTTGTTTTCATTGATGGCAGCTCTGTGCCGATGGAAACTGGCTCTTCCCCCAGCAATTATCCTATTTACTTCTGGGCGTCCTAAATAAACTCCTCGCTGTCTGAATTTATTTTTAACCACATAAAGAAGTTTCCCAGTTTCCGTGACGCCCTGGCTTACTGGTGCTCTATTTTGGTTCTGCGTATCTGGCTCTGAACAGAGCCTGCTAAACCTATTATGAGGGGAACACCAGTGAATCATTTATAGAAATCTCCCTCAGCCTCATAGGGAAATGATGAGATCCCCCAGGCTTATCGCCTCACTTTGTCACTTATTTCCCAGATGCAGCCATCTGCCCGGTGCCTGGCAGTCCCTGTGGCCAGAGCTCAGCACAAGCAGTAGTTCAGCTGTCCCTCCTGCAAGGAGGCTCCTAGCACTTCCCATGGGAGACAAAATATCGGGGCTTTGGGTCTCGAAGATGTAAGAGCGGACCTTGCTCTGCGGTTTGTGGATCCCTGCTCCAAACACTCTGAGGTTTGCTCAGTTCCAATCACAGTCACACGTATGCATGATTACAGCTCCTTGCCTTGTGCGCTTTGACAGATAGCAGACAAGTATACACACGACTGAGCTGCTGCAACTGCACCCACCCAGCAGGGAGGCATCAGCGTTATTAAGGCAGCGCATTTGGGGTGTGTGGGTAAGGCCTTGAGTGCTTTGAAAACCTAACTGCTAAGTCATGTAGATGCCTTTGAGATGTGCAAGGCTCGCACGCGCCCTGCGATAGGGCAGCGCTGGGCAGGATTCTGGGCTGGGCAGTGCTGAGCTCTGGGCTTTGCTCATGCCATGGGTTCGCCTGCCCTGAGGCTTCCTCCTCACCCTGTGGGGCACTGAAAGATCCCTCGTGCCCGTGTGGGTGCACCTGATTACGTGATCATGGAGGGGAAGCACCAGTTCTACGTCCATGGCACTATTTATGGTACTGGCAGAACTGTAGCAGGGATTAAGAGTCCTGTGCAATCCTATTTTGTTCAGCCATGCATTTAAGGCCTCTAATCCCTCCCACATTGCCTTTTGACTCCCAGAGAAGATCCCTACAGGTGGGGTCACAGGGGCAAGGCTGAGTTACCGGAGTATTCTGCCCTGCTGGCGGCAGCAGCCCTACCCTGGGATGTTGTCACTGTCCCTGCACAGAGACTGATGCATGTGCACAGGGGCAGGGATGCTGCTGCTCCCTGGCACCACGAGGTCCTGTTAGCAGAGCTCTCCCTGCACCAGGGCTTCTGGGGCCATTGTGGTGTCACCAGGGTGGTGGCCCCAAGGCAAAGGGTTTCGGCCACGGCTGCCCATGCAGCTGCTCTGCCACCACCACCAGTTCGTGGCCTCGGCAGCACAGACCCAATATTCCTTTTGGCACGAGCTGCTTCATTGCTTGGCTTTCTCCTCCCAACTTCTATGGGGTCTGGCAGCGGAACCTCACTGCACAGGCATTTCTCACCAGGGAGATCTGCATCTGCAGGGCGCAGCTCCCTGCACTGATGCAAAGGCAGATTGTTCTGGGGTGTTCACCTGTGATCAAAGAGAGCCTCACAGAGCAGTGTTCCATCACGGCAGTGCTCACAGGGCTATCTCTGTGCCACGAAGTCAGCTGGCAGCCACCCTAGTCCTCCCAGTCCTCCCAGCTCCTCCCTGCCAAGCACCCAGCCCAGCAGCCCACCTGCCCCACCAGCAGCATCAGTCTCCCTTAAAACACAGCTGTCACTAAGTGGGGCATCTTCACTACATCATCCGAGCCTGCCCTGTGCTGAAGCCTGCACCACACCTGGTGTGCTTTTCTTTTGCTCTTTTCATTGAGGTATTCTTGTGACCCCCATCTGTAGGGTGCAGAAACTGCTGGTGATGGTAGAAGGGGCTGAACCATCCCTCTCTGTCACTGCACAGCAGCGCTGCAGCTTCACAGCCCCTGTGACATCTCTGCAGTGCAACAGCATTTTGTGAAGCAGCTCTGTGCAAGAGAGCTTCCTCGTCCCATGGAACTTCATTGGCTTATCTCCTCAAAACAGTTCCTCTTCTCCTTCCCCTTTCTTGTGACTTTCTTTGCCTTTCTGCACGCCCCGCTCCATTTGTTCAGTCAAAGACTGTGACTATCAGCCCAGCACTTACACCTGGCATGTCTCACAGAGATATTGTGTCCTTTCACATAACAATGCTTTTGTTTCACCCATCGGCTGGTGAAATAAAACCACTCCATTTGGCAGCATGGGGCTCCTTCCTCGCATTTGATTTCTGCTCCCCAGAGGTGCCCCTCTCCCCTGATCCATGGCTGCAGCCCCCAGGCACACCAGGGGCGTGCAGGAGATGCGCTCAGATGTTTGTTTGCTTCCGTTCCACCTCTCCATAAGCAGCAGTTAAGCTAACAGTCCCGAGGGCTGAGCCCCACTAATTACAGAGCAGGTCAGGCCTGGAGATTCCCTGGCAGCATCAGCCTGCAGGATGGGTGTGGGGTGTCGGTGGATCCAGCTGCATCCTGGAAAGGCTCTGAAATATCACAGCCTGTAACAGGCCCAGCGCTCACACGGTCAGCCTCTCAGCTCCCCTCCCTTTTACATTTGCCACTTTTGTTGGCTCTCTTTCTCTTGGTGTTGCCTGGCCTTTCATGACGTGGTTGGAGCCTTTTGCCATGTCACAGCAGTGCTCG
The DNA here is from genome assembly GCF_026119805.1 of Tympanuchus pallidicinctus. Classification (NCBI taxonomy): domain Eukaryota; kingdom Metazoa; phylum Chordata; class Aves; order Galliformes; family Phasianidae; genus Tympanuchus; species Tympanuchus pallidicinctus. Next base: position 2,245,491 of record NW_026294750.1, on the reverse strand, counting down.
TTTTTCACTGTTCCCACACTGTGCTTTGTGTATAAAGAAAACGTTGTGGAAATAGGGATTTCAGAAAGTGATTAAATATGTGATAGTTACCACTGGGAAAGAAGTCAGTATTATTTTGACTGCCAAAACAGCATGGAAGCAGAAATAAAGGCAAGACAGGAGGACCTTACACTGTAGCTGTGCTTCAGAGTTAACGTTCTGACGATTATTTGGGGTTTAAAGTTCTCCCGTAAGCCCCATCATTTATTAATAACCAAGGTTACTCATTAACCCTCAGCTCTTAGTTGTGTGATGGGACATTGAGCGTGGGACGCTTCAGAAAAAATGATCTGGGGTCAATTCCCTCTGTCTTTCAGCTTCTGTGTCTGAAATAGCCCAGCTGCCAGCAGTGCAGGGTGTGCAGGGAGGGCTGGTGTTTGCAGGGATCTGTAGGGGATCCGTATGTGTGAATGGGGCTTTGCAACTCAGCGAGCCCCGTCCTTGTGGGCACCCGAGGGCAGCAGATGGGGCTCTGAGCACCTGATGGAGCTGTGGGCGTCCCCGTGCACTGCGGGGCAGTGGGACATGATGGCCTTTGCGGGTCTTCTCCATCTCAAGCCGTTCTATGCTCGTGGGACAGCGGGACAGACAGACAACCGTCGGGGAAAAGCTTGGCCACGCTGGGGACGAGTCGGAAAAGTCGCGTGGCTGCACCTGGGGCTGAAGGGGAAGCAGAGGAAGGCGGCGGGAGGAGCGGGGCCGGGCGGGCACCTGGCGGAGGCGGGGCCGGGCGGGGCCAGGTGTTCCGGCCGCTCCGCTCGCTCCCTGCCCGCTGCCTCCCGCTCCCAGCGGCCCGGTGCCGCCGGAGGTTCGGTGCCGGGAGCGGAGCGGAGCGGAGCGGCGGAGCCCCGCCATGAAGAAGCATCACTCCGTGCAGGGCACTTTCAGCCGCCTCTTCGGCAAGAAGCACGGCACGGCCGCCGCTTCGCTCTTCGCTACCAACCCGCCCTGGATCTTCAGCCAGGAGGTGACCTCCGACAGCGCTGGAGGCACCGGTCAGTGCTCCCCATCCTCTGTGCCGCCGGGGGGGGGGGGAAGCTTGGGGAGGGGCGACCCGGAGCGCTGCGGGGCGGGGAGAAGGGCTGCCCCGTTCCCATCTCGTCCCCGCGATGCGGCCGCGCCGCTCTTTGCCCGGCTTTCCTCTCCCCTCCCTAAGCTGTTTCGTGAAACGCCGTGATTGAGGGGGGTGCTGTTTGCGTTTCGTTTGCTTGTAATCGCAACGCTGTGCCCTGGGGGCTCAGGGAGGAGGGGGAAGGGGTGACTGTGGTGCAGCCGGGGTGGCAGCGGCCGCTGCAGGATGGGGTTTGGCTGTGAGCTCCCAGCGGAACCTCCAGCGCTGCTCCCCCGCTGTTGGGCGAAGCGGTGCCGTCGCAGCGCGGTTACGCCCCGAAGGCCGCTGGTGAAACTCGGGTAAAACGTGATGGAGTTTCATTGCAGCTCTCGAACGCAGAGGGAAAATCCTGCTTTCTGCCTGCTGCGAATGTGAGCGGGATTCGGGCCTCTCTGTGATGTGGCTTGAGTTAAAAGTAAACAAACTAAAAGCAAGCAACAAACTTGCTGCCTGCTCGCTACCCAATGGGCTCCCATGGCTGCGGCACAGTACAAAGGCATTCCTTGCAGGTGTAGGAGCTGCTGCGCAGAGTAAAAGGCAGAAGTCCTGGAACTTGTGCATAAATGAAGGTGGTTGAATCACTCCCTGCCATCCTCGTGGTGTTCGTGCTGTTGGTTCATTTCCATGGCTCCAGGTTGCCCAAGGAGGTTGTGGATGCCCCATCCCTGGAGGTATTCAAAGCCAAGATGTGGCTCTGGGCAGCCTGGTCTGCTTGTTTGCGACCCTGCACATAGCAGGGGGTTGGAGCGAGATGATCTTTATGGTCCTTTTCAACCCAGGCCATTCTATGATTCTGTGTGGCACAAGCATTGAGTGGCTGTGCTCTGAGCAGTGTGTGCTCAGTGCACTGAGTGGAGCGCTGCTCCCAGGCCCTCTTGGATCCCAAGCAGTTTATTTTCACCCCATGAAGCCCCACGCGCTCCCTGCTTCTCAACGGTTTGCTGCATCTTTGCATGCCGTGGTTGCTGCCCAAAAGAGTCCCCTGCCCATGCGAATCCCCACCTTGGTTTTTTCATACAAAGTAAACAGAAGTTAAGCAACGTGGGAAGGGTGTAGGTCTGCCTGTCACTGACTCAGAGATTCCTGAACGAAGTGACTGCTGCCGCCTCCTCGCTGCGGTTCTCGGCTGTGCTGCGCCTGCTCCAGGTGATGCAACCAACCCTGGAGTAGGAAAGAGTTCCCTTGCATGTGTTGTAAAAGGCTTATTTTGTTTCCCACAACTGAGGGGACACAAATGACTTCAAAACAGACCGAATGCCACAGAGTGGCCAACGCTTGGCCAGGGCCAGCTGCTCCCTGTGGCTCCAGAGCTTCCTCAAGCTCTCCTTCCAGGAAACAGCAGAGTGACAGACCTGCAGCAGGCAGGTCCTGTTTATCTAGCAAAGAAAGCACAACTACAAGCACTTCATTTTACTTTAATTAAATGCATTCAGGTTAGAGATGCTTAGTAATCTAGGATCAAAGACCTTGTGATCTTTAATACATTTTCTCACTGAGTTTACTTACTCAATGTCTTAATAGGAAATTCTCACATTATTTCAGGTCTCTGAACCGCTCTATCTCCGCTCCACAAAGCTGTCTGAATCAACATTCCCATGTTGTGTTGGCCTTGGCTCTTGCTGCTTGCTTGCTGAGTGTGGGGTTAACCGAGGGGCTGTGCAAAATTAACAATAACAATAATTACATGCTGGCATCTCAGGGAAGTCCATAGGGACAGAGGATGGTGGATACACTGGGCTGTATGTTAGGGCAGACTGTGGTGGGAGAAAGGAGAAGCTTGTATGCCTGCTGGACCTGGTGTTACAGCTCATGGTTATGCTGAATTCTTTCATCCCTCCTGAGACATTTCCAGCCCCCACCGTGGCCAATTCCTTCACTCCAGGTGAAGAAAATGCTTCAGTTCTGTGGGGATGCATTTAAGCATTTGCCCTCCCCTTATCTCCCTGAACTCAGTGTAAACTTCTCTTTCCTTCTTGGCTGATCTCTGCTGGTCCCCAGAGAGCAGAGCTTCTTGCAGCCAATGAGAGGAAGGCGCACCGGCTCTCTGAAGTCCCTATGAGGTGTTTGAGTTTGTTCAGCAGAGGAAGTTCCTGTTTAATGATTTCTTCTCTGCAGCGTAAGACTGCATTCCATCCATCCAGCCCCAGTTGGACCTGTTCTGATTCGTTTACTATTTTAGAGAAAATCTGCCCTGCCTCCTGGTCTTGCCCATATGTATGCAATGCCTGGTGTCTCCTTCCCACTCTGTTTATCAAGCCCTAGCAGCAGAAATGGCTGTGTGCCAGGATTGCCCAGAGACCCCACCAGGGCCTCTACCTGCATGAGGAGGGGGTGGCAGCGTGGGGGACACAAGCTGTGCCAGGGGACATGGTCAGCCTGCCTGGAGGTGGTGGAGGCATGGAACCGCAGCCCTCTGCTACCACTGAGCTTATGCAACTTTTGCTCTTCTGCTCCTCAACCTTTAATTTCAGCATGGAACTTGACAGAAACTTATTTCTGCACTTCCCGCTTTAGCATGGGAGCTTGAGCACTGTGCTCCCAAACTTCTCAAGGGGAAAATAAGTCTGTTTACTTCTCAGCGTCTGTTTTGGAGCGGAACGCTGGTTCTTGGTTCCGCTTTATTGGTTTCTGCTTTATCCTCTTTGCTATCGAAATCTGTTGGTGGGAGCACTGCTGCTGACCTTCTCTGGTTGCAGCTGCTTTGCATGCTTCCCCCCCTCTTCCTTTTCAGACCCTGTATTTGGTGGTCATCCTGCTTGGCTGGGAATTATTGGTGCATCTCCTTCCAGCCAAGGTGGGGTTTACACGCTTCAGAGCTTCTGCTTGTAAGTTCATGCTGTTAATCAGACACAAAGAATGCAATTAAAGTAATTTTATGAGCTTTATTCTCCGTCAGAAATGAACTGACCCAAGAGGTGTGGCTGAAGGTAGAAGCACAGGGCTGGGAACCAGCAGCACCTGAGAGCTTCTGCTCACAGTGCCAGGGCTCTGTGCTCATCGTAGCATTTCGTGGACAGTTCGGAGCCTCTCTTCATAAGGAGAGGAGCCTCTCTTCATAAGGCTGGCTGGAGGCTCAGTGTTGGGACGAGCAGTTTGTCCTCCAGTGCCAATTATGAGAGGCCAACTTGCAGCAACACACAGAAGGATGCTCTAGGGATGCCATGTCACACATCCAGCTGGATGAGTGGCCCCAGCACCTGTCCTGCTGGGAGTACACAGAGAGAGGCCAGAAAGCACCTCCTGGGGAAGTTCTGTGTCTGTTGCTGTGCTGTCCCAGAGGGGTATCTTCCTTCCCCAGACCAAATCTGGGTGGGGAGTGAATTGGATACAGTACTGACATTTGGTCCCCAGCGCTAAATTTTGCTTCGTTGCTATTAGAAATGAGCCTGTCAGAGAGATGCCTGTGCTCTCCCACCTCCACCACCTGGAGCCCAGACCTGCCTCCTCAGCTCCTATCCCCTACACAGTGTGATGCTCCTTGCCTGTTTCTGGGAGCTGATACAACAAACCCTTCCCAGCTCTTTCTGAAGCGAGGTGCTGCCCAGTGCTGTTTCCCTGCTGCCCTGAATGCAGTTCTGCTGCTAACTGTCCTTTCTTCCTCTCAGGGGATGTGATTGAAGTGTATTATGGTGACAATCGCTTTGGGACGATGACCGACTCTGGAACTGCAACGTTGAAGCCTCGTCCCAGAGTGCGGCCGCTGCTGACATTCCTGCCCCTGGTGAGTGTTGGCCAGCAGTGCTGTGGGTTGATACCCAGAACCAGCCAGGCTGGTTGCCTCCCTCATCCTCCTCTTTGGGGAGGGGGGGGGAAGAAAAGAAATGAAAAGCCAAACCACTCTGTAATGATGATGAATGCGAGGGATTAGGAGGTGATTTGAGTTCAAGGCTCTTGTTGGGCATAGGCGAGATGCTTGGGTGAGAGATGTGAGCATTATCTGCCTTGTACTTTCATTTTTGTCAAAATTGCTGAGTGTGTAGATGAACAGATCTGGCTGGCGCTGCTCTTTGTGTAACTGCTGGCAGTCTCTGATCTGGCGTCGTGCTGGATAGAGCAGGAGAAAAGCTCTTGTTTCTGGCCCAGGAGCAAGGAGGCGATGCAGCAGGTGCCTGCAGAGCCTGATGGGCTGCACTGACTCCAAATCTCTTTGTTCTGGTGTGAAACAAAGGAGTAGCATCTTCCGTGTCCCATAACAAACACCAGACATGAATGTCAAACATCACAAGCTCAGCAAGCAGGGAATGACCAAGCTGCGTTTTTTCTTTTTCTGTAAGGAGTTTGGGGAGTGACAGAACCTTTGCAGAAGCCAAAGGCTGACATGGAGGGAAGAGCAGCATGTCCATGTCTGAGCTGATCCCAAAGGTGACATCTTTGTGTTGCTAGATGAGTTTGTGGTGGCTGAAGTCGCACTCCTGGTCAGAGCTCCTCCACCCAGCATGGCTGGGGATGGGACTGGGCAGTGGGTTTTGTTCTCTGCATCTGAGCAGCTGTGGGCAGTTGTCACACCTGTGTTATCAGGACACCGTCACAAAGCTTTGTGGCTGTTGGACAGTTATTTTTCCCATTCTCTGTGTATGGGATAAAGCTCTGAGCAGAGCTACCAGTGTCCAAAGGAGGGAGTGCCAGCACACATGGCCCACAGGTGGTTGGACCACAGCTGGGACACCACTGCCTCCAAAAGCCACAAGTGCTCAGTGCTGGCTCTGGTGCTGCACTGCCACTTGTGCTGAGCGAGCTGTCTTCCTGTGTAAGGCACCTTTCCAGTGGTCTTACCTCATGGAGGTACATGAAGTGGGAAGTGTGTGGTTACTCAGAGGTAGTTTGGAGACGGTGACAGCTAAATCTGAAGTGATACGGGTCACTGAACACATATAGAAGTCCTTAGTCTTGACAAGCACGTCCTGTCTGAGTAAGGGATGTTTTCCTTGTACACCCTCATCCTTCAGAGCAGTCATCACCCACAGCAGAAGAGCTGGTCTGCTGTCACCTGGGTGCAATTCATTCATGGGTTGCACAGGTGTCACTGGGAGGACAACGAGGGGGGAGGCTATAGAGCACTTGAAAGCATAATTAGCAAGCTACAAAGGATTGTGCCCTCCCCAGTGCCCTCCAGAAGACCACAGGAGGTGAAAGAAATCACGTGGGCTGAGTTAGTTAGGAGCAGTGCCTGAAAAAACTCCTCTGGTATCACAGAGCTCAGCGCATGACCATAGCTGGCACCCCGTAGCACTTGCTGGATCTTTGCATCTTCTCAGAGCTTCCAAACGTCTTCCTAGTGGGTGTGAAGGTGATACTGGAGTAAATGGCGCAAATGGAATAAATACTTTGGGCTGTCATCCTGGCAGTGCTGTTTTCCTGCTACCTTTGGGGCATAGATGGTCTGGGGGGGTTCTCCCAGAGTGATGGATCCTTATCACTGTGCTCCTCTTCTGAGAGTAAAGCGTTTAACTGAAGAAGTCGGCAGTAGTTGTAAGCCACATATTTTTGAGGACCAGTCTGGGTTGATAATTTGCATTAATTTGCATCAGGTTTGATGATGATTTGTCTTGGCACAGGCGCTTCTGCTGCCACAAACGCATATTTGCGCTGGGCTGATCTGCAGCCTTAACCCTTTCTTCCCACCCAACCCCTCTGCATTCCCCAGCCAGCAGCATGCTGGGGAGCAGCTCGTGGGCAGCTGAGTCAGGCAATTGCTCACACCCTGCCCTGCAGTGCCTGCTCCCTGCATGCCAGCATTCTGCAGCCCTCCCTGCACACCAGTGGGCACCGGCAGCCCTGGATGGAGCAGGCAGAGCACGGCCATCTGTCTGTGCAGTGTCCCTTTCTCCTGCAAAGCTTTGGCACGTGGGGGATGAAATTCCTTTGGTTAGCCACCAAATTTCCCAGGCTTTGCTTCAGAATAGAGTTAGGAGGTAGATATCCTTACATGGGGAAATAGTTGGCCTCTTTAAGACTCTCAAAATGCAAGGTAGCTGTTTTGGTGCTTTATTTAAGGAGTGGCCTTAAACTGAGCTCACTTAATGGATGGGAAGCACGGGCTTCCGCAGGAAATGCCCAGAGAGGTGGTGCCCTGTCCTTGCAGACACCCAAGCACAGGGCTCTGAGCACCTGTTGGACATCCCTGCTCAGTGCAGGGCAGTGCAACCAGGCGGCCTTTGGGGATTCCTTCTGTCTCAAACAATTCTGTGATTCTAAATCCATGGGAAAGATTGGGGGAGCTGAGGACCACAAGCTCTTCCACTGGAGACAGAGGATATTTGGTTTTGTCTCAGTGCTGAAAAGGGATTCCTGGTTGTTGCAGTGAAAGCTCACCCTAATAGGATCCTCAGCACACAAATCTGATTTCGAGCACCACAAACTGGAAATGCAGGTTCCTGGTGCACCACCCACGAGCACGGCGGCCTGCTGTGAATCAGCGGGAGCTTCGGGCTGTCACACCCCTAGCAAACACATGGGAGGGAAATAATCTTTCTGGTCATCTCTCAAGGCTGGCAGTGCATTGGAGATGCTTTCCATTTTAGAAGCCAGGTTGTGATGTGAGGATGGGTGGGTTTTCAGATGCTGAGCATTAGTGATTGCCACAGAAATTTTGAGTGTGAAACAGGCTTGCCCAGTTTTTAGGACCTGTTGAAGTAACATGTCCAAAATGGCTCATTTATGATGTGTGGACTTTGTTTCCTCCAGTTTTGCATAGATCTCTTCTGTCTGCTCTTTCTTTTCTACCTACTGCTATCCAAACATGCGATGCATACTTTGCTTTTAATTCAGGTCAAACGAGCCTCAGATGTTTTTGTTCTCCTGTAAATGAGCAGAAAGCCTCAGTGTGTTCTGGAGATGGGCAGCAAATGAATTTCCATGGAAAATGGGTACCATTGGCTCCTTCCTTTTGGCCTTTGGAATTTGGTTGCATCGGACCATTTTGTTCTCTGGTCTTGAAGTGTCTCTGTTACTCTTCATCTTCTTTCTGGCTTTTAGCTGAAGCTGAGGATCCTTCCTCTGCACTGTACCTTTTGGAATGGTATGGAACTCTTAGATGAGGTTGTAAAGCTTACCTGGTGCACTTTGCCACTAACAGAGATCTGTCCTAATGCCTCAGCAGACCTTGGCTTCCCACCAGCGTGAAGTTCCCTGATCAGTTGCTCAATGCCATGAGCTCTCCCAGTTACTCTCTCTGGGCTTGCCTTTATCTGGCTCACTTACTTGTGGTTATAGAGGGTGTTTGGTCATCTGTAGGGCAATAGACTTTGCAAGGGCAGTAGCATGTGCGCGTTTGGGGATGGGAAGGACACAGAGCCCTTCTGAAGGGCTCAGGCTTCTGTTGAAGTGCCCCAGCAGCTCACGTTCCCAGTCTCCTTACACCCGGTATGTAATGCTCACGTGCCTGCATGGGGCTGTCTGTAGGCACTCAACCTTTGAGCAAACAGACTTTGGAATCCTATAGCAATCTCCTGTGAAAACAGTGGTGGTACCAACAAAAGGCAAAGGGCGCTGGCTCAATCATTACCAAGACACTGCACAGACATGGTGCAAGCTGAAGAGTGTCTCCTTTTGCACACACAGCAGTGTGTCCCCAGCTCCTGCCCACGGGAGCTCCTGGTACGTCCTTGCTACAGTTTATCTCAACACTGCTATCTGAAAGCCCAGTGCACTGCTGCAGTTGCTTACGTCTGCGTGGCAGCCTGATTCAGCATCAGGCTGTGTTTCAGCCATGGGTGCGTTATTGTACATTTCATGAGCAACTGCAACCCCAACCTTACAGTGAGTCACTGCAGGAAGGAGGAGAGCCTTTCTGCTTTTGGCAGGCGTGAGGCAGGAGCCCTGGTCAGCACTCTGGGTGAGTCACCGTGCTGTGAATATCTGACAGTGGGTGGCTGTAATTATCACAGCTGCCCTGGCTGTGGGCATCCTCACAGATGTGTAGGCTGCTAAATTGCACGGTCCTGCAAGAGCTAAATGTGCTGCTGAGTCTTCAGCATGAATGCTAAGGGAGGGATTGAGAGTGAAGCAAACCACACAGGCAGCAGTTTTCCCCAGCCTGTTCAGATATGCTGGTGCCAGAGTTTCCCAAAAACCTGGAAGCCTTTCTGCAGCTTCAGTGGCTGTGGCAGAGGCTGTCAGGGCTTGCTGCAGAGCAATGCCCACAAAACCAGAGAGAGCGATTAAATTGACTTGATAGGTGAATGGTGAGAAACTAATGCTGCTGATGTCAAGTTGTGGAGCCCTAAGCTTGGGTGTGAAACAACCACGCTCCTTTCAGCCTGTCTGCACCTGACTAGCAAGGAAAGTTTTGTCCTGTGGCTTGTGCAACCTCGACCGCTTCCAGTCCACTTAAACAGCATCAGCAGCAGCTGCTGCAGTACCTCCATTGCTGTGAAACGGCACTGGATCCCATCAGGTTTCTGTTTGCTTAGATTACCAGCTATACAGCCTACTGCCTGCTTGACAACCTTTTATTCTAAATCCCTGAGCATTAAACAGCTCTGTTTTCTCAACAGAACGCCCAGGAATCCCATGGGGTGGCTGTGCCAACACCATCAGTGCCGGATGACTTTGAGGACAAGGCAGCTCCTGGTAAGGGTTCTTTCCAAAGTCCTTCAGTGCAACGAGTTCAGCAATTCCTTGGACTTGGGGAATCCTTTGAAGAAAGTGTGCATGTGCCATGCTCTGGAGCAGACAGTCTGATCCTGAGATTTTAATGCTAAAACCAGACCTGCTGTTAATAACTTTGTGGGGTCGTTGAAAATGAATTTGTTTTTAAAAGTTGAGGTGTAGTGGCTGTTAGAGTTAAGCAAGCTTTAGACAGCTGCTCAGCAAAATAAACCAGCTTCCTAGGAGGATGGCTGACCAGAGGAAATTCTGGTCTTTGCAGTGCTGGTGGAGGTGCTCATACCACCCTGCTCTCGCTATTCCTTGCAGACCCCGGCTCCCAGATGAACGGGAACTACCGGATGTACAGCTCGGTGGGGGACCTGCGCCCACAGGCTCTCGAGAGGGAAGATGAGGATGAGGACATCCCTCCACCACCATCAGTGCCCCCACCACCCCCTCCAACAGCGCAGGTGCTTCCACCTCCAGCCCCACCGGCTCCTCCACCACCCGAAGCACTGCCACCATCGCCGCCGCTGCCACCACCTGAGGCAGTGCCACCACCCCCCGCCGTGGCACCTCCACCACCCCCAGAGCCCACTCTGCCCTCCCCCATCACGCCAGCACCTCCAGACTTCATTCCGCCGGCTCCACCGCTCAGCAAGGCTCCTGTGCCCTTCAGCAATGGCATCTCCAAGTGGAAGTCTGAGACGGTGCTGAACACGAGGCAGGTGGATGATGAGGGGCCACTCTGTCCTGCTGAGACCAAGGTGCCGGCTGTCCCCAGTGCAGAGGAGAACCCACAGGCCCCTAAGCAGTGCCCCGAGCCCCACCTCACCTTTCCCAGGTCCTTCAAGGTGCCCCCGCCTGCCCCGGCCCGGTCCTCCTCCATCCCCGTGCAGGAGAGCCAGCCTTCCCGCATCGAGCCCTTCACCCGGCAGCCCCATGCACGGCCTCCCCTCCCACCCTGCTTCACCATTAGACCCGCAGCCAAAGTTCATGCAGGAGAAGCCAAGGAAAGAAATCCGCCTTTGAGACAGCCTGTCACCAAGGCAGCCCCTCCTCCGTTGAGCCCCAAGCCGGGTGCTGTGCTCAGCAGCCGGACCTCAGTGCCCAGCTCAGAGCCGAAGAACCTCCAGCCAAAAACAGACATCAGAGACTCTCCTCCAAAATCTGAAGTTATCACTGCAAACGACCTGGAGCTGCCCCCTCCGGATTATCCTCTCTGTGAGGACAGTTGGAAGGATCCCAGCAGTCTGAGCCAGCTGCAGCATGAGCTGTCGGCCCTGCTGCGCTCTCCCAGGAGGGATGAGAGGCAGCCGGAAGGGCCAGCAGCCCCCCAGCCCATAAATGGCAGCACTAACCATGCTGGTAACCATGGATCTGATGGAGCCAGGCTTGTTGGAAAAGCTTTGTCATCACCTACAGGAGAGGAGAGAGAGAGGAGAGAGGGGCCTGGGAGCAGCCCCAGTACCATGGGGGGACACCCTGGTGCAGCACAACCAGCTGTGGAGAGCAGCCCCACTGCGCAGCCCCACAGCGTGAAGAAGATCAGGAGTGAGCTGGAGGCTGTGTTCTCCCTGAAGAAAGAAAGGAAGCCAGCCCTGGGGCTCGGTGGTGAGAAGCAGAGCCCTGAGGATGGTGGCAGTGCCTCGCATTCAGGGTTGAGCCCTCCTGAGCCGGGTGACGCTGTGCTGCCAAAACCAGCCCTGAGCTCACTGCCAGCCCCAGCAGATGCTGCGATTGTGGAGAAGAAAACAGAACAAGAGAAGCATCCTGCTCCCGTCATCCCTGCCGCTAACAAGGCCATGGAGAGCTCAACCCCTGCTCCCTGCTCCCCTGACAGCAGTGTGAGCCCCCCAGGCCCACCTCAGAGAGCAGTGGAGGAGCCGCCGCTTCCCCCCATCCCATCACCCCCCATTTCCCCAGCGCCGCAGCCCAACACCAACATCTTCCAGTACAAAGTGCACCGGGCTGGGGCTGGAGAAGCTGAGCCTGCCTGCCCCCCGAGTTCGGCCAGCAGCCCCCCAGGAGTCCTGGGCACAGGGCAGGAGGAGGTGCTGATCCACCCGGTGACAGGAGAGCGGGTAGAGCGGGGCTCTCCCATGGCACTGCTGCTGGCAGCCCGGCAGCGGGCACAGCGGGGCCGCCAGGGCAGCGATGCGGGGGGACCGCCGAGAGCCAGGCCACACAGCAAATTCGGCAGCAGTGCATCAGAAACCACCTCCAGCACCAGCTTCTACCGCCACGAATCCAAGCCTTACTCCTTCACCGTGGTGCCCCGGCCCTCGGCAGCACAGAGCAAGCCGCCGTCCTTCTCCAGTTCCTCAGAGCAGGGCCAGGCGGTGGGCAATGGGCAGCACCCAGGGCAGCAGCGGGCTGCAGCCTCCAGCCTGCTGCGGGGTCTGCTGGAGCAGCCAAAGAACCCCAACCCTCCCTGCCACACCACGTCTGGAGAGGAGGAGGAGAACGGGGAGGCAGCGCTGGACTACGCCATCATCCCCCCGCCCCCCGAGTTCAGCAATGAGGCGGATGAGGTTGGTGGGATCCCGCAGAGCCGTGAAGAGAACCACAAGTGCCCCAGCTTCCCTGACTGCAGCCGAGGCTCCGACGCACCGCGGTACTTCAGGTGGCCTGGCTACGGCCGTAGTTACGGCTATGGGAGCAGCCAGGAGCCCTCGGAGCACAGCAGGAGGAATGGTGACCTGGCACCCCCGTGCCCAGATTACAGCAGCGCCGCCGGTTACCTCAGCCGAGGGCCGAGCAGCCGCCCGCTGATCAAAAAGCGGCTCTACGTCTCCGAGCCTGAACACTCCTACCCCAGAGCAGCTGCCCGGGGCACGGGGCTCCCATCCTATGGCTCTGGGGCGTACAGCTCCTCAGCTGGGGATGGGACCCGCCGCCTCAGCTCTGCCCACTGGAACGGCCCTGGTAGCGCGCAGGGCAGGCGCACCTCCATCGATTCAGCTGGGAAAGCTGGGCCGTACGGCGGGGCTGACGCCAAGTACAAGGGGCAGAATGGGGACTTCTTAGTAGCTGGCAGGTACGTGGCTCCATGAACTGACCTCTGGTCGTTAGTAGAGGCCTGGGCTGAGAAACTGGTGGGAAAGCGACAGCTTGGGTCATCTGCCACAAATGGCAGAGATAAGGGCTTTGCAGTGGCTCTCGTTCCACCAGCTCTGTGGTGAGGATGCAAGGGCAGCCCAGAGGCCGTACTGATGACCACGCTTACTTCTGCAGCTGTGGGTGGAGGGCTGCTGGGTGGAGGGGCTTCTTGTGGGGAAAAGAGGAAAGCATCTCTTGTAACTATCTTCAATAGAAAAGCACGGCCATTTTGAATACAGACAAATAGTTTCTTTGGCTTTGGGTGACTTTCCCCACTGTTTTCCTTCCAGACCTGCCCACGGCAGCTCGCAGTATGGTGGACCCACCAACACCTTCATGGTCAGACCCGGGGCACGGCAGCCCATCTCCTACACCTACCAGAGTGGGCACCGATAGGCTCATCCTTAGGGCTGCTCCACTGCCTTCGTCCTTCTGCTGGGAAGAGACAACGAGGTGCGTGGTTGTTGCAGGTTTTCTCCACCTGGCCAGCAAACACTGCTCGACACTGCTGAGGATGAATGTGGAGAGCAAACCTGGGACTTGGACTCTTCGAAAAGACTGTCATGGAGCATAGTTACTGCAGACCAGCTACTGTTGTGTGAGCAAAGATGTTTTTCTTTCTCTTCTTCCCTCTTCCCCAGTATTGGTTTCAAATTTGCAGCCTGATAGGTCTTCTAAAATGCAAAAGACCCTTAGTTTAAAGATCGTTACTGGAGAGTTTGGGGTTTTTTTGTTTGTTTAATCATGCTTGGGAGTGGGGAGAAGCCAAAGCTGGAGATGTGTGTAATGGAAGCAAGCCAGTATGTATCTGAATTTAGGGGGAATTAAGAACGTGAGGTCAATTGGATAGAAATAGTTTAGGATGCCTGCATCACCGCCCCCTCCGCCTTGAGTGAACACATTACGCTGATGCCTTAAGCCAGCTTGTGCTCTCAGTGCCCATCTCCAGGGCTGGGAGCAGCTGCTCTGCGAGCACAGCTCTTGCTTTCCCACTCCTTTTGGTGCCTGCACGTTTGCGTTGCCGGTTCTTTGTCATGGGAGACTGCAAGGCCTGGCTGGGTGGCAGTGAAGCATGTTGGCAACGTGAGATCTCTGATCTAGGGAACGAATAAGCTAAGCTTTGGTGTAACTGTAAAGTTTTTGACACTCCGGGGTGTGGTGTACCTGAGGGACCTTTCTCCAGCTGTTTCCATCAGCGTCGTGGATACTTCAGTGCAGATCTGCCTGAAGGAGCCAGTGCTGTGTGATGGGAGAGGAGAGTGGTCTGAAAGAGGGTATTTCACACTGCGGTCAGCTGTAGTGAGAATGTATTATTCTGAGGTTTTGAATAGTTCCAGAAGTTAGAAGCAAATCTTCCTCCCAGGCAAACTTGCTGCAAATCACTGTAAGATAGGTGTAAAAACTTGTAGAGAGTATTTTCTAATCGCTGACAAACTAAAAGCACTTTGAGACACGAGTCTACCTTTATTGAAAGCACTTTCTGTTCTCCATGTCATACAGTATCATTAGTTCCATTCAAGCTTATTCTGCTTTGTGTTGCGAGTAGATTTTGCTCTACAATTAGACTCAAAACTCGGTGATAAGTTTTCCCCTCACAGTGCAGGTTTCAGAAGTGATCTTTATTAATGTCACGCCGTTGACGTTCTGTTTTACATTGTTTCCAGCTCTACCTAATAATTTAACAGCTGTTTCGAATGCTGCAGAGGCTTCAAAGTATTCTGAACTTTACTTTGCTGTGAATGAAACAAGAACGCAAATACCATAATCAGCCTAACAGCTAATTCATAGGATGTTTTTATGCCAGTAACTCGCAGTGACTTGGAAGGCTTCCAGCTGCGCTCCCTCCAGCTGGTATTGAAACAGCGCCTTTTAAATGGCTGGATGTTGGTTTATGGAGGAGAGTAGCTATGGAGGAACTAGGCAGTAACTCCCTGGGCTCATACAGTGCATGTACCACAGCCATTTGCCAATCTCCACCCCCCAGTCAGGAAGTTCCCCGTGTGAGGAGCGCCCTGAGAACGTTTATTGATCTTTGGGAGTGAGGCTGGGATGCTGTCTGCATAGCTCCAGGCTTGTGTTTCACACATTCAGGATGGAATTTCACCACTTTCCACCACTTTCCCCTAAAACAAAGAAGCTTCGCTGATAATGTTGCAACCTGATCTTTTTGTTTCCTGGTGTAGATTTTTGCATAATGAGTTAAACTTCAAATGAATTCCTAGAATTACTTTAAAAGACTTGCTGGGAGACTTCAGACTTGGAGATGAGTCCTTTAACATATATGCAATTTCTGGGTTGCCTTCCTCTTTCAAATTCTGCTCAACCTCAACAAATACCCCCAACAAAAGTTTCATTTTTTTTTTTCTCAGAGCAAATCTGAAATCCAACGTTGGCACTTGCTTTGAATTCCGTGTTTACTGTTTCAATCAGACATGCAATTCCCAAGTTGCTACAATACAGTGCTACGTGGTGCATCTTGTTTCTAGCAGGTGGACACTGCTTTAAATTACATGGCATGAGAATGTAAGTCAGGTTAGTGTACCAGCTGTTTATTTACTCAAAGAACGCCCATGCTGGGAATGCATATGGACTAAGCTGTAATGAAACCGAGTAGGGCTTCCCAGTAAAACTGGTTAACGTGAACGTTTGAAGCATTGAAATGATTCTGTTCTTCAGACACTGCGGGCTGTCCCAGCCGCTGTAGGAAAATAGTAGGATTTCAATACGACGAAACAGGCCAAGGCCATGGGGAACTGTTTGCATTCCAAAGAAATGGCTGTCAGAGCTGTTCCAGGGCAGTTCAGTGCAATGAGCAGTGAGGGCTCAGCTGCTGGGAGCTCCCTCTCAGCCAGGTGATCTCGTCAGCACAGCACACACACTGCTTCGCTCCCATTCCTGTTTCTCTTCCTTCTCCCCCAGCTGCTTTACTACATAAACTTAGCGATAGAGGAGGGAAACTGAGGGGTGGTAACAGAGCCAAGTGACCTTACAGTGCTGGCAGCCATCCTGAAAGCTGACAGTGGAATTCTTAATGCCACGACCCTCTCTTGCCAGTGTGGTCATTCAAGCCTTGATTCGACTTAAAGGAGCCCCTGCAACCTCCTCTAAAGCACCTGCTGATGCAGTAGAACTGAGAGCTCTACTTGTAAAGTGTTTGAACAAAGTCTCTTATTTATGAGTGCCACTGAACACCAACCTTCTTGCATTAAATGTGTCTGGATGTATTGTTTGATGATGCGTGGTGTGACTTTTTTTTTAGTGTTATCTAACCTTATCTACTGAACTTCACCTTTCCCAGCTTCTGCTTAGGGCTCAGTATCAACATCTGCTGTGACAGTGTCAGTGATAACAGAAGCACGAGCAGGCAGCTCTCCTCACTGCCCATTGCTGCAGAACCACCCAGTGCCCTGCAGGGCAAGCAGCCTGATGGAGCAGCTTTACAGTTCAGCCTGGGTTTCTATAAATAGTGCTCTTGGTTTGGAGCTTTTCATTAGGAATGAAACTTGCAGAGTGATTTGCAAGTCCTGACTAGAATGCTGTGCTTAAAATTGAAAATGCAGGATGAGCAATGCAAGCACTAACTTAAAAGGCAGCTTGTTTCCAGAGTGGCTAACTCTCTCCATGCCTCCAAATTATACTTATTTGCATTCTCATCTCTTTAATCCTGGCTACAAAACAAGGTTCTTCATTAGGGAAGCGTGCAATGTATCTTGAAGCGTTTTCTCTAGCCACAACATATTACAGCAGTGTCCCCAAGCCTGAGCAGGGTGTGAAGCAGCTTGGGCAGCATCAGCACACCACAAAACCCAGAGGATCCTTCAGTTCCTTTGCAGATAGCTTGTAAGTCAGTGGGCAGTGTGCTGGTGTGATGCTGCTTGTTATGGCCTTGGTAAGCTAACAAACTAGCAACTGCTAAATAAACTGATGCTTATTGTGCTTATTTTATGATGGTAGGGGGAAAAAAAACAAGTCGTAAAAAGGGTAAATGATCTTCAATGCGTGCAAACCTCTGGCTGTTGTCATGCTGCTGCCCTCCTGCGGCAGAACACAGAGCTGCACCCGAAGGTTTGCAGGACGAAGCCCAGAATGTGCTGCCATGCTTTCTTTAATCGACTGTACCAGAAGAGGAATAATGTATCAACCACGACCTTTTCTCCACACGCTCCTCGTCTTCCACCACTGTGCTGCTTTTTGCCCTGGACCGCAGAACTCTGCAGCACGGTGATCTGAGGAACTCACATGGTTTAAAACTTCCCATTTGAAACTTGTCCTTGCTTGCACGGCATCAGCAAATGTTTATTTAAGCCCGGTTGTAACTCCAGGGACTGAAACCACAACTTCAGCACTCCGTGACCTCAGCTGGCTCTTAATATTGCAGAGGTTGCCCAGTGAAACTTAAGAGCCAGTTGTAAATGAAAATGATGATTTATTTAAAAACTGCCTTCCACCGTTTCCAAAGACACCTTTCTCCACAAGCACCAGTTTGTAACACACAACCTTTGGCCTCAACTCTTTGAAGGGACAGTTTTGAGGAAACTTCTTGTTCTTTGTAATTGTTTACCTTTCCAATACAGTGCTCTAGCTGGGGAATTTTGCTCTGAAAACAATTATGACATTGTAGTTGCTTACAGTGTAGTGTTGCTATCATGGCAAAGAAAATGTAGCATTCATTTCTAACGCAAGTTTTTGTTTCATTGGCAAAAACCCACTGTTGTGTCTAGGAAAGCCAAACCTGGAGCAGCGGCCATGGGTGCAGAGCAATGCCATTTATTGTCAGTTCAATATACTCAAAGGAAACAGTTTAGTTTGAGAAGTTGTATATTACCAAAAAAAAAAAAACAAACCCAACCTCTAAGGATTACGTGAAGTCTTTGAGGGGATTATGGGAATGCTTGATCTTCTCAGTCTCCAGCACAAAAAGTCACTCACTGAAAGTCTATCGGGAGCCTTAATTATCTCTATTAACACTACTTGTGTTAATAACACTATAAGCAGTCTGATAACAGGAGCAACAAAATGAAGGCTCAAGTCCTTAGTCCAGTTTTTCTCTTATATAAACTTCTGTTCACAAACCTCATTCTGGAGTAAGTTGTATTCAGCACAGAGAAGCTGAAATGTGCCAAGCAAACTTCTGTCAGCATTCAGCATGCTGCAGAAAAGCCCCTGATCTGCCCTCAGCTCCAAGCAATGGTGAGCATTGCAAGTCCTGGTATTTCAGCATGTCATGCACCATCACAAAGATGTTTAATGACTGCAGCTGGGATCCTTATCATACAGCATATGTGACGTATCACACCAAGCACTGGTACTCTGACACCCACCAGTGGAGCAGAAGTTGACATACAGTTCTCACCATGGGATTATTTGCCATAGAAGATAGCAAAAACCAACCTTCTATACTGAATGTGGCATTAAGGACAAGGAAACTCTTCTACCATTATAATTCCAACTCATCTTCCTGCCCAGTTGGAAGGAAGTATTTAAAGAGCAAACACTTTGCTCAGGCTTTTGCATCTACCTCAGTAAAGGTACCTCCCAATTATTTTTATTCATATTCAACCTCCCCAAATAATTTGTTCCTATTCGTTCTGTGAATGGTTTGAAGAAACAAGTCTTTTCCATTTCATTATACCTAATTCCCTCTTCCAAGGCTCCTCTGTGGCTGAAGTCACTATTTTTTTTTCCAGGTAAAAAACTGCAGTCTTTTCGCAGGTGAATCCAACTCCTGAGGAGATGGCACAGACTAGTTTGCAACTAATTTATGCTTAACTCAAAACTACTACAGGAACCTTCTTAGCCACAAGGTTCAAGGCAGACAACAATCCATAACT
Organism: Tympanuchus pallidicinctus; assembly: GCF_026119805.1. Classification (NCBI taxonomy): domain Eukaryota; kingdom Metazoa; phylum Chordata; class Aves; order Galliformes; family Phasianidae; genus Tympanuchus; species Tympanuchus pallidicinctus. The sequence continues at coordinate 2,226,819 of NW_026294750.1, read as the reverse complement.
ACTCCAGTTCACAAACATCTTCGATTTCAGGAGAACCAAAGTAATGCCAGGAAGAAACTTGGACCAATGAGTTTATAAAACTATTCTTTTACACAGTTGATTCCGGAAGCTTCACCAGCTGGTATGGGGACAGTGTGATGTAAAACCTGATGATCCCATCCAACTGTAGTGAGCAAGGCATTGTCTGAAGGAGACCACGATAAACCTTTTACAAAGTCTCGATGAGAACGGCTTCTGAACCTGGAAAACAGAGCACTGTTAGCCATGGAGCACTGCTGCTAAGAATTTTTGGCTTGTGCACGTTCTAATTGCTAGTTTGCTAGGACAGCATTCCCCACTTTAAGGAGTATTTTCACCTTCCCTTTAGTACATAAACAATTAATGAGGAGACATCAAGACAAACAGTCCCAGTGAATATACTGTCTGTACTTACACCTCTGAAAGGTCTGAGTTGAGAACAGCTACTGTACAATCTTCACTGATGGAAGCCAGCAAAGGTGAACTAGAGGGCAGAGAAGAAACCACGGTTAGAACGATTAAACACACAATTAAATTTACAAAAAATGCTTTACTCTGGCATTCAAGTGCATCTATAGCTGCATATTCTACGCCCCTATTTTACACAGTACCTATGTGCAGAAAATGCAAAGCCCGTAACACGTCGGGCGTGCACAATGGAGCTGAGGGCAGAATCAGGATTCTTTGTGTCTACTAGTGCAACTGTTCCACTTTCATCACCTTTTGGAGAAGAGAGAATGAGGTTATCAGCAAAGCTGTCACGTGAATAGAAAGACCTCGATTTGTCTCATGAAAACTGAACAGGAAGAGCACTTCTTACCTAAAGCAAAGATGTCACTTTCCTGTGGATGCCACAGGACTGAGGTAGGGAGGTAATTACAGGCACTGCAAACTGTAAATAAATAAATTGGGGTAAGAGTGAAGAGAGCAGTCCTTATAAAGACATTCCCTACCCTAGCCCAGTTAACGCTGCTACAGCACTACGATCATTATTGAAACGTTGATTTTACTTCTGTGATAGAGCTAGACTTCTTAAGATTTAATGGGCTTCTGTGACCAAGTGGCCAGGCCACTAGACTGAGGTTAGACATAGAGAACTCAGGCATGAAACAGTCTATTTCCTCACACAGCTTCATACGTCAGCAGTGACTGCATTCAGAAACGTACCAATTCGAGTAGCTGGTTTGGGGCATCTGGTGTCCCACAGTAATATTCTTTCATCCTATAGATTCAAAGCAAAAAAGATGTTTACAATTTCTTTCTGGAGCAGAGGCAGGCGTAAACTCACATTCACTGCAGTACTGTTACCAATCCCCACTCAAACCCACATCAGCTCCTCCTGTGTTTAAAGTGATGCTGGCATTAACACCCAGCTCCTTCAGTAACGCCAGGACAGAGCTGGGAATTCCCATGTTTTAACACAAACCTGCACCAACAGCTGGGTGAGCCCACCAGCAACTTATCAGACTGCAACATTGGAACAAAGCATACGTGCAGACGTTTTATATGACAGGTAGTTTCTCAATAAATGTGTTTAAGTGCAAATAATTAAGTTAAATCTCATCTTTATCAGGCAGATTCAGATAGAATTAGCTTTACCTCAGCACAGGACAGGAAGATGGTGTCCTTACCAGGACAGGCAGCCACACATGTCACTGCATCGGAGTGAGCTACCAAAAGCACAAAAGGATAAAGAGCATCAAAGACTGTATCTGACATTCTCTTGTGTGCCCAGTGCCTAACTGCACAACACTGAGAAGGGAGCGAGGATCCCTGGAGGCACAGCAGACCAAGAGTAACTTCTATTAAAGGCTATCCAAGCACTTCCTAAACACACTGAGCTGCCAAACCCAAAGAGAGCCGCTGCAGCCACATCCTCACAATGTGCACCAGCTTGAAGAATCCTCTGCAGACCAGAGGTTGGTTACAGAGGGGCAGGAGGAGATGACCAAGCAAGCAAAGCATGGCTTCTGTGACAGCCCAGTGTGATCTCCCCAGAGCTCTAGTGAGCATCATTCAAAGCTTACTTTATGCATGCAGGTGCAGGGAAGAAAAGAAAGCAGAGAAATTCAAGAATACACTTGGAAATGAGAAGAAACGGGTCCTGTAACACAGGCTGTGTAGGGAAAATTGGACAGAGAGGTACACTTGTGCTAGGAACTGAAGCACCCACGTGTGGGGGCCACAACCTGCAATGCAGTGGGCACTCACCTCTGTAGGAGTGCAGCACGGCCTGCTGCGGGAGGTCCCACACCTTCACACTGCAGACGAGAGGCAGCAGTCAGAGCCTGGCATCACATCCCGGGGGTGGGGGGAGAAGCGGGGCCAGGAGAGCTCACCTGAAGTCTCTTCCGCCGCTGACCGCCCGCGTGCTGCCCGCCAGGACGTCCACCGCCTCCACCATGTCGTCGTGTTCATATTTGCAGAACTTATTGACGATGAGGGTCTCCTTCTCGTCCAGCTCCCACAGCTCCACGGCGCCTGAGGGGCACAGCGGGGGCCCCGCCTCACCGCGGGCACCGGGACGGGGAGAAGGGAACGGGGGTGCAGCCAAGGGGAGCCCGGCGGGAGCGGGCGGGGGGCGACGCCTCACGCTTACCGGAGTCGGAACCAACCAGGATGCCTCTGTCCGCCACCCAGCGCAGGTCGGCCACGCCCGCCTCGGTCTGAACGCCGGCGGTGCAGAAGCCCTCGCTGGGGGCGCGCCGGGGGTCGGCGAATACCCAGATGGAGCCGGCCCAGCAGCGGCCGCTCAGCCCCGAGGCGCCCAGCAGCAGCGCTCCGTCTGCGGGACGTTCAGCCGTTCAGCGCCCGCGGTGCCGCTCCCCGCCGCCCCTCCCGCCCCGCTCCCCGCCGCCCCGTGCCCACGGGCCGCTAACCTGCGCGGTAATGAGCGCGTTCCAGGTGCCGCTCCATGCAGGCGGGCGCGTTAGGCGGGATGTTCCATTCGGGGCCGCCGGCCGCCGCGGCCTCATCCTCCTCCCCACCTGCTGAGGGAGTCGGAGTCGCGGGGGGCGGCGGCTGCTCGGGCGGCGGCTCCTCCATGGCGGCGGTGGCGCAGCGGGACCGGGACCGGCGGCGTCCCCACGTGCTCCCGCGCCGCGCGCGCGCCGTCTCCTCTCGCGAGAGCGGCCTCCGCGAGAGTCTCGCGAGAGTCTCGCGAGATCCGCCCAGCCGCCATCTCGGTGGTGCGGAGGCGGCCGGCGGTCACCGGGACGAAGGGTCGCTGTGCCGCCATGCTGTCCCGTCTGGTCCTCCGCGCCGGTGAGCGGGCGCGGCTCCGTACGGGGAAACGGCGGGCGGGAGCTGGGGGGGCAGGGGAGGGTGTGTGAGCTCCGTCCTGACGTGCCCTCTGCCCCTCTCCTCCCGCAGCCCCGGCCGTGCTGAAGGGCCTCCAGGGCCTCCCGCCTCCCGTCTGTGCAGGGTGAGTTCCGCGCTGTCAGGCGGGTTTCCCTCGGCGGTTCTTTCTGCACGCCGTGGAGCTGAACGGAAGCTTTCTCATTGCAGCGTCTTGCACGTCGCGAGGCCGCTTCACACCGCTCAGCACCGCTTGGCTCCTGTGCCTCCGCTGCCGGAGAAAGGAGGAGAGGTCCGGCACGGCCTGATCCCTGAGGAGTTCTTCCAGTTTCTCTATCCTAAAACCGGGGTCACAGGTTAATATTTGTGTTTTGAGATGGCAGCAAATCATCGGTCTTGGAGGGAGGGTTCAGACAGGGTTCAGATAAAAATGTCACTTTGTTTTGGCCTCTTCTTTTGCTTTCCTGAATTCTTAACCTGACTCACGTTTTGATGTGCAGAGAAGCGAAGGACTTTTGTAAGAGTCGAAATTGAACGTTCTCGATTGCTTTTTTCTCTGAAAAAATTCCCCATGAATCAAGCATTTGGGGAACACTTTGTTTCAAGGAATCAGTCATCAAAATCAGTCCCTATTTAATAGGAGCCTATTTAAGGAGCAAAAAAGTGTTCTGCAAAGCCTCACCTAATTTGTAGTTTATTTCTCATTTAGAAATAGGAGGACTTTGGCCCCCTGATGCTCGGCTCTGGTAGTGCAGCAGCCCCTCCTGGGGGAAGGGGAATTCCAGAAGGGAATTCTGCTCCCTCTGCAGTGAATGTTCCCACAAAACATGTTGTGCCAAAAATGCTGACTGAGCAGTTTCATTTTATTCATGTTGATTGAATGCAGATGCTGTGTTCCTCCCTGTCCAAGAAACAGATTTCACATCTGCCTGGGAGATGGACTGGATGATCTCTAGAGGCCTCTTCCAGACCCTGCAATTCTGTGATTCTGTGATGTGTTTTTAATTTGCATTTAGTTAGGCTTGTTTAGATGGGTCTGTAATTTGTAGCATAAAAAAAGGTAAAGTATTTGGGAAAACACAGCATTGGTCAGCATCCTGTATGTGTTTAACACATGATATTTAAGGAGAAGAGGAAGAATTTTTACACTTTAGGTATAATGAGAGGGTGGTTTTGAGGCCTGTGTGGTATTCCTTATGCTAAGTGCATTTGAACAACTTTACAATAGTCAAGTCAAGGCCTGCAGCAGGCAGTTCTGTGTGAATATGGCTTGAATGTGGGCAGTTCTGTGTGGAGCCAGGAGCTGGATGCTGCTGGTGGTGTCCTTCCCACTGTGCTGTTCTGAAGCTGTCTGATTCTGCCTTTGGTTATGGTAGAAAGGAGTCATAGAATCATAGAATCACTCAGGATGGAAAAGTCCTCAAGGACCTTAGAGTCCAACCATGAACCCAGCCGTAACAGCAGTTAAATCACATCTCTGAGCACTGCATCCAGATTTCAAACACATCCAGGGCTGGTGACTCCACCACCTCCCTGTGCAGCCCATTCCAGTGCTTAACAACCCTTTCTCTAAATAAGCTTTTCCTGATATCCAACCTAAACCTCCCCTGGTGCAACTTGAGGCCATTTCCCCTGGTCCTGTCACCAGTGAGAAGAGACCAGCCCCGCTCTGCTGCAATCAGGTATTGGAAGAGAGCAGTAATGTCTCCCCTCAGCCTCCTCTTCCCCAGACCAAACAGCCCCAGCTCCTTCAGTCTCTCTTCACAGGCCATATTCTCCAAGCCCTTCACAGCCTTGCTGCCCTTCTTTGGTCCTGCTGCAGCACCTCAGTGTCCTTTCTGTATGTTTCCTGGATTTAATCTGTTTCCTGGAGTTAATCTATTTGCTTTTAGGTGTTTCACATCAGTGCAAGCAATGCTGATTTATTTTATTTTTTTTAGGGCCTTACATGTTGGGAACTGGACTCCTGCTTTACTTACTCTCTAAGGAAATCTATGTCATTAACCACGAGACAGTTGCAGCTGCCTGCATATTGACAGTCATCATTTATTGCGTTAAAAAGTACGGTGCTGATGTAGCAGCTTTTGCTGACAAACTTAATGAGGTAAAAATAATAATATTTAATCCAACTTTGCAAAAAAAAGCTAAAAATTAATTGGTCTGCTTAAGCAGGCCTGGGCTGTAATAGAATCTGAGCCTACTATTATTGTATCAATGCTAATATGAGGTATGTTTTAGATCTTAGGTTGGTGTTGCTGTGTGGGTTTGAGGAAAAAAAGTGAAGGAAAAGCAATTGACACCAAAACAAATGTTTTATGGCTTTTGATTTTTTTTGTACAGTTGGTTGTGAGCAGTAATTGTTGTCATGTCCCAAACCTGGTGCAATCTAGCTGGTGTAGGCATTTCTCAAAATGTAGTGCAGAATTTCAGGAATAGTTTGCAGATCTCTTGTTTTCTTTGCAGCTTGCTTTAATTCTGAATCGTTTTTTGTTTCTGCTTTCAGGAGAAAGTTGCTAAAGCTTTAGAGGTGAAAAACGAAGCAATTAAAGCACTGGAAACTGCCATCGAGGAGGAGAAAAAGGAGCAGTGGAGAGTTGAAGGCCGCAGTTACCTCTTTGATGCTAAGAGGGTATGCAGCTCTAGCTCTGCTGCTCGCTGTTACTGCTGTTGGCATCACATCCTGTGGGTGCCTCTCAGGTTACTAACAAGTAACAAACCACTGATGAGACATTTGTTGCAGCCGGGGCCAGTTCCACTGCCTGATCTGTAGACTGTGTGTGGGGCTGTGTTCTGCCTCTATGTGGGGCTGTGTTCTGCCTCTATGTGGGGCTGTGTTCTGCCTCTATGTGGGGCTGTGTTCTGCCTCTATGTGGGGCTGTGTTCTGCCTCTATGTGGGGCTGTGTTCTGCCTCTATGTGGGGCTGTGTTCTGACTCTATGTGGGGCTGTGTTCTGACTCTATGTGGGGCTGTGTTCTGACTCTATGTGGGGCTGTGTTCTGACTCTATGTGGGGCTGTGTTCTGACTCTATGTGGGGCTGTGTTCTGCTCTGTTGTCTCGTCAAACGTTAATCTGATTTCATTTTTGTGTCTAGAATAATATTGCAATGCTGCTGGAAGCCAATTACCGAGAAAGATTACTGACAGTATACAACGAAGTGAAGAAAAGGCTGGACTATCAGGTGGCTCTGCAGAACTTAAAGCGTCAGAAAGAGCAAGATCACATGGTTCAGTGGGTGGAGAAGAGCGTTATTCAGAGCATCACGCCTCAGCAGGTATTGGTGTTGCTGTTGGCTTTCATCTGTGTTATGTTTTAGCCTGTAAGCATTTTGCTGTCCAGTCCTTCTGAGTCAAAAAATGCCAGATCATCTGGGTGGGTTGTGGGCACAGCAGTGATGCGTTCTGCTGCTGTGTGGGAGCTAACAGCTCTCCCACATGTAGATACAAGGTGTCTGTGCTGCTGGTGAAGTGAGCAAGTCGTTGGTTTTGTTTGCTCTTGCAGCACAGAGCTAACCCTGCAGTAAGGGCACACCAGGGAACTGTCTTCTAAAAATCCCTCTCTAAGAGCAGGATGGTTGAAGATCCCCAGATGGACTCTGGCTGCCCTTTCTTTTAAGGAATGAACCTGATAACAATGAAATATGTACAAGCAGAGCTAGAAATATGGCAGATCACTGCTTGGATATGAATCTCACCTTATAAGCTACATAGCGTCATACCTTTCAGTCTGTAACTCATTTTGAGTGTCTAAAGGGAAAACAAAAAGTGCACTAAGTACGTGCTTTGCTTGTTTAGCTTCTCTTCATAGAGGCTTTCTACTGAAAATGTTTTGTTTTTCTTTTGCAGCAAAAGGAGAGCATTGCAAAGTGCATTTTGGACCTGAAGGCACTTTCAAAGAGCGCCCAGGTGGCGGCGTAGCCACGTAGCACCTGATTCCTCTGAGGTGTTCCATTACTTGTTGGAAACTCTGATTGTAAAATGTCATTAAAACCAACCAACAAAAATATTCGCTGTCTTTGGCTGTGATTTCTGTATGTGTGTGTTTGCAGTAGATGATAGTGGGGCATTACTTCCAACCACAGCTTTGTTTGGTTCCTGGTTCAGTTGTGAACCTTTCTGGAGATGAGATGCTGGCTCTCACTGTGGTGCTGACACACTGGTGAATTTTGTTTTAATTCAGAACTGTACAAATGCCCTATGGTTATTTTTGTTAACGTGTTTTAAAATCAAAATGACTGCTGGTCTTCCCACTCACCCAGTGAGATGCTTGGAGCTGGTGTCCTCAGCTCATAGGCAAACAAACAAAGAAGTAACAAAGCTTTATATATTTATATATAAATATATATATTATAATATATATATATTATATATATAATAATATATTTTTAATATATTTAATAATAATATATTATTATAATAATATTATAATAATATATATAATATAATTTATATAAATAATTACAAAAGCTTCTTATTCTGCAGAGAAGAGAATATGACTGGCAGGAAATATCAGAAGATGATAAAGCTCAGCTTCTGCTGAATTTACCAGCATATGGATTAGAACAGTAGGATTGATAAGTGTGCCCTGGAGGGACTGATGCACCTTTTGTACGTGGACTTTTACATCCTTTTTCACTACAACAGCTCAGAGAAAAAGGTGTTCTATGGAGGTGAGGCACTCCTAAAGGCAGAAGTCACCCACCTTCAGGTAAAGGTGACTTTTTTTTTTTCTCCCCCTGGCATTTCCTGGCAGTAAAGGTTCCTCATCATTTCCTGTTTAAAAAAAAAAGAAGTGAAGTTACTCAACTTCCACATTGATGTCTCATTCGAGTTTAAGCTTACTGGTGCTCTCACAGGCTGGACACGTTCTTTTCACAAAGGCAGCACGTAGTGCAGTGCAAGCAGTGCCAACACTACTGGAGTTTTCCACAGGCAGCTGTTGCACGGTGTGAGGTAAGGTGAAGCTGTACCTCAACATTGCTTCTGCTATTGCAAATGCAATGGACTTTGAGATCTGACGTGGGGAACTTGGAGCTGTTGGGGTATGCAGGAGAAAAAGGTGACAGTAACAGTGAGAACAGTTTATTTTGTGTTGTGAGCAATAGCTGGATGTTGTTTGCAGTGTGTAGTTTGAAAACCATATAATGAGAGAGACCAGGCTGGGAATAGCCCAGTAAAACTGTATTTCCCCATCTTCATGCTTGCACCTCCTGAATTTGAGAATAATGTTTTAATTCTGAACTTCCTGTGAGTGTAACTTGAGAAAAAATTGTCCCTTCAGGTTTTTCCTATCTGTGCTTCTGATACAGAAGTTCAGAGGCTTCTTTCATGAAGTTCACTCTATTTTAGCTATATGATGCTGGGGATATTTTTTAGTCCAATATGAAATACAGCCCATCATTTCAAGAGGAGACTCTGTGCTTAACAAGGGTACTGGGTGTGTGTGCTCTTGGATGCAGGAGTGAGATGTTGAGAAGCCAGGCTCGTGCTCTGTTTATTGCCTGATTTCCTGCTGTGGTTTCATGCAAGTTTGTGTAAGAAGCCCAAAACACTGACACAAGTGAAATCGAGCCTGAGGTGTGAATGAGAATGCTGGGTTTGTGTTGTGTACGTGTGTGTAAATGCAGCTGTCCTCTCATCTTTAGGTTCTCTTGCTGTTCACTGGTGTTTGGAGAGAATGGGAGGTTCCTCCTCAAAATCAAAACCAGGTATTTCATTTGATTATTGCTATTATTTTTTAAGGAGTTCTGTCAGATCCAGGGCTCTTGGCTACATCACCACTTTCCTGGCTCAGAAAGGGTTGTTGGGGGGCAGCTTTGTGGATAAATGTATTTGGGGAAGTACTGCACAGCTTCCAAGGGCTGCTGGGGAGCAGTGGTGGTGTGGATCACTGCTGTTTTTCTGCCTGGTGTTTCCACTTTCAGCCCTCTGGAACAGAAATGTTATACTTACAACATTTCTTGCAGTCATTCTTGAATAGGTTCACGCTTCTAGGAGCTGGTTTGCTTGTTATTTGTAGTACTGGAAATATTAACACACTTAAACTCTTATTTTTTTCTAATTATTTTCAGTTGCACCAGTGCCCATTTCCACCACTGTCACAGTACATACCACTGTACAGACCTCTACTGCTGCCTTACCAGACTCAGAAGGCGAATCCTTGTTTGACAAGTAAATGCTACACCTTTATTTCTGAACTTTGAACACCAAGTTCCTTGAAACAACAAGCCCTTTCTATAGGGAAGAAGTTACCCATAATGTCCCATGTTTTCACAAGTTGGCTTAGAATTTCCTAGCCTGTGCTCAAGGTACTCAGTAATTCTTACTGCAGATATCCTGTAATCTCCTGGGGCTTGGCAATAGGATGTTTGATAACCTTGGTTGAATTTGAAAGCTACTCATTCTTTGATATTTCTGTAAGAATGTGATTCTGACTCTGTTTCCTGTGCATCAACAGCCCTGACATATTCTACTTAGCACTGGCCTTTATCTCTGGCATCCTGTCAACTCTTCTGGTGGTTGCAGTCGTCTGCCTCATCAGGAAAAGTAAGTGGCACAGTCAAGGAAATGCCAGCAGCATGGTTCTTGGGTTTCCAAATTGCTTGGTTTGCAGTGAAGATTGCAACAGATTTCAGGTCGGATTGCCCAGCTGTCAGCTGAGAGGGAACTGTACAATTGGCTGGTGGAATATCACAGCCAATTCCTCTTTCTGTGGTACAAATGACAAGAAAGCATAACTCAGTGCCTTGCAGTGAAGGAGGAGGGGAGGAATAAATTGTCTTGCATGCAGGGCAGGCTAACCCACTGGGTCCTAATTGCTCCCTAGTTCTGTAGTTAAAACATCCTTGTTGTGAGTTTTGACAAAGAGGAGGAGTTCTGTTCTGTTACCTTTAAACGACCATCAGGGAGAGCAGTGTGGATTAAGAACTTGTTTCAAAGATAACAGCTGCCACCTGGCTAATCCCACTCTGCTCTCCTCCTTTCTAGGGTATAAGAGATCCCAAGAAAACCTACAAGAACAAATTCCCTCCAAGGCACAACGTGAGGAATCTGCTGAAAACATCCAGGTAAAGGTCAAAACCACAATTCCTGGGGCTGCTCAGTTTCCGTAGCGTTGAGGTCAAAATCGAAGCAGGGCATTTGTCCTGAGATGTTACATCTGCACTTTCTCTGATATTTATAACTTCTCATATCCCAGAATGAGGTTTTTTATGCCTCTGTGGTCATCAAGCCCCAACCGAAAGCAGCACCTGTGTGACAGTGGAATTTGACACATGAACACCTGCACCTTGTGCATGCTGGATGCCATGGGATTGTTGCACGGAGGACGGCGGTGCTCTGCGAGGTATCCAGGCTGCAGTACATAACATCAGCTGAATTCATAGCTAGGAGGGGAAAACAGCATCTCCAACTCTTCAACTCTCGCCAACACTGGGGACAAATTGCTTTTCTACACCACCTTCCCTCATCTGGAGCAATCCTGGTGACAGCTTGTTGCACAGTTTCCGTGTGGGTTTCCGCTTTTGCTTGGAACTGCTGAGGAGAACTGAAAAACAGAAGTGTTTCTCTGCACCTGTCCACATCTGTGCCCTTATTTCCCTGTTCAGTCACTGGCTGCAGCGTTTTTGATAAGAGCGCCCAACGCTTTGATTGAAGCACTGAATTACATCATGATGCACCGCTGCGGGGCAGCACCGAGCAGCCGCCGGAAACACCGGAGCAAAGTTTGATCCGCGTTATTCTAAGGTGTAACGTTCTGTGCTTTCTGTTTGTTTGTTTGTTTTTGCCTGCTGAAAGCAATCGGTTCCATCTACTGACAGCGGTCACGTCGCCAAGCTGTGATGCACTCGTGCAGTGACTTCCTTTGCCAGCTGCTTTGTGAAGGGTGGGACCCTGTAACGGGGTGGGTTTGGGCAGCAGCAAGGATTACATCAGATGTTGAACTAAGATCTCTGATCTTTGTTAAAGGAGCAGGCACTGCGTTTATGTAGCTTACTGAGCTACAGAACAGAGTGATGCACTTCCCTTTGTTTTTTTTTCCTAGACCACTTTTACCGTGCAAAGATGGAGAAAAAAGAGACTTGCCTTTAATTGCCTGTGTTCAGTTTAACTCCCTGAAACTAAGCTGTGCTATAGCATCTACTGCAGTTTTGGAGCTGTAGGGACACCTGCTAAAACAGAGCAGGGATTTCATGCAGCACATTGACTTTGCATAAAATCCACTTAATATTTATTATCTTTAATGGAAGCATGGCAGCACTGACTGCAGCACAAGCTGACCAGACTTCATCTGATCGTCGAAATGGACAGGAGATGATGGGTGTAAGAGGAGGCAGTGAGGACATCCTGCACCGCAAGCATTTATCCTGTTTCTCAGTGCACCCAGACAATCATTATGGGAGGGGGGGGGAAAAAAGGACAAAATTAATCTTAGCTCTTTTCTGTATTTTGAAACGACATGATACAGACATACAGACATGTATGTAGTGACCCAGGGGGTGGGGACAGGTCCTGGTGAAGTCTTTCATTTGCAGATGGAGGTCTCATGTGATGCTGTGACTGCCCTTGTGCTGCTGAGCGAAACGTCGGTGCAGGTGTGGTTATGTGCAAGTAAAGAGAAAGCAAAATGCTGACCAAAAGACTTGTTGTGCTTGAGTTAAAGCTAGAAACTAGCAAGAACTGTTGCATTATTTCTTACTGCCTGTGGATTGGAGCTGGAAGTAAAAAGTCCATCTTGGTAACTGTGCTTTGGGTCATAGTCTGCCAAGCAACACTCAAGTCAGTAAACATGAACCAGAAGGTGCTCTTAAAGGCAGGTGATTACCTGAGAAGGTCTGGGCTTGGTACAGCAACAACCAGGCCAGATTTACTGGGTTATAATAATATAAAAGTTTGCAAATTAACTTTGGAGCTTAATGTCATATGGGAATCAGTGTGTGAGGAGCTTGCTCTTATCGCCAGCTTGTGTCAGGCAGCAGATGAACAGGACGTGTTTTTCCCATGAGTTCCTGAAAGCATTTTATCAGTGGTCTGGTGTGTGCTGGTGGGTCAACGTTCATTCTGTGTCTATGACAGCTGCTGTGTTTAATCTGTTAGAGCTGAGTCTGGCTTCGGGCTTTTTTCTGCATAGGATGTAGGTCCTTAAAATTAAAAGGTAAGTGGTTTTGAACTTCTTTATCTTGCAAGCATAGACAATGGGGTTTATGGCAGAATTGGCATGAGACAACAAGATTCCCAAGAAGATCCAAGGCTTAGGAATCTTATATTCAGGGTGAAAGTAGAAAACGCAGTTCATGATGCACAGAGGCAACCAGGACACAGCAAACAGGAACAGAACGAGTGCCAGAGATTTGGCTTTCCTGAACTCCTTCCCATAGAACGCTCCCATCCCCCTCCCATTGGTTGCTCCTTGACTTAGCTTTGTCCTGATGATGTAAAATACTGCCACGTAGAGAGCACACATGGTGCTCAGAGGGATGAGAGTCCACGTGAAGAATGAAAAATACACCATGTAATCCATCCTCATCACAGAGATAAATTCACACGTGTGATAGCGGGCGCTTCTTCGTTTGTTCCATCCAAACATTGGGGTTAATCCTACCAGCAGGGACACAGACCAGCACAGCCCCAGCGCCCACCAAATCCTTCTCTCTGTAGACATTATTTTATATCTGTTGAAGAAGAAAACCGAGACCACATTGAGCAGAAGTGTTTTAAAATACTTATGGATGATTTCAGTAACTCATGTTCAAAAACTCGAGGTTTATTATGACCAACCAGCTTGCTTTTTTTTCTTTTTTTTTTGGAAGGAAAACCTTATTTTGTTACGAGCCATAACTCTTCACTGTAACAGTCATGAAAGACGAACTATGTTTAACTTCCCTTCTTTGTGGCTGGCTGCTGTTTTATTTCTTGTTTCATTAAGACCTCAGTGCTCCTTGACACACTGGCACAGGCTGCCCAAGGAGGCTGTGGATGCCCCATCCCTGCAGGCATTCAAGGCCAGGCTGGATGTGGCTCTGGGCAGCCTGGGCTGCTGGTTGGTGACCTGCACACAGCATGGAGTTGGAACTGGATGAGCGCTGTGCTCCTTTGCAACCCAGGTCATTCTGTGATACTACTTGTATTTCCACTGCTAGTGATCCTATTCTATTTCTCAGCTTTCTTGCATGCACCTTTATGTATCTTTATGCTGGTTCATTCTGTTTGTAAGGCAAAAGTGCTTTTTCACTTTTCAACATACAGGTCTTCTCCCCACAAAAACATGTTTCTTTTATGCCTGCAGTTATGCTTTCTGTAAGTCTTTCCATTCAAACCTAGAAAAGGAAAGCCTTCATAAATCTTCATAATTTTCAGGCGACAGTAAAAGTGAACGTATTTAAAAGATTACCCTCAGAAACCCAAAGAAATCTGTAGTGCATTTGGCATCTGCATAACAACCCATTGAACCATGGGCTCACCTGATGGGCAGCTTCACACGCAGGTAGCGGTCGATGGCGATGGCCAGCAAGGAAAGGATGGAGGCTTGGGTGAAGACCACCATGAGGCAGCAGAGGAAGAGGCAGAAATGGAACGGGATGCTGACGTGCAGACTGACCAACACGGCCAGCGGGATGACGACCAACCCCACTGCAATGTCAGCCAGCGCCAGGGAGGCAATGAAGTACATGGTGGTGTTGTGGAAGGCTGCGTTCAGCTTCACCGCCCAGACCACCGGGATGTTCCCCAGGGCAGCAAGCAGAGCCACCAGGCACTCAGTGCCAATGTAGATCGCATCCGTGCTGCCCATCACCTGGCTGGTATTGAGGGTTCCATTGGTGGGGCTGCTGCTGGCTGGGCAGTCGGGTGGGCACATGGGTGCCGGCGGTCTCTGTGGCACCCGCGGTGCTGCTGTGGGCCGTCTCTGCTTCCCCGGTGTGTGAATGTCCTCCAGAATTTCACATCCTCAGCGCTCAGCAGTAAATCAGCTGTTGCCCGTCCCAGAGTTCAGGAAACGTTCTTTGTTTTGGACACCGCAGCTCACCGCAGCCTTTCCGAAACTCCGTAGCTTTCTTGTTCTTTAGAAAGGTGTTTGGAAATGGAAAAAAGAAAAGGAAAAAAAAGGGAAAGCTCTCCTAGGGCTGCTCACCAGCAACCCAAAACCAAATGTGACCAGTAGAAGGAAGCAGATAAGGCAATTTTAGAAGTGAGAGACCTGTACTCGGAACTGGCTGTGCAATGCTGCCTCTATCAATGCGGGTAATCGCTCTGTGGTCGCTTTAGGAAATGATGCAGCTTATAGGGTGCTTTGCTGCATTCCAGACCTTCCTCGGTGTGGCATTACTATAGTGAGTGATGTTTTCAAGCAGGAGCCCTCAGTTCCAGTAGAAGCCCATGGGACCACCAACCCAACCTTGTTGTTGGCCTGCCGACTTATGGTGGGTGCCAAAGGGCCTCCTTGTACAATCAAAAGGGACAGCAAGGCCAGGGTTATGTCGTGGAACACAGAACAGACAGCGGGCAGCACAGGGCTGTGTATGTGGAAAGCACTGCCTCCAGCCACAGCAACCTTATCTCTGCCATCTCTGGCACAGCCGGGGAAGTGAAGTTGGCAAGAGGCAGAGTCAGAAATAAAGAAGACTTCTTCACTTCTCTTCTGTGAAATGGGCTGGCTTCCTTGAAACATGTGTAAGTAGCCCTTGCTCCCCACATGGAAGGTGTGTTGTTGCCATTACTGCTGGGGAAAATGCAAAGAAGAACCTCTCTGGAGTGGTCCCAGTCTGCACATGGGCTTGGGACTGGTTTTCTAACAGGAGCTGACAGCCATGGGCACAGCAGATGAATGCCAGCAGTGGCGTGTGCTGGGTTTGCAGACTGAATTGCTGCTCCAACCAGCTGGTGCTGTGCAGCTGTGAGCAGGGGAAAAACACATCCTGGTGGTTGCGTATGAGCTGCTGCGTCACCTCTGTGGCTGACCTTCTCCTCATGTCTCCTGTTGCCCAGGCTGTCGGGGCCTTAGCGGGGCCACCCTCCTCTGGTGTCGGCTGCAAACAGACAAAAAACCACTCAGTGCTGCATGGGACTGAAGCAAAAGGTTTGTTTTAAGCCATTCATTCTGCCTCGTGGCTGTGAGAAATGATCCTCACCTCACATGGGTACCCAGGGCATGCTGCACAGGAGGCTCCTTTCAGATGCTGTGGAGAAAGAGCGAGGCTTTGTGCTTTCTAAAGGCACACCATAGCACATCACCTTTCAGTGATGGTGCTGCATAACACCGTTTGGGGTTTTCCATCCCCAATGGCAGCCAAGGGCAGCGCTGTCAAACCCATCTGAACTGCACCTGCCCCAGCTGAGGCCAAACCTGGCCGCTTCTACCCCCACACATCCCTGTTTCTGTAGGGAAGGTGAAGGGTGCATTCATTTCCAGATGCTTCCTGCAGCAGCAGCATCTGTTTCCTGCCCTGAGCTCTACACCCTGCCAGGGAGACGAGTGGTGCTCCTGCCCAGGGCCAGGCTGTATGGGGGCACACAGTGTGTATGTACTGCTGTGGCACATCATCCTTCTGCTAGTTGATGCAGTTGGAGTGTTCAGACCCCTATGCTGCCAAATACGGTGTTTCATAAAAGTAGCTGGGGTCTGAAGCGGCCTTCCTGCACTGATGAAACTGGCAGCAGGAGGAGCTCTGTGCAAGAAACATTGGGGTCAGCTATACAGGATCCCCTTCTTGTTCCCCCACCACCCTGCAGCCCCATGCAGGATAAGCTCATGCTGAGCCCTGCAGAAACTCAGCCCTGGCTTTGCTGCTGCACAGAAAGCAGCTGGAGTAGGTTTGTGAGCCAGCAATCTAAGGCTTTGTTTGAGATTAGGATTCAGACGTGTATTTTTAGATCCTGCTATTTAGCTGGAGCCTGCAGAGCTCTGAGCATTGCCCAGGGCCCACGCTGGGTGCTGGGACGGCTCCGGTGCAGCAGAGCTCAGGGATGTTGCAGTGCGATGGGGTTAAACTGCACCTCGGAGCCCGGTCCCAGAACTGAATGGATTTGCCATTTAAAGGCTGCAGTCAGAGCTTGTTTCTTGGATGGCTCCGGCGAAAGGCTTCCAGCTATTCCCCGAGGACCCTCCTACATCCTGGTGAGATAAGGATCAGGAAGGGAATGGTCTAACTGCAATCTCAGCAGCAGCTCTGAGCACAGATTTGCTTTTCACATTGGGGGTGGAGGAGGGAAGAGACTTTACAGAAAAACAAGTATTTCTAAGTGACAATCACATCCAGAAAAAAAAAACCAACAACAACAAAACAAGACAACCAACGACAATGATCTTAGCATGTGACAACAATACCAACAGCCTCTTTGTCCTGGCAGGGCAGTGCAATGCTGCAGGGCAGCCAGCAGCACTACCCAGGGCTGGGCTCTGTCCTGCTGTGCCCCTGAGCCCCTTGTGCTGCTCATGGTTCTCTTTCCCTTCTCCTTGACTGCTTTCCCTTTTCATTAAATGCCACGTTAAACTGCCCGCCCTGTTTCTTCCTGTCTCTGTTTTGCCTCCAGTTTGTCTCTTTCCAATGTCCCGTTCGAAGCGTGGAGCCAATTAAGATGGAGCCCTGCAGTGGGTCTGGTGGTTGGAACCAGGATTGCGTGCCACGGGGAGCATGGCTGTGACACAGCCTTGCCCGTGTCCCCTGCTTGCAGCTGTCCTCTGCTGGGGATGTGGAGAACCCAAGGGCTGCTGTCCCTCCTGGTTTCCCTGCCCTTAGAAAAAGGGAAGGCAAAGCAGCGAGAGGATGTGAATGTGAAGCAGGGTCACATCTGGCTTAACAGAGAGCGATTGTGGTCTGGAGAATAACGAGCAGAATGAGATTCTGGCATTGAGAACAAATCACATCACTGCTCTGTGCTTCAGCATCCCTGCCCTTCAGAAGAGGATGGAGATTTGACTTTCCTGGGCTCTCTGGGAGCTGGGCAGGGCTGGGCACCTTGCTCCCTGGGCACAGCTGGAACATCCCAGCCAGGAGCGTGCAGTTCCACCTGTGCCCTTGGAGGCAGATGCAGTTACAAATACTGTCAGTATTTCTCACTTAGGGGAAAACCTGAAGGAAATGCTAAGCTGACCCTGCCTGCAATGTGCAGCCCAATCACTAACCTCAGTAACAAACTGTGCTGAAGACAGAGTCCCCGAATGCTTCTTAGTTTTGACTGCAGCTCCATCTGTAGCTGTCTTGGGTGAGCATGGATGTTATCAAGGTGCACATCAATGCTGCAGGCACACTGCAGGAGGTCCTCCAGCAATGCAGTGTAAGCATGGATCAGACAGGCATTGCTCACTGTTGAATAGTACAAGCTGCCTTCCTGCTCCCCGAGCGAAATCCTGAAATTCAGACAAATGACTGAAGGCAGAGTTTCTTCAATCCAACGTGAAGCTCAGGGCAGGGCCATTTGCTATCATTTTAAACTCTATTATTGCTCTCTGAGCAGCTGCACTTGCTCCATCACTCTGGCTGCAGTTCAGTTGCTCTCTGCTTTTCCAGCTCCCTGTGATTGACCAAATTTCATGCTCCTTTCCGGCCCCACCTGACAGGTTTGGGCCTCACTGTTTTACAGCATGGTTTGTGCCCCTCTGTGCAGGTGAGTGCACTGCAATGGGGAATGCCTCTGTGCAAATTATTTATAAAACGTGACTCAGCTCTGAGTGCCACTCACAGGTCAGTGCAGCAGTGGCATGACTACGTAAGTTATTAAGGGGGGAGGTTACATTTCCCCTGTATGGTTTCTAAGTGCTGTTTTCCTGCCTTTAGCTCTCTAATCAAAGCAAGGTGTTATTTATAGCATGGCCACTTCTTTCTGGGTAAGCCCAGAGTGGCCCTGATGGCTTAAAGGGATTGACTTGAGACTGACGTGGGTGCAGCAAACAGCAGGGTTGGGTCCTGCAGTCGCAGTGCTGCACAGGTGGAGTTCAGAACCCATGCTGTGATGGGACAAGGTTTGCCCCACGCTGTGGCACATCTGCAGGGCTGCAGGCGGAGCCGTGCCCTGCAGGAAGGAAGCACTGCTTGCACCTCGTTATTTTTAATTCGCTTCTGTTTGGACCCATCCCTTTCCATGATGCGTGCAGGAATCGAGGCCTCCTTTGTTTTTGTGATGAACTCAGGAAAAAAAAATGGGTTTCATTTTTCTTTACTGCCTATTTGCAGCGGAACACACAAGTGGATCTCTTGATGGAGTGGAAAGCTCAGCTGTCCCCTTCCCACCCATTGCCACCACTACAGCCCTGATCTGTAGGTGCATCATTCTTCAGCACTGCCCTCAGTGCTCAGCATCTGAGTCCCATAACCATACATCAGGATTTGCCCACGAATTAGGCTGGCGCCAGAGGAATGGCGATGCACTCATTCTCCAGCAGAAGGGAATATAAACTGAGCAGCACTGAACATGCTGCTGGCTGGATAACAGCAGAACATTTGTTACTGGAGAACGAGATGTAGGGCCCATCTGGTGCAGCTGTGCAGCACCTCGGTGAGGCAAGGAGCTGCAGTGTGCTGGGATGATGCTCTCAGCGGGCACCCATGGCACAGCCGCTGTGTTTTGTGCTGAAGCAGATGGGGGACAGTGAGATGCAGCCATGGTGCTCCCATCCCCTCGGCTCCTCGCTGCTTCTGCTGTGCTCTGTGGGTGTGGGGTGGGTGGGATGGAGGTGCTGAGCTCAGCTCTGTTCGCTCTGTAGGCAGGAAACGAGCTCAAGCCATGCTCACAGAGCTCCATGTGCTCGCTGCAGCCCAGCCAATGCTTGGTGTCCTCATCCCCTGCGAGTTTCATATGCGGAGGAAATCCTGTGCCAGGGCAGCCAGAGGCCACCAAATGTGCAGACAGCACATGTGAGGGCAAACCACAGTGGTGCAGGCTTCTTCGTTAACCGAGGCAAAGATTTTAATAGGTTCTCAGAATAGGGAGGCCTCTCTGACACGTGGCCCACCTCAGTGGTGGGCGCAGGGGGCTGCAGGAGCCTCCCAGTGCTGCTGGTGACCCTGCGCCTACCGGCACCTGCAGCATCTTGGAGCCTGAATCTGCAGCACCCTGCAGCCAGCATCTGTGCTGCTGGGCATGGAGGGTTCACTCCAATTTGGTGCTTCGCAGTGTGCGCAGCTGCAGCTGTCATCAGTGAGCACCTCAAGCTCCCCCTCCCTGCTGTGCCTCGATCCTGGCCCTCAAGCTGCCGGCTCTGCTCTCTGCCTTCACACTCAATGCAAGTTGTGGACCAGGGCTGCTATGACTAGGGCTGAGCTTGAGAGGCCCTTACAGAGAGAGGAGATCCCAGAGCAGCTGCCACCTGTGGGATCTGGATGAGGTGAACCCAAGGAGTGGCACTGCCTTGCTGCAGAGCCACGCAGATCGCTGCTGGCACTGCTCGCCTGTGCACGCTCCAAGGAAACATCCCTGCAGCCCCCCTGGCACCGCACAGCCCTGCTGCTGCTTGTTCCCGCATGAAGCCGTGGGCTCCAGAACTCCTGCTGCCACCAGCACTGCAACACTGATATTGTGCAGGTGCCAGCAGCAGGAGGCTGGTGCTGCGTTGACACACGGGGTCACAGTGCAGGTCACCATGCGTGGAGCAGTCATGGTGACACCTGAAGAACTGCACGGAGGACATTTCTGAGCAATGAGAGGAGCGATATTAGTCACTCTCTTTCTGAATCAAGCCTCAGTGGAAGAAACCAGTAGGCAAGCCAGGTCATCTGCTTGTGATGAGGCCTCCTGGTAGAGCAGCACGACGTGAGCAAGTGCCAGCATGACAACGCCCCCATGCTGCTCTGTACGACTGGGTCCCAGGGGCTGTATTGTGTGCTGGGAGACCCCCGCTGGAGTGGCAGCAGGACACGTCCCTGCTTCCATGGCACAGAGCCCTGCCTGAACCCCACAGCGCCCGCAGAAGCAGCACTGCCTGCAGCCGTCAGCAAGAACCGGCCCGCCTGGTGTGCAGCACCGCACCACAAACACAGGCGACAGCTGATGGAACAGGCTGATATCTCTGTGGTTTCTGTAACTCTAGCAGTGCAGGTGAAGTTTTCTGATATTATGGGAGCTCCAAGAATTGGCCCCAGTTACCCCACAGGATTGGCAAGTGTTCTGGCATCACTGAGTGCACAAGCCCCAATGCATGTGCCGTGCTGCTCAGGTCACTGCTGAGTGCTGTGCCTGTTAATGCTGAGCAGAGAAGAGCCCTGCAGCCTCACCAGCACTTCCCAGCAACACGGCCACAGTTTGCAGCAGCACAGAGCAGCACCATCCATGAGCACTGACACAGCACAGGCTGCCTGCAGCTCCGTGCTGCCCATCTGCTGAGCTTC
This sequence comes from Tympanuchus pallidicinctus, assembly GCF_026119805.1. Lineage (NCBI taxonomy): Eukaryota > Metazoa > Chordata > Aves > Galliformes > Phasianidae > Tympanuchus > Tympanuchus pallidicinctus. The sequence goes on along the minus strand of NW_026294750.1, from coordinate 2,206,188 downwards.
CCGCATCGTCTGCAACTGTTTTATTGCTGTTCCTCTCTATTACCAAACACTGGATGGGAGATGGGCTATTTTAAAAAGCATCTGCTGTTATTTATGCAAACACTTTTCCTTCCAAAGGCCGAGCAGAGGAAAGTGCTGAAAGCCAAAACCCCCCCAGATGTTTCTAGGATGCAGCTAGGCTGCTCTTCAGCTGACACGTGGGTGTGAGTGCCGCTTGCCACCAACAGACACAGCAGATGAACTTTTGACGTTTGCCACTCTCTGCGCTCCTTGGCCGTGGTACAGCTGTTGCCAGAGGTGAGGTGTGAGGGTCCCATCACGCCCAGCACCCTCACCTGCCATACAGAAGGGCAAAGCCCCAGCACAGAACCTCACAGAACACCCAGCCCTGCAGTTTCCAGCCCTGGGTCAGTACAGAAATCTGGTGAGGTGACAACAGCTGATGTTGTCATGGATCCCTTTTTGCTGCCAGTTTGGTGGTGGCTGTGATGTGCTGCTCCTCTCACAGTGCTCTTTATTTTGGGATGCAACACGTTTTTTCTCAGCCTGGGCTGTGAGCGGGCACAGCTGCTCCGTGCTCCCTCTCGCTCAGCGTTTCCTTTACTATTAATGCAAAGCAATGGCCTTTCTGGAGGAAAACACCTCATCTTTAAGAAGAAGCATAAAGCTGCCACTGAGCCTATGGCCAGGAAACAAGCAGGATATGGAGAGAACAGGCGAGGGGAGCTCTGCTACCCCACGTGGGCTCCGGGCAGCAAGGATCCTGCAGCCCTGCTCAGCTCCCTCTGAGCTGTGTGGGATACATGAGGCAATGCTGTGATTCTATCAGCCAGGAATCCAGGCTCATTACGTGATTGCAAATTGTTTCTGGATTTCATTAAATCAGCAAACGGGCATTAGTTGGATATTTACATCAGCTCAACTTGCGATAATTCACCCAATTGGACAATTGTAGGTTTATTTTATTTTACTTTTTTTTTGGGGGGGGGGGAATTAAAAAAAATCCTGAGGGATTATGATTCATTTCCATGGGCCTGGATGGGCTCAGAGCAGCCGTGTGGTCGCATCCTCCACAGGTGCTGGTTGTCACCTTTCCTTCTACTGACACCATCGAGAGCAGGGGGGGATTCTGTCACTATGGGATGCTGGCGCCCAGGGAGGGGGATGCCTTCCCACTGACTGCAGCAAGGTATGGAAAAAGAGGAATTGTTGTGAGCTGGAAATGTTCTGAGGGAGAAATGAGCTGTGTAGGTGCAGACATGAGATGCAATGAAGTGTACTGACAGCTTGGATCTGCTGACACCACAGGAGATAAGGCACAGCAGCACGGGGTGAAGCCGCTCTGCCCCACGAAGGGCACTGGGGGCTGTGGGGAGCAGCAGGTGGGTGCAGACCCTGCTGGAGATGTAGAGTTCCTTCTGACTGCAGCTGAGCTGCGAACGCTCTTTCCTTCTCCTGTTCTAATCCTCATAACCAGGTCTGCATTCAACCAAACTTTCATTTCAACCCATTGCAAAGTCTGACTCAGCAACAAATATTATCAGCTTCCATCCAAACCTGCAGAAAACTTGGAAGAAAATCAGGCTTTCCCAGAACAGACCTCAAACAAGCACTCTGTTCTGCTGAATCAGGCCCTGGGTGTGCCGAGACCCCCATTGTTTTGCAACTTCAGATGACCCACAACTTATGAAACAGATAAAATTGCCCAAGTACAGGATAGAATGAAATTCCTCAGGCAGCAGCACTGAATGGCACTGGGGATAAAGTTTACAGAGTGGTGCTAAAGGAGATCTGTGAGTGAAACGCATTGCTCTGGTGCCCACGCAGCTCCGAGCACCGCCCTGCAGGACATTTGCTGTGCCATTTCTCTGCCTGTCTTCTAGACAAGCTGAACAGCAGGCCCTGTGCAGGACTGTGGCCCAGCTGCTGGCCTCCAGCACGGCAGTGCTCAGAGGAGGAGCTGAGCCATAAAGAACAGGGACATCAGAGCAGTGCCACTGCCATCAATAATACCTGCGAGCAAAATTGCACTGCTCCTACTCCGTGCACAGAGCAGTGCTGAAGCACTGTTTACTTTTGATTAGAGCAGATCCGAGTGGGACTTTGAGCTGCGTCCAGCTCCGGGCCACTGACTGCCTGGAGATTTTGCGATCCTTTCTGCGTAGGATTATAGAATAGAATGGTAGAATTGTTTGGGTTCTTCAAAGGCCACCTGGTCCTCTGTCCTGCCCTGAGGGACACACACGGCTCCAGCAGGGCTCAGAGCTGCATCCCCTGACCTGGGGCAGGGAGCAACCTGAGCAGCGCTGCCTCACAAACCCGAAGTCACTCCGTACTACGCGTGCTTTTCTCTCCCTGCATTTCGCCGCCTCCTACGTTACAGCTACGTTTCGCGCATAGTTCAATCTTACATTTCTTAATTCCTCACGGTTCTGTTATAAAAAAAAAAAAAGCAACGACATCGCTACGAAGTGCTGCCTTCCAGAAAAAAACGCACCCACGGCGGCTCTCCCACCCCCAATGTGCCGCTCACGTCCCACCCCAGCACCGCACCCAGCGCTGCCGCTGCGCCCCCCGATAGCGCAACGCTCCGCGCTCTTATCGACCCTCCGCGCCGCCGCTCCGGGACGCCCCGCAGCCCGGAACTCCGCCGTGCCGCCCCTCGCGTCCCCGCCCGCCCCTCTGGCCCCTCCCCGGCCGAGGCCGGCGCTGAGGGCGGAGCGGAGCGGAGCTGCCGCCGCCACCGCCGCGCACAGCGGCCGAACCGCGAGCGGAGCGGAGGGTGAGCGGGGGAAGGGAGCGCGCGGGGTCGGGCGGGGCGACTGCGGGGGTTGCGCTGCACCGGGACGGCGGTGGGGCCGCGACCCGGGGTTGGGACGGAACGAAGCGGAGCGAGGGGGGCCCGGGCCGCGGGGAGGGCCGAGGCCGAGGCGGTGTCACGGCGGCGCTCCGGGGGCGGCCCGGCCCTCGTCCCGCGGGGCGGCTGTCCGCGCTGCGCTCGGTGCTGCCGGCCCTGCCCCGGACATCCATCTTGGGAGCGGCGCGGCGGCCGAGCGGCCGTACCGGGGTCGGAGGCTGAGGCCGCCGGCGGAGCGTCCCGGCCCCGGACCGGAGGAACGGAACGAGCGGAGTTGGCGGTGCCCGCTGCGGGCAGGTGCGCGTGGCGGCGGAGCGGCGCTCCCCGGGGCTCCGGGCGGAGCGGCCCGGCGGTCAGCGCTTCCTCCCCGCTCCGCAGCCGGGGGGAATTCCTGCCTCGGCCCCGCGCCCGTTCCGCTGTTGTGCCGGGCCGCGTTCCGACCGGAGCACGGAGGGCTCCTCTCGGCTTTACAGCACTGACGGCGTTTCCTGAAGCGGTTGTTTCGTTTGAAAGCGCTTTCGGATTGTCCCTTGGATCTGTTGGTTCTGTAGTTTTGCGTGAGCGGTGGCGTTGGGTTATCTGAGCTGTGCCAGGAGATGCGCTGCTCTCTGCGAGCTGCGGCCCTGGTTGGGTTTGGGCTGTGCTTTTTCTGACCCCCATGTGCTATAGGATCCCCCCTGTGCTGGCAGGGTCCTCAGAGGCAGGGAAATATTTTCTGTTGAGGTCACTTAAGCCATCAGTGTGGATGGAGATGGGGAGGAGCAGAACGCACTGCACTGAGTCCCAGGAGCTGTCAGCACTGGACACTGTGAGGTTGGTTCTGAGCACATCTCATATCCGTGACATGGACCACTGTGTCCGGACTACGAACGGAGCTCTGACATCACACCACGTTGCTATGGCTGCTATCCTACGCCACAGTGCTCACGTCCTGCTGCTATGGAAAAGATCAACGTTAAAAACACGAATATTGAAATATCCATTCATTCTCCTGGCCAAAGAAACGCTATCGGCCTTTTGATGCCCAAAAGCCCAACCTTGTGTTCCTATGGAGGTTGCAGTGCTGGCATGGGGCTGGCGTTCCCTGACAGCGACGGGTTCCTTGTGTGGAGTTTTCACCCCATCAGCCCTCGTGTTCCACGGCCCCAGGAACGGGCTGAGCCCTGGGAGGGCTGCAGGATAAGGAGCTTTGTGAAGATTTTGAGCTTTGCCAAACAGGGACTGAACTGTGCTGCGTAATGCCCTGCCACACTAATGCTTTTATTTGGAGACTCGTGTTTACGGTGTGTATCAGAAGAGTTTATATTTGAAACCGTAAGCTGAGGTCCGTTTCTCGTCTGTCCCATCTGCACTTTGAGAAACTGAGCTGAACTGCATGGCAGCAGTGCAATGTGTGGACCTGCTCTGATGTGTAAGTTTTATTCTGAGTCCTACCATTGAGCATAAACAGCTCTCAGTGTGTGTTTGCACTGATGTGCTGCTGCCTGCGAGCACAACGTGTTGGTGGCACGTGGGGACTTTTCAGGAGCTTAACATGGAGATTTCCCACCTTCCAGTTCTGGTTTTGCCTCAGTTGCCCCGGCAGAGCTTTAACACCGTGCTCTGCCTGCAGGTGGCTGCATTCATTTCAGTAGGATCTGATTGAAAGGAGGCCTGAGTTTAAAACTAGGTTGGGTTTGGGTTGCATTTCTGCCCTGATTGGGTTTGGGGTTTTTTTTTCTTCTTTTTTTTTTTTTTGAAGAGAAGTTGGTGGGTGTGGGGTCAGAGCACAGCTGGGATCACTGTGTGCTGAGCTCTGCAGCACTTATTGATTCCCCTTTTGCACAGATTAAAGGCTGCCGTGTTTGCACTGTAGCAGCATTTAACGATTCAGCTGCGGTTGTGTGCTCAGCTCACTGTTATTTTCTTTTTCTTTCGTTAGTGGAAACGTTTTGTGTCTTTATGAGGTGAGGGGTTGTTTAGCAGGGCTGTAACGAAAGCAGGGCACTCATATATCCCAGGCTCAGATTTTACTCATGCAGTTGTGTCACGTTTTGCAAAACTTGAGGTCCTGTGCACCTCATGGCCGAGACAGGCGAGGATGGTGGGAAGTCAGAAAGCAAAGCTGGTGTCCTTTGGGTGCTGGGATGTGTGGCTGTCAGGGTTTGTTGCTGCAGTTCTGAAGCGTGGTGGCAGCCAGGGGCAGGTATTGTGCTCCTGCATTGCCTTCTGCTTGTAGGTTAATGTCCTGCAAAGCCCTCAAGCAGGTTTCTCCTCGGGATGTGTGTGGCAGCACGAGGGCAGGGAGGTTACAGGAGGACGGAGCTCTTTGCAGAGGTGCAGATTGGAGTGGGAATACAGCAGGTGAGCTCTGGTGTCACTCTCTGGCCTGGGGGTACGGCACACTGCCCGCTGCTCCTGTTGCAAACATCAGCAAGTTCAGTATCTTTTACTTTGTGAACATGGGCAGGAACTTGCAAGGATGGCTTCATTTCAGTCCAGTGTGTGCAAATGATAAATTTCATTGCTTAGTCCAATAGGAGGGGGATTGTTTATGAGTAAAACACTTCCCAGAATGCTGAACTTCTTTCTTAATTTCTTGTTTTTAAAGCTTTAGAGCTGGAAGTAGCAATAAATGATATTTTCACCTTCTGCAGCCTTACAGTAAGGTTAGAGCTCTGAAGCAAGTTGTAGATTTAACTCCTTTCCTTTCCCATCCTTGAATTTCTGGCATGGAGCTGTCAGCAGCACTGGAAGCAAGGAGCAGCCAGGAGCCTGGCCGGTACCATCCGTGTCTCCAGCACTCACTGAAGTTTCAGTGGGCAAAGTAAGTCCCCATCTGTTAAATGAAGAGCTGTAGAAGGAATGCCTTAGCTATGTTTCATAAAGGCCACGTGGCCGCCCACCGCGGTGCTGCCGATGCTCTGTGCTGCAGTGCTGGATCTGCTGGTGCTGCTGCTGCTCCTCTGGGCTCTGTGCAGAACAGCTTTGTCTCTGGAGGTCTGCACTGGACAGAAACTGACTGCTGGGAGATCTCATCTCCCCTTGCAAACAGTGCAGTAATTGAAGTGGGCTCAGGTAGTCCGTGTGATGGTGCTGCAGTGGAGGAAGCTGTGGGAAGATGGGCGATGCTCGGGGAGGAGGCAGCGCTGCATTCCTGATCAGAAATGGTGCTTAATCTTACAGCGTGCTCATTTGCTATGAAAAGGTTTGGTGGGGAGGGAAGGGGGGAAAAGCAGGGTGCCAGAGATGTCCCTTGGTTTTGATCAGCAGTACTTGCAGATTTCAGAACTTTCGTATTTGCATTCTGTGTTTGATGATGCTCACCTGATTGCAGGTGAGACTGAAAGCATCAGTGTTATTTCTGCCCGCACTGCAATAGTCACAGGGCTCCACCACGACACTGTGCTGCTGCTCAGTGTGGAGCAGCAAGAGAGTTTCCCAAGGAGGCTGTGGATGCCCCATCCCTGCAGGCGTTCAAGGCCAGGCTGGATGTGGCTCTGGGCAGCCTGGCCTGCTGGTTGGCGACCTGCACATAGCAGGGGGTTGAAACTGGGATGAGCATTGAGGTGCTTTTCAACCCAGGTCGTTCTATGATCCTATGAGATGTGTGTGGATGGGAGCGCAGCCACGTGCAGACGGTGTTTTGATCTCTGCTCTGCTGCAGGTGGCCCAGCAGGTCCTGGGCGTTGGGAAATACCGGCTGTACCTGAACAGGCGCTGCCTCGCAGCTGGGGTGGCCTCACCTGAGCCTGGCCGAGAGTGCGAGCGGAGCTGTTTGGATTGAGAAACGCCGAGCGAAGCAGAGCTCAGTGTCTTTCGGAAGTGCTGTTCGTTTGCCTCTGCTGAGCAAAGCCCTTTGTGTGGGGGGAGGTCGGATCCTGTGCGGGGTTGGTGACGATGCTGGGCATGCTGAGGATGGGGCTGCTGGTGGGGCTTGGCCTTCCTCACCCCTTTCCTTTTGTTTAGCTGAAAATACGGGCACCAGGCAGCGGCTGTGTGCTGGGCAGGTGCTCTGAGTCACTGCAGGCTGTTATTTATTTTCAGTATTGATAAGATGGAAAGGGTTTAAGTCCACCTGGGTGCTGAAATGGGATGTCTGAGTGTGTCTGCAGCCGTGTTGTGGCTGAAGGAGATTCGGAGCTCTCTGGAACGTCCGGATATTTTCTCAGATGCAGAGTTGTCTTTGGGAGTGTTTTAATGCTGGGAACACACTTGGGTTAGCAGTGCAGTCTGCCCCAGGAGGTGTGCATGCCGTGCTCACAGCACCCATGGCTTCAATCCCAGGGCTGAGCAGTATGGAACTGGGCATCACCCCAATGCTTCCATTGGAAATAGACCCTTAACCTGCAACATGCCAGGCATGTGGGAAGAGCAGTCAGGCTGGATGTATTGGTTGCACTGCCTTTTATGTTGCTTTTCATGTCATATCCTTTCCTCCAATGCAAATAAACATTAAGTTGTAGGGAGGGGCTGCTGGGAAGTGAAAAACTTTCATTACAGACAGCTGACATGCAGGATAATACCTTTTTATGTGCCACCCTACTGCATGATAGCTTGGAGTAAATCATAGTTCACTGGGTAAGGTTATTTCTGGTGCAGCTGTTTTATGCAAGCTGTCCCATTCCAGCACACCCTTCCCATGCTGGCACTGGGCTGAAGAGCAGAGATCCAAAAGGGTTTATGGGATAAAAACAGGTAAAGAGGAAACAAACGTGGCCAGATGCTGGCTTTGGTTTGTAACACTAATTGTAGATGAAAAGAACATTAAGATTAAAGTTAGAGAGTGAAGCTGTTCCCAGCTGCCTCTCTCATGAAATATTTATGTATTTAGGGCTTTTAACTCATCCGATTACTTATAATAATACTGTAATCAGTGCGACTTTCTGGCTTTGGATCTGTTGATGAATGTGTTCATGGGCAGATCGATCACTAGAAGGTGCACAGATCAGAACACAGCTTTCTCAGGCATCTCCTTTACAATGATCAAACAGCTGTTTGAATGCCCTGGGGTCCTTTCCTCAGTGCTTTGTCCTTTATTCTGCAATCTCAGCGCCCTGCAGGCAGTGGAGCACACAGTGCAACGCAGTGCAGTGCTGGGGACCATGCACTGCAGCTCAGCAAAACCCGGTCTGCAGAACAGGCAGGCTGAAACTTTATTTTTTTTACTGTTGTTTTCATGCTGAATTCGTACAAACTGCATCTGTTCAGGGAAAAGGCTTAAAAAGCCCAACAAGCATTGCTGCGTAGCTTTTGAAATCAGCAGCATCCCTGCTTTTGTAATGGTTGATTTTTGCATGAGTTTCTCAGGAAAGAAGCTGCATGTGGGGGTCAGCTTTGCTGAGAAGGTGTCCTGAGCAAAATGGAAAGTACAGAAATCACAGATAATGGCAATTAATACTCAAATGAAGTGCGAGACGTTCTAAGGTCTGGATCACGGAATGGAACTGACTGTCTCCATAATGCTTCATAAATTTACGCATTAACGTAGGAGATAATTTTTTCCTATTGCTTTATGTCTTATCATTGCACAGAGGAGTGCCAGTGGGGCAGGGGGAGGAGCTGCCCAAGGCCCTCCTGCTGCTGCCCAGCACTGCAGCACAGCTCCTCTCCACCACTCAAACCCAGAGAACAGCATCCCTGCTTTTTGGGCAGGAGTCCAACTGCCCGGACTGTTGGTTTTCATTTTATTGTACAATAATCTGTTTTGGTTGCCGTCAAGCTTTACCCATACGCACTGAAGCTGCTCATACAGAAGTGCTTTAGCCCAGCAGAGCAATCTCCTTTAGGGAGGAGTGTCACTCTTATTTTCCATGCAGGAAATTCCGGGAGGAACTGCTGCAGTTGTTTTGCCCTTTCAAGCCTTGCAGACTCGGGAGGATTTAACACCACGAGCAGTGCTGTGCAGCTCTCAGCTCCGGGCCCTGATGCCTTCAGGTGCCAGCACTGAGCTGCTGACAGCATTCTGCGTCTTCCTTCTCTTAAAAGCTTTGCCACAGAAGAGAATTTCTCCCTGTTCTGCCCCCCCAGGCTCCAGGATGCAGCATTACAGGACCGAGCAAACACTGAAGGATTCAGTGCTGTATTGGATAGCCTCACTTTATTACAAAAAAAAATAAAATAATGGCACCTTTTTCTGTATTCAAGTTAATTCAGTCCATCCAACGCTGCTCTCTGCGTTTCCACTGAGCCAGGAAATTTGCCATGAAACATTTCAAGAGGTGCTCTCCTGCATGGTGCTGATAAAACACATTAACACCAATTGGGCGCTCATTACCGGGCTGCTGGTGTGGGCCATCAGCTGCCAAACAGTGCAGCACTAATTGGCCGTGTGCTCGGTGGGCACCACCAAAGCCATGGCTGCAATACCCCTCCTGCACACTGCTGCATTTTGGACAGGAAGAAGGCAGTGGTTTTCCTCTCTCTGTCCAACGTCGCTGCTCAGAGGAAATAATTCCTTAAAACAGAGGCTAAAGTGGCAGTGACAGTCAGCCTACCTCGTGGCTCTTAGTTACTCTAATTGCATAAACCAGGAAGAACACGGTTAAGGACGTTGCCAGGCTACTATCAGCACAACAAATTATTCTTCCTGAGCAGAGTATGGTTGGAGTTTTGCAACGATGGAGCCTCCCAGCTTCGGGCTGGAATTTAATCGGTGTTAAAAAGGTCAGAGCGTTGGTTGTTTTTTTTTTGTGTGTGATTTTTTTTTTTCTGCTGGAGAAAATGGAAGAAAAGAAATTCACAAAGGGAGTGGTGGATGCAGGGGACAGCGGATGGACGTCCTGTGAGCTGATTCTGTATGCGGTGCCCTTTCGTGTCGATGTGTTTTACTGGTGGGGAAGAGGCAAATCAACAGATTTTTTCATAGAATCATAGAATGACCTGGGTTGCAAAGGGCCACAGCTTATCCAGTTCCAACCCCATGTTGTGTGCAGGTCACCAACCAGCAGCCCAGGCTGCCCAGAGCCACATCCAGCCTGGCCTCGAATGCCTGCAGGGATGGGGCATCCACAGCCTCCTTGGGCAACCTGTTCCAGTGCCTCATCACCCTCTGGGTGAAAAACATCCTCCTAATTTTCCTTCTGGAGCAGTAGCAGTGTGTCGGCCTCCGAGCTGCACTGCTGCCTTCCCTTCCATGCCCTTTTTCTGCTTGGCATCATCCCCAGCAACTTTGTGCACACGCAGACCAACAGGACAAAAAACAAATTGGCCGCCTGAGTACGGCAAGCCTTGGCCGCACAGAGCGCTTCAATGGCAAAGCAATTCAGAGTGAGTAAGCGGGCAGTCGCTGCCATGGGAGTAAACACTGTGATATTTCAAAGTGTGAGTTCAGCACGAAGCCGGCTGCAGGAAGGGGTACGGTTCGAGGAAGCTCCATCTCGAGGTGTTTGTGCACAGAAGGGCTTTCTCACGCTGCAGCCCGGGGGTTGTGCTGCTGGAGGAGCTGACTCAGCCCCAGCTTTGGCAGCGCCGGCTCCAACTCGGTGATGTTGTGCAGCGATGTGGCTCAGGAGCAGCACACGCTGAGGACTTTGGTTTTTAAGAGTGTGCAAGGCAGGGAGGGCGCTCCTCCATCCCCAGCTGCGCGCTGCCAGGAGCTCTCTGGACAGCGGGATTTTCTTGTGCTTTCTTCAAAGGCTGCTTGGTTCGCCGGTAGCTTTGCTCCTCCTGCCCATGGTTGTGGGCTGTTGCCTTTCTTTTGCCTCATTCTCCAAAGCCCAGGTGTGTCTGCTCAGCCTTAAATTGCTGAATGGTGATGTGCTCTCATGGTGTGCCTTCAGGGAGCTGCTGTGAGGTTGTGAATTCTTGATGGAAGTTCCCTTTCAGAAATAGCAGGATGTTGAAACGTTTCTTTGCTCTCTGCTCCTTGGTGCTTCACTGAACTGCTTTTCAGCGCAGGACTGGCTCAGTTCCCAGCTGTTGTTGCACAGATCCACGTGTCATTTTGGTGGCTGGTTTTGGTCCCTGGATGTGTGTGGACCTCCATGTTGTGCTGACCGTGCCCTGTGCTCTGCCAGCAACACTAGCAAAGCACAGAGAGGTTAATTTGGCAAGTTCCTGCCTGGAATGGAAACAAGTCGCTTGTTTTTAACAGAAATAATCTCAGTCTCAGCCCGTGGTACATTTAGGAGGATAAAAGCTGCTGAGGAAACTACCATGGTGCAGCTGGCTGTGTGCTGCTCACACTGCTGGTTTGATGCTGAAGGCAGTCAAGGTGGAAGTGCAAATGTTCTTCCTGTTAAATTCATGAAGAAGGGAGTCAGGTTCTTACCATCTGAAATACCCACCTGTAATGATGTTACCTGGGCTGTGTAACATCAGTCTGTCAGATACGTTCAGCACAGTGTTGGATCCTGCACTGATAATGAGCAATAGAGCAAAGTCATACCCTGAAGATGGCATGGACGGAAGTTTGCTGCCCTGCAGGTGGAAGTCTTGTGGAGCCTGCCTGCTGCCAGCACTGCCTTCCCCTGCTTTCCTGATGCTGACAGCCTCAGCACTGCTGGAGGAGCTGCTCTGCACCCGGGGCAGGGAGGTGAGCAGAGCTGCTGGTGGTAACGCCTTCAAGTCCAGGCTGGTGTTGAGCTCACTTCTTTTTGAGAGAACCATTTGCTAATTAATTAGGTGATTTTTTTAGGCAAGCACCCTCTGCTCGCCACCCACCATCCCTCTTCCCATTGCTTTCACCTGGCCGACATGTCATGAGGACTTAATTGTTGACAGCTCTGATTAATATTGAGGAAGTACTTAAAGTCCTTTCGTTTTCATCGAGTAATTTAATTTCTCGTGGTGTGCAGCAGAGCCCTGTTGGGAGTGAAGCTGCATATCATGTCCTGCCCCTCAAGCTGGCTTTGCCCTGGGTCTGGTCCTTGCTGTGATGGGTTAGAGTTTGTTTTGCAAATGTAGCTATGAGTAAAGAAGGAGTTTTGGTGGAGTATTGAGCAATCTCCAGTAGACATTAAAAATAAAAAACCCACAAAAAACAACGAGCTTTTCATGGCCTAGTTTGTAGTAATTGAAAAAGCTGGCACGAGGAGCACTTAGAAGCTCAAAATTAAACAGGTTTGTTTATAGTAGCCGTGATTCAGTGCTGAGCTGCCAGGGTAAAAATAACCCCATGCATGGCTGTCGTGTGGGGCAGGGTGCTGGCAGTGGCATTGCAGATGGCAAATGTTGGTGTCTGTGGGTGCAAACCAAGCTGGGAGCTGGTGGTGAGGGTAGGAGTGCTGAGCTTCTCTGCTCCTTCTCTCTCGTCTCTGTGTTGTTGTTGTTGTGCACATGGGGCTGTGCACTGCAGCACAAATGCAGTCTGCATGCCTGAGTTGTCACCTGCCCTTGGTTCTACAGCTGAGCACTGGAATTCCCTGTTCTCAGGTGTGTTCAAGTTGGATCTGTACAAATGCTGTCAGCAAGAATCCCTTTGCTGTAGGCTCACTTCCTATTGCATTTGGAAGGATATTTAGCAGAAATCTCAACATTTCCCTTACCTGTTTCTGCAGCGTTTTGATTTCTGGGGCTTCAAGGTGGCTCTGCAGCGTTGGTGCAGAGCTGCTGCAAAAGCATCTTACAAAAGCACTTGCTTGGCTTCCTGTGCCATGCAGCACTGGAGCCTCACCACCTCCGTGCCCAGCATTTCCACACTCTGAAGAGTGGATTTTGTGCTTACAAACATTACTGGCTGAAAAGTATATTCTGAAGAATTGATTTTTGTTTATTTTTCTTTCAGCGCCCTCTTAAGGAGCCTGGGAAACCCTTCAATAGTGCTGTTAACACTGATGAGAGATCTTTTATGCCAAGGTATGAGTTCTTATTATTTAATTTGACAACTGGTTAAGTTAAAAGCTGCCTGAGCCTTGCTTCTGCAGCGGGGGAAAACAGCTCTGAAGTTTTGTGCTCCTTCCTGATGTCACCTCCCGTTGTACAAAGCGTGAACCTGTGGAGGCAGTCTGGTTTCTTTCTTCTGGTTGTGAAAGAGGCAGAACCGACCGCGCGGCCCTAACGGTTCTCCTGCGATGGTATCACCTCAGTGCTGCTCAAAGCATCCAACCAGCTGCAGATACATGGCACTCAAGAGCTGGTGAACAGCCTTCGTGTGATGTGCAGACGGTTACATTTGCATGTGGGTAGCAGTTCTCGTGGCGAGCACCACGTGAGGGTTGCTTGGAACAGGAAACTTTTACGCTTCGTTCTGATCACAGTCTTCTCTTGCATCGAAAGAAGCACTGAACGCCCATCATTTCATGCTGCTTTGCAATGCAGCTGCTGCTTCAGAGCACGTTCCTGCACTGCACGGTGCTCTGGGGGGCAGTGAATGCCACGTGTCCCCTGTGTGGAGGTGGGCACGTGCAGTTTGCCAAAGAAAAAGTTGGTTAGGATGGGACGTGGTGATTTTTGGAGCGCTCCATCTGTGCTGTATGAACAGGTAACATTAACAAACTTGTGAAAGAGCTGCGAGATAATTAGAGCATGTGGGATCTACAGTAACAAGGCTTATGCGGTTCAGGATCTTGGTTTCCTGTTGCACTTGAAAAAAAAAATATCAGCAAATGCTGCAGAGAAGAAATGAGAAGTCAGTCTTGTACTACTGCTGGCTGGAACTTTCCCACAAGTATTTTTACTATAAATAAGAAGTGAAAGAGTTCACAGCTATATTTAACCCGTAGCGTGATTTACTTTCAGGGCTTTCTTGGGTGGAGCATCCCGTGGAGCCTTGAGAGATGCACAGATCAATGGCTTGCATTGATGGTTTATTATAAAATAGTCACCCCCGTGGAATTTCCAAGGATTATCAAGAGGAAAAGCGTTGCTGATTGGAATTCCCCTCTCCTTCTTAACAAACCCACGGTTTTAGAAATAAAAGGAAGTGAATGTTACTTCTCCGGGAAGTTTTCAGCAGAAGAGCTTAGAGCTGCCAGGATCTTATCCAAAAATGTTGTCAGTGTACTCAGTGCACAGACATTGCTTGCACTATTTTGAGATATTTGAAGCTACCATTCTGGAAAACCCCTTTCACTTTGACTCCGTTTCACAATTTTTATGCAATTAAGCAACAACAGTTTCAAGAGGTGAAGAAAAATAGCCCTGAGGTGAACTTCAAGCTCTGGGTGCTGCTGCTGGCTTAAGCTCAGCTCTCTGTGTAAGGCTGGGGGCAGCTGGAGGGGTGAGAATCTCAGTGTGGATGGGATGCAGTGTCTGCTCTGCTGCAGCTCGGGCTCATGTCAGCCTGGATAAGGTTTCCCCCAGCTGCAGGGAGGCATCAGCAAGGCTGAAGCCACGACCCTGGTTCTTTGCAGGAAGCTGTTGGTGGTAGTGGACGAGGCGATGTGTGTTGTACTGGGCAGGGTGATGCATTTCTGCATCCAACTCCAAGAAACTCCTTTTCATTTGTAGCCAGTCTGGTGCAGCCATAAATCCCATGGCAACGTTGGTTTGCAGTGCCTTTGAGAAATGAAACTTCCCTGGGCTCATAGCATTCGTGTTTCTGAACCCTTACTTGGGAAGGAAGAGAGGATAACTGGCAGCTGAGGTCATTGTTTGCCCAACGCCCCGACCGGGACAGCCCAGCCTGGCTCAAAATGTAAACAGAGCGTAAAATGTTTATGGCCAGCTTTGTCACTTGCCTTATTTGTCAGGGAATCTCGAGGAGAATGAGAGGTTTTCTCGTGCAGCACGGCGAGCTTGGGGAGCTGGAAGATTTCCTTAAAAAGGCACAGCCCTGGCTGGGTGAGCAGCGAGCGCTTGGCAGCTGTGGGGTCGGGCTGACCTTCCTGGGGAGAACTGCTGTCCTGCATCCTTCCCTGCAGGCTGAGCCCCTGCTCACAACTCACCAGCCTTGTTATCTCGTGCTCATGGCTGTCAAACATTGAGGACACCGAGGGAAGGTGGTGCAGTGGGGAGGGGTCTTGTGACTCCATGCAAAGTGTTTCCCAACAGCAGAAAGCCAGCAGGTCCGGCCTGGGCATCCCAAACCCAGGAGGCAGTGAATTCAGGGCAAAGCTTACTGTAATTAAAATGCTCTGTGACGAAGTGAAAGGAAGCACTGAGTTGTCAGGTTTGCTATGGGAGTGTGGGATTGCGTGTGGTTGATGCATGTGGACACTGGGACGTGTTGGAGGGTGGATCTGTGCTTTGATGGTTATTGCTTGCTTGGCACAAGCCAGAGCTTTTGTCAGAGGCCATCTAAACTTGAGCATCCAGGTGGACAAGGGAAGTCTTCACTGTTCCTGCAGAGATTCCTCTTCTCAGCACATCTGCAGAGCAGCAGTGCATTGCTCCTTTAAGAAGGCAGCATCCTGAAGGTGTGCAGGCAGTGCTCTGGTAACGTTGCTCTCCTCTTGCCTTGCAGGTTGCTGGTACCTGAGCAGCCCGCGCCATGCGTGAGTACAAGCTAGTGGTCCTTGGCTCAGGAGGTGTGGGCAAATCTGCCTTGGTGAGTGGCTGGGAAGGGTTCTGGCACTGCTGCATGCTCACTGAGTGTGCTGGGATGTTTGTGCTGCTGCTCAGATGCACTTAGTGACACTCAGGTTGCCTTTGGTGTGCTGCTGGAGGATCTGTGAATTTGTCCATATATATAGATAGATATTTTTTTTTTCTGAGAAGAAAGAAGTAATGAATCACTGCTGGAACAGTCAGCATTTGGTGCTTGCTTCCTGCAGATGTGTAATGCTGTGGGTACACACTGATGGCACTTTGCACTCCTTTAGTGCTCGTGTTGTTCCTCCTAAGAGGTTTACATAGCAGAGTTGATAGTAAAGCTTTGTAAGACAGATTTCTGTCACTTGTTTATCACAGATCAGCCAAGCAGCTCACCCCAGCCAGGATGGTGAAGAAGTGGTCAAGTGTGAGGTTATCTGGGAGGGAAACACACCCTGCTCCTTGTCACAGAGGGTGACAGCAGCTGACTCACAGCAGAGAGCCCTGCTCCTTTCCAGACTCCTGCTGGAATGGGCTGCTGTGGGCTGTCAGATCACCTGCAGGATCCAGAAGGATAGAGGGGAAGGTTATTCAATTATGACTCACATTTGATGCGTTCTTTCAGAGATCCCATCCTAATCCTTGCCAGACGGAGGAGTAAAAGCTTTTGATACACTTTGTTCTTCCACAGCACCTTAAGCAAACTGGAATGTCTACAAAAACTCCAGTGCCTTCCAGGGGACCAGGAAAACTGGGGAGCAATGGGAGTCAGAGTGCAGCACATGCAGAGCCTGAGTGTCCAGGGATGGGTCACATCCAAGTGGCAGCATGAGGGGAAATATTTAGGGCAGATTTGCTCTGAGTAATCACGTGGGGAAGAAATACTTCCCCTTCTACATGAGTGATGTCTCCTTCTGTTGTGATTTAACACAAACTGAGTGTCTGGAGTGTCATTGGATTGAACTGTGTGCTCTGTGTGGAATCCAGAGCACCTTCACTGTCACGCTGACTTAATTGAGATCTGGGATTTCCACAGCAATTCCCAGCTCCTCTGATCAGATTTCACATTTCCCATACTTGGTGCTTTTTACTCTTCTGAAGTCACAGGCACTAAAATGAAGGCATTTGGGGGATCTCATCTTCTATAAAAAAAAAAAAGAGCCAGCAGTCCCCAAGTGGGTCAAGGAATGACAGATAGCACAGATTTTACTTAAATTTGTTGATAATTTATGTCTTTTCTCCCCACCTGAATTTTCTCAGCAGCATGGAGCAGTTTGCTGCTGCTGCTCCTTGTTGGCGAAGTGTTTTTTGGTAACACATCACAGTCCGTTTGCTTACCTGATTTATTTCCCTTCTCCTTTCTCCCCAGACTGTACAGTTTGTTCAGGGAATTTTTGTTGAAAAGTATGACCCAACAATAGAAGATTCATACAGAAAGGTAAAGTAGTGGCGTTTTTGTTCCTTTCACATCTCACAGTGCTTGCTGCTTTTTGGTAATGCTACGAAAGCCCATCAGGCCAACAAGAGCCAGTTGTGTATCTGAGAGCATCATGGATCCATAAAACTACAGATGGTTTCCTTTGGCTTTGCAGAGCACTTCACAAACTTGGGGCTTCTGGCCAATCCAATGGCATGAGCCACTGTAAAGCTGAATGGTCAATGGTGCTGTTCATTTGGCTGTTCTTAATTCTGTTTAATAGGGGGACTTACCTTCTGTTGCTCACACAACTTGCAGCTCTTCCTTTAGATCTCAGATGGCTTTGTTGCTTTCTCTTAGAAATGGTGATGTTCTGAGTTTGAAGGCACACACAGAGTCTCTGCAGCTGCTTTGCACACAGGGCTGAGCAGAAGTCCTTGTCAGGATCCCTGACCCTGGTGTTATGCAGCTCTGTCAACAGTGCTGCTTTCTTCTCTGGGGTTGATGTCAAGGAACCCATTGTTTTGCAGATTAGCATAATTGTTGCCATAATTAAAGACACCGAAACAGAAAACAAAACTTGCAGCCTTTGTGCCTGTGATAATTAAGCATAAATGCTGAGTTCTGCTGTTAGATTTATTCCGCTTTCGTAGAATTACCCGTGGGGAATCGGAGACGTTTCTTAATGGTGAAAGCTTTGTTAGGCCTGAGTGTGAGCAGAGCCCTGTGGCACGAGGTTGCTGCCCCATGTGCCAGCTGGGGTGTCACTGAGCTGTGATAGCAGAGCCTCTCGTGGTGCTGGGGAGGTGCTCTCTTGCAGAGCTCTTGGCTGCAGAAGTAAAAAAAATGAAGCTGAGATTCCTCTCCCCTGCCTCATTTCAGAGTCTTCAGTTTTAACTGTTTTTGTCTCTTCCCTTTTTCCCCAGCAAGTGGAAGTAGATTGTCAACAGTGTATGCTTGAAATCCTGGATACAGCAGGGACAGTAAGTATAACCTCTCTTTCTAAATGGCACTGAGTTGGTTTCTTGAGAGTGGAGTGAGGTATAGAACTTAATGATCCTGTCAAAGCAATAGGGCAAATCAAGCAGCTCTGTTAAATAACCCAGCAGTGGGTCACTGTATCGACATACTGATGTCTGATAATTTTGTTGAACTTTGCAAGTTGCCAGAACACACAGATTTTTGTCTTTTGGGATGAGGTCTTTGGGAACAGGAGAATCATAGAATCCTAGAATGGCCTGGGTTGCAAAGGAGCACATTGAAAATCTCATTTCAACCCCCTGCTGTGTGCAGGTCGCCAACCAGCAGCCCAGGCTGCCCAGAGCCACATCCAGCCTGGCCTCCAATGCCTGCAGGGATGGGGCATGACAGCCTCCTTGGGCAACCTGTGCCAGTGCCTCACCACCCTCTGGGTGAAAAACTTCCTCCTAACATCCAACCCAAACCTCCCCTGTCTCAGCTTAAGGCCATTCCCCCAAACAATTGCCTGTGCCACCTCCTCACCTCCAGATAGCAAAGGTATCATAAACACCCATCAGCTGCATTAACTGCATTCCTCTTCCCTTGATTCCAGGAGCAATTTACAGCAATGAGGGATCTCTATATGAAGAACGGCCAGGGGTTTGCACTAGTATATTCAATAACAGCACAGTCCACGTTTAACGACCTACAGGACCTTCGGGAACAGATCTTACGGGTGAAGGACACTGAAGATGTGAGTAAAATGTTGTCTGGTTTTGCAGATGAACAGAATAGCTTCCCAATGAGGCACGTGGAAATTTGTACGTGAGCAAAATGTCTTTCTAGGAATAGTCACTGCTGCACAGCCAAGTTTTGTGTTGGAGTTCCTCTGCAGTATTTGTTGTTTTTAGTGTTACATCTCGAGTTTGCTGAAAAGCTGACGGTCTGGATGGCAGTGACAGCAAAATGGTGGGAGTCAATTGAAGAAACAACTTGGTTTTTTTTCTTCTTTCATTTTAGCTCTGTTAAATTTGCCAGTAATGTTTCAGTTGCTAAAATGCATTTGTGGTGTTGTGCCAGGGGGTGGCACTTGGAATCACAGAATGGCCTGGGTTGAAAAGGACCACAGTGATCATCTCCCTTCAACCCCTCTGCTGTGTGCAGGGTTGCCAACCACCAGACCAGGCTGCCCAGAGCCACATCCAGCCTCCCTGTTGAACCCAAGGCTCAGGACCTTTTCAACTTTCATGCAACCTTCCGCTCAGTTTTGGGCTTCCTGTTTTAAGTTTCAGAACACATCTTTGAACATCCCAGCACTCAAACCATTAAACCTGAGTCTGAATTTAAAATCCAGTCTTTACATGACATAGGAAGTGATAGATCAAGCTGTTGTACTTCCGTTTTCTGCTCTGTGATGATTACTGCTTCTTGAAATAACCTGACAGAAAGTTTCATGTCTTTCAAATCAGTTCCATTAAGTAGCACTTTTTTCCCATTGTTTCTCATTTTCATTTCCTTATTCTATTTGCTGGATGTGTTCAGAACACATCTTAAAGCTTTGGAGATCTCTGAAGTGTCTGGAAGGCTGTAAGGGAGGGAATTGGGCTGATATGGTTGTAAATCATAGAACCACAGAATGGTTTGGGTTGGAAGGGACCTGTGAGATCATCTGTTCCCAACCTCCTGCTACAGGCAGGGACACTTCCACTAGGCCAGGTTGCTCACAGCCCCTTCCAGCCTGACCTTAATGTGAAATGAGCTTTTGAGGGGGTTTTGTGCCTTCAGCTTTGTGATGGAAGAAGTAAAATTTACCTCTTGAAAATAAAACTGCCGTCACTTTCTGATCAGTACGGCTGTTTTAAATACAAAAATTAATCTTGAGTGCAGCTGAATGAGAGGGAGAATACGAATACTAACTTTCAAGTGGATTAGAAAACGTAAAGGAAATTATCAGAGGAAGTGGATGATGATTTATTTCCCAGCTGGAAAGTACTCATTTTCTGCTCAAAGAATGAAATGCTTCAGGAAATGGAACGAGGCACACACCCACCAGCAGCAGTTCTTGGGGTGGTTTTATTTTCTACATGTGCACAGCAAAGGGAAGCAGGACTCAGAGGTGCTGAAGGAGAGGGGCTGATGGCCATCACTGTGCTGTAGAGCAAAGACTTCTTGTGTCTGCATGGATGTAGGCTGGATGTGTTGAAAACGCACCAGATGTTTATTCTAACGTGGCACGAGATTATTGATTGGAAGAGAAGTCCTTTGGAAGCTGAACTGCAGGTGCTCATTAGCTGGGAACTTCAGTTATCATCAGCGAGTCGACAGTAATGATGGTTTCAGTAATGATGGTTTATATCTAGTCTAAACCTCTCCTCTTTTACTTTGAAACCATTTCCCCTTGTCCTGTCAAATTCTATACCTGTACTTCTCCATGCTCCATCCTGTGTTTTCTGGTATGGGAACACTCAGGTATGAGCTTTTGACTGTCATACTGCTATACTGTGCCATTATATTAAGGCTATAAGTCCTCATCCTAGAATAACCACTTCTTTCTGTTACCTGTGTGAAACTATGACCATACTGTACAGGCTCACTGCAGATGTTGGGTTTTGTAGTGCAGCCAGAGCTCTAGCCATTGACTGGGAGAGGATAAACAATGATCAGCTGAAAAACTGGGTGCTGTTTGTAGTGAACATCCTTTTATCTGTGTGTAAAATGCATCAGTGATGCACCATGCGTTGCGATGCGATGGGCAGATGGCCGTGTGCTGGGGCTGTGGGAGCACACAGCTGCACTTCAGTGACAGCACTGCTTGGGCAGCCCGTGTGGTGTGTGATGTTGCTGCCACATCTTGTCCTTGTCTCTTCTCCAGGTTCCAATGATTCTGGTTGGCAATAAATGTGACCTGGAGGAAGAACGCGTAGTTGGCAAAGAGCAGGGTCAAAACTTAGCAAGACAGTGGTGTAACTGTGCCTTTCTAGAATCGTCTGCAAAGTCTAAAATCAACGTTAATGAGGTAAGTATTACAGCTGCTCTCTGTTACTTCTATGTGAATGCCATGTAGAGTCATAGAATCATAGAATTGTTCAGCTTGGAAAAGACCTTGAAGATCATCAGGTGCAACCACGACCTGCCCCAGCTCTAACAGCAGCTAAATCATGTCCCTGAGCACCACATCCAGATGGATTTCAAACACATCCAGGGCTGGTGACTCCACCACCTCCCTGTGCAGCCCATTCCAGTGCTTAACAACCCTTTCTCTAACGAAGTTTTTCCTGATATCCAACCTAAACCTCCCCTGGTGCAACTTGAGGCCATTTCCCCTGGCCCTGTCACCAGTGAGAAGAGACCAGCCCCGCTCTGCTGCAATCAGGTATTGGAAGAGAGCAGTAATGTCTCCCCTCAGCCTCCTCTTCCCCAGACCAAACAGCCCCAGCTCCTTCAGTCTCTCCTCACAGGCCATATTCTCCAAGCCCTTCACAGCCTTGCTGCCCTTCTTTAGACCTGCTCCAGCACCTTTCTGTACTGAAGTGCCCAAAACTGAACACAGAAGCATGCAGTGCTGCTTATATTTCACTATCAGAAAGATAGGGTGCTTCTGCAATCTCAGCCTGGGAAGAACTTGGGCAAGCCTGCAGCAGGAGATGCAGCCACTTCAGCTACTGTTTCCTATCTGTTTTAAAGAAATCTGCTCCTTTTTGTCTGTAAAGAGTGGGTGACACCTCCACATAATTGCTTTCTGTGGCCTGTGTCAGAAGGCATGGATGGCAGAGGGTCCTGAGTGAGCTGGATGGCTCTTAGATGCACTTCTGTACATTTTTAAGAGAACTGCTGCTATTCTGAATGTGGATATGCCCCATTGTATCACTTGCTGTGTTGCATAGTGTTGCCTGTTGGTTTTGAAAGTATTTGCTTTTCACATTCCTGCTACATCTGGCTGCTCAAGCAGACATCCCATCAGAGTCCTCCTCTGGTAAGCCACTAATTTACTGAGACCATTTCCAAACATAAATGTCTGCACAATTCTCCATGTTTAAATGAGAAACACCTCTGCACGTCGGGGCGCCCGCCGTTGTGTGGCTCTTGCCATCCAGCACTGAGGTTTTGTTCTCTCCTGTGAGCTCTGTGACAGGGCCAAGGGCCAGCTTTCCACTCACAAACACTAAGGTGACCCCGTTGAGCAGAGCAGCTTTGGTGCCAGGAGATAACTGGGACCGTTTAGGAGCCTGAGATAAGGAGAAGCAGTGGGTTTTGGCCCGAACCCAGCATCCTTCTGGCAGCCAGTGTGCCATGCCCAGTGCTGCAGGGAGGGCCAGGAGCTCCTGCTGTTGGGATGGGGCTGCAGGAACCTCATCCAGCAAAGAGATGTCGGGTCCTTCGCCATGTGTTGCTCCAGTTCCCTTTGTGCAGCCTTAGCTCTTGTTTGTAAAGGTTTAAAGATGGAAAGCTGTTCTGCATCAGAATAGAAAATGCCTCTTACTGGTTGGTTTCTCCTACAGAAACCTTTCCTTTAAATGTCATCTGTACACTTCTTAGCATCTGGGTGTGAACTGCTCCTATTACCCAGAGCTGGCAGTAGGAAGCTTAGCAGAGGAGGTGCAGGAGCAGCTCAGGTGCTCTTCAAATACTTGACAGCAGAGCCCAATGAAGGCAGCATGGGTTCGTTTTGTTTGGGGCTGTCAAACTGGGCACTTGTGCTTCATGCACAAACAGGGCAGAAAATCTGAAATATCCAAGCTTTGAAATCTGTCACAACCTGTTTCTTTGCCTTCTGGATTTCTTTGGAATCAACCACGATTTGTGAGCAATCAACAGCTCCAGGAAGGAAGGAAGTAAATGAGAAGGGTGGGGCTTTTTGGAGGTCAAAGCAGTTCTGCTCAGTACCACGACCCAACTCCAAGCAAGTTTGCAGAGCCCATTTTGCTAGGAGTGGGTTATTACTGAGAAAACAAATGACAGCAGAAAGTGTTCACAAGAAAGGAGTTGCTGAAGCAAAAAGAGATCTCTGTGATCATCCCCCTCTAGAAGAGTCTCCTACAGAGCAGATGATCAGTTCTTCCTTGCTGATATGATTAATAAATTCAGATAGATCAGCACCAAAGGCACATGAGATCAGCAGTAAGTGACTGACAGCTCCAGTCTGAATGGCTGTGATGGAAACCAAGAACTCATCCTACACAGCGGGGAGTGAAGCCAGGGCCCAGGAGGTGCTCCCTTATTTTCTGCACATGGCTGGGAGCTCTGTGCAGCCTTGTGTAATCAGCAGTTGCTTGAGGAGTAAGTGCAGCTAAATGGAAGCAGCTTGATTGAATTTATAAGACTGCAGACAGCAGGAAGGAGTTTCAACCTGCCTGATTTTTTGACACTTGAGTGGTGTTCGTTATTTTGGTACTCAGTTTGTGTTTGTCCTTTTCAGATCTTTTATGACCTGGTCAGACAGATAAATAGAAAAACACCAGTGGAAAAGAAGAAGCCTAAAAAGAAATCATGCCTGCTGCTTTAGACTCCCGTGGCGCAGCAGCTCTGAGCCAGGTAAGCCATGTCTCCTATGCAGCCTGGGTGTAACGCACACCTGAGCTGCTCCTCATAGGGCTCATTCCCCCTCCCTCTGCTCCTCTGCCTTCTGTCTGCTCCAAAACACACAATTCTTGCTGGTCTGCTGCCCCCGTTGGTCTTTTCTGACTGAAAGCCATTTCCACTGCTGGACCCGGCAGAGAAATATCAGCCTTCCTCCTTTTGCTTGGGCTGTGGTTTGTGACACAGCAGGAACTGGTGGCCATGGGTGCAGTGTTCCTCCTTGCTCTCTTAGGCTTTCCCCTGTGACTCTGTGCTTGCAGCCATCCTGGGTCAGCTGTGCTTCCTCCCAAAGTGGCAGCTGGGTGAGTGGCCGTGCTGTCACAGCCCTGGCTGATAAGAGGACAATTGCAAACGGGTTTGGGTGGGACATGGATTTCAATGGCTGCCCACCAGGAACGCAACCCAAAACAAAACACCACCAAAGGTTGGACGTATGCTATAAATAATCTTCCTGTGTATCTTGGCAGGGCTCTCAGTGCTGGAAGACAGCAGCCTCTCTGCAGCTGCAGCTTCTGGCCGTGAGCAGCACGATGCCCTTACCCTGCAACGTTAGAAACCCGTTCTTTTTCTCTTCCCAGATTGCAGGAATGAAGAACTGTTGCCTAAATGGAAAGTGCCAGCGTTCCCAACGTCACCACCTTACAGACATTAGTGACATATCTGAAGGAGCTTCTCCTGTTTTTGTATACGACGAGAAGAATTTAGATCTTAAAATGGTTTGCACACAGTCCCTGGAAAAAGAAATTGCTCTGTGTATATCTCTTGGAAATTGAAGACAGTAGCATTTCTCCTTTGCAATAGCAGTTAACAGATGTGAAAAATAAATGTAATTGACTCTAGCGTATGATTATACAAAGGAGCATGGATGCATTTCAAATGTTAGACATTGCTACTATAATTAAAATTTCATATTGACCCTTATATCATAATTTCTCCCCGCCCAGCACTAAAAATGTTCCACCATTATATTTTATATATCTGTAACTATAGATATATATTATCTGAGATTTCCCTTTGAACTCACTGCAGCAAATAACTTTTTGAGTCATTGACTTCATTTTATATTTAAAAGTTACAGAATATCATTATTTTCATTCTGCCATTATATTCTAATTAAAAATGTTTGTGCATAATGCTTTGGAAAAATGGGTCTTTTATAGGAAAAAAAAAAAAACCTGGGATAACTGATTTCTATGGCTTTAAAAGCAAATATATATAATATACTAAACCAACTCTAATATTGCTTCTTGTGTTTTACTGTCACAGATTAAATTACAGCTTTTATGAATGATTAAATTTTAGTACATTTTCATTTTGGTTCTGTGTTTTTGTTACGGTTTCCCGGGTTCGTGGGGTGCTTTTATTGGGACCAACGCTGAGGAATCCCCAAAAACGAGCTGTTTTTTCTCAATCTGACCCTCATGCAGCTGTGGAGTTCAGCAGAGATCCCACTTTCTCGACGCAGCCCAAGCAGACTGAATGGAGACATAAGGTGACAATGTCAGTCCATCTGCCTGCATTACAGCTACTGGGGCAAATTGGGCACCAAGCTGCATCCCCCAGCGCTTCCTTTTTCAGGAGGAGCCGAAGCGTGGCGTTTGCAGGTCGGTTATCTTTACTAAACGTACAATTATTGTAGTAATAAAGTGATTTTAGTGTTGCTCGGCGCGGCTGCGGAATGGAGGCCCGCCCTCCGCTCGCCGCTACCGCGCACTGCCGCCAGGGGGCGCTGTCCGCCCGCAGCCGCCGCTTCCTTTGGGCTCTCCCCCTTCCTTTGGGATCCCCCTGGGTTCCCTCGGGGTCTCTGAATCGTGGTCATTCCCCCCTCGGTTCCTTTGGGGTCCTGGGGTTCCTGGTGCTCCCCCTGGGCTCCTTTGGGGGTACCTGAATTGTGGTGGCTTCTCCAGTTCCTTTGGCATCCCCAGTTTGTTTTGGGTTCCCCCAGTTCCTTTTGGTCCCCCTGATTCCTTTGGGATCTCCCGGTTCCTTTGAGGTTTCTGGTGCATCCCTCGGTTCCTTTGGGGTCTCTGAACTGTGATGGGGTCCCCTGGTTCCCAGTGGATTCCCCCTGTTCCTTTGGGATCTTAGATTCCTTTGGGGTCACCCAGGTTCCTTTGGGGACCCTGAATTGTGGTGGGTTCCCTGGTTTCTTTGGGGTACTCTCTGGTCCTTTGGGGGTCTGTGGCTCCCTGTGAGTCCCTGGTTCCTTTTGGGTTCCCAGATTCCTTTGGGGTCCCCCTGGTTCCTTTAGAGTCCCCGTTTCCTGGTGGGTCCCTGCAATTCCTTTGGGGTTCCCTGATCAGTTCCTCTTGCAGACCCCACAGCCGGAGCTGTTGGTGCACATGTTGGCTCTCCTGTGTGCAGCACAACAACCCCGTTTCTGCTCTCTGGTGAATGCTGCATAGTTTTCATTTACAAATCAGATGTGCCCCAAAGCATTCGGTGTTTAATGCTTCGTGGGTTTAAAGATGTGTTTACTGAAGAGTGTCCTAAAGAGAAGTGGAAAAGAAAATCTTCCTGGAGTGCCCTCACGTGCTTCTGCTTCACCCAACGAAGCAAAGTAACTCAAAGCTCTGCTCCAAGGAGAGCATTTACAATTGCAGTTGAGCCACGCAGCCCCGAAGTCATTGCGCCTGTGCTGCTGCTGCTTTGCACTGAGCACAGATTCAGCCAAAGTGAATCACTGCTGTCTGTACCAATCCACTGCTTTTTAAACTCCCATCCACGCATATTTATCTCATTCTCTGTTCTCTAAAGGTTATTTTGCATGGCGTTTCCCACTGTGGGTTGGTCAGAGTGGCTGCAGGGGCACCACATGGATGCACACAAGCTCCTATAGCCAGCAGCAGGATGAGAAACTTAATTAATGTGAAGTTCGGAGCTGACCTTTGCAAAAATCATTAAAACTAATGAGTGTTTTTATCTGTTTTGCCAGGACTTGACTCCAAGGAAATGAAATTAATTCCTACTGTGCAATATTCGGTGAAGAGCTGGGCTTTCATTTTGTATTTTGTGTGTGAGTACAGGCTGTTCTGTGCAGATCAGAGCCCCGCATTGCTGCACCTCATTGCAGTGACTTCAGCCCCATCCATCCAATCCCAATGCTGTCCCCGGGGCCCCCTCCGCACCCCCAGCCCCTGTGCATGGGGCAGGACCCCCACACAGCTGTGGAAGCAGCTGTGCCATCTCACGGGGCTTTGTGCACGCTCACAGCGACTCATGGGAACGTGTGCTTCAGGCAAGGGCTGTGAGCAGAGCTTGGGGGGTGAAGGGGGGGGGCTGCGTGGGGTCCCTGGGGCCCACACTGCCCCCTTCCCAGTGCTTTTCCCACGCTGCTCCCCCCGCAATGAGGCAGCTGTGTGCGGGAGGATGAGGCTGTGCCTGGCCCTGTCCCAGCAGCTGAGATGCAGGGAT
This sequence comes from Tympanuchus pallidicinctus, assembly GCF_026119805.1. Lineage (NCBI taxonomy): Eukaryota > Metazoa > Chordata > Aves > Galliformes > Phasianidae > Tympanuchus > Tympanuchus pallidicinctus. The sequence continues at coordinate 2,179,570 of NW_026294750.1, read as the reverse complement.
GGGAGCTCCACGTCCTTCGCTGGCTCTGTGCAGGGCTGTGCTCAGCAGAGCGTCCCCTGAATTCAGCCCCAGGGCAGATGGAGCTGCTGGCTGCCCCCCTCCCTGAGCTCACGTGGAGCAGCTCTACTTCTTCCCGTGTTATCCAGAAGAGCCTGAGACCGCTCACGGTGACCCCATGGGTGTGATGGATGCTGAAACAGACTGAGGGCGAGCGCTGGGACCTGGTGCATGAAAATGCCCAGCAGTAAAAGCAGCACTCATCCGAGCTCGGTGCCTCTGGGGTTTCTGGGAATTGGGTTTGAGTCAGTTCCCAGTGCAGGCCGCCAGCAGAGTTTTATAGTAGCTCAGCAGTGATCACCTGCAACCCATCTCCCTGCCAGTGCATGGGGCAGCAACAGGAACAGCCTAATTAGCGTCCAGGCCAGGCCTAATGAGCCATGCTGAGAGCTGTGCTGCTGTGGCTGCTCCTGGCTGGGTTGCCTTCAGCTCAGCTCAGTGCTGCGCAGGGAGCAGCATTTGTGTATCAGCAGGCACAGAGCATGGAAAAACGCCCCCCTGTCTGCAGGGTCCCACAGGGTCCCTGACCCAAAGGGCTGTGCTCCAGGACGGCAGCAGCCAAGGAAGAGGCAATGATTTGTCAGAGGTTTGGAGCTGCAGTTACAGCCCTGTGCCCCTCAGCCACAGCAGCTCCCAGCACAGTGCTGTGTTTGCACACCAATGACATTTTCTTTGGGTGGTGCCAACATTCAAGGCCAAAAGCCGCTCCTTTAATCATGGGGTGAACAAGGAGCCCGTTGTGCTGGGGGTGCTCTGGCCCCATGCAGTGGGGCAGCAGCAGCTGTGGGCTGCGGATGGAGGCACAAAGGAGAAATTCACAGAGCCAAGCACACTGCACGCGTTATGGGGCAGCTCTGGGCTGCTCCCCAACAAAGCGCTGCCTTCAGCCCCTTCAAGAGGGGAGGAGGACACACAGGGGAGCGTTCCTGGATCTCCTGGCAGGAGGAGCAGCTGGGAGAGCTGTGCAGCACAGGGCTGAGCTCAGCCCTTCCCAAGGAGCATCGTGTGCTGCAAGAATTGATGCTGCTTTGCAGCCAGAAGGATGTGAGCTCCGGATCAGGATGGCCACGTGAAGAACTGGGAGCCTCAGCCACGCTCCTCTCAGCAGTGTGGAAGTCAGCAATCGTTTTGCTCTTTGCTCTGAGTGCCTTCAGGAGAAATCAGGTTCCCTGTAACCTGCCTGGAGTGACGATGGCACAGCCGAGTGACAGCTGAGCTGAGTGACAGCAGCCCCGCTGCCCTTCCTGCCCATGTGGGAACAAATTGTCACACAAATCAGCTCCAGCTGTGCACCTTTATGCAGCCTTTCCTATGCCCAGTGTGTGTGAATGTAACATTTGGAGGGCCACAGACACCCCACTTCACTCCGCATTTCTTCATTTCTCTTTGGGAATGGGCAGTGCCACTGCTGTGTCGGTGCAGCTTCAATTCAGGGCAGAGCTCACCAGGTCTGAAGCACAGTAAGCTGAGAGCTGCAGCTGTGCAGGAGCCCCTGTGGGCCACTCCTGTGTGCTAGATGAGGTTGGAAATGAGGGAGACCCAACCTTGGTCATCTCACATGCAGTCACCATTGATCTGCAGGACACCAGAAGGCTCAGCATAACGACGGGTGCGCAGAGAAGAGGGCAGAGCTGGGGCAGAGCTGCTGCACTGCTGGGTGCAGGGAGCAGCAACATGTGGGGCCAAGAAGACACCCTGGCCACCACCCACATCCCCACACTGCTGGCAACAGCCCTGCAGCTCCCAGCCCCACTCAGTGCCATACAGGGGTTGCAGTTGGGTTTTCTCCCCTGGACAACTCCCACTGCTGCTGTGCTGAGCTGAGCTGCATCCCTCCCTGATGGGATGCAGGGCTGCTGCTTCCTCACCTCCCTGCTGCTCCGCTTCCCCTTCCTTCGCGTCCCTCCCAGTGTTTATTCACTGCTCTCAGATGCTCTGTGAAAAGCAGAAGAAATGGGGGGTGGGGGTTATTTTTAGAAGCTGCAAAAGGAATTCAACCCAAGGCAAATGCAATTACTTCAGGTTGCAAGCAGGCTTCTGAGCAGCGAGAATTATCTTTTAGATAGCAACTGGCCTAAAATCAATGCCACGAAGCCATCATGCACTGAGAGCATCGTTCAACCATTTGAGAACATTTACAGGGGCCAAATGAGGTGGGAGAGGATGGACAGTGCTGGCTGCTGCAGACACCCGGATGGCAGCCCATGGTGTGCTGCGTCCCACCCCAGGAGCTGTGCATCCACTGCTGCTCTGGGCAGAACCCCGTGCTGCTCTCAGCCTGCGTGCTGTGCTGCCTCCAGAGCACATTTCTGCTGCAGGCTCTCCTTGATGCTATTCCTGGACCACTTTTAGGGCCCTCGTGGCCCAGAGCTGCTGCTGGGCTGTTCCAGAGTGGGGATGGAGGAGGGGTGGGAGGGCTCCTTGTTCAGAGCTTTCACTCTGCAGTTGCAGAAGAGACTGAGCTCCATCTCTGCTCCTCTTCTCTGCCCCGGTGAGTGCAAAGAGGAGAGAAGGACTGGAGCAGATGATTAAAACAGTGAATAAAATGGCACAGAGGTCCGTAGGATGATGTTCCCCGACAGATTCACCCCCAAGTGCCACGCGCCCCACGCATGGCAGCCGCCCAGACTTGCTTAATCATCCCATTGTTTCTTTATAACATTAATTAAACATTCCTCTGGGATTGTTGGAACCTGATTAAATCGGGGTCTTACAAAAGCGGGTGAAGAATCCAAACAAGTGTGGGCTGGGGTTGCACGGCCTGATTTTACTCAACTGCACGCAGTCATCATCAACCAAAGCACACACGGATGGAGGAGTGGGGTGGCCTGAAGTTATTTCCATGGCACAGAGCTGGGGCCTCTGATGAATGGTGCCCTGGGCTTGGGGCTGCTGTGTGCCATGAAGCCCTGGGCTGGGGGATGGCTGGAGGGATGCAGAGCTTCCATCCATCACAGGAAGAGTTGGGCACATTGTTCCCAGCCGAGATCCGCGCATCCTGCAGCGATGGACTGCGAATTGCTTCCCAAATTATATGAGTAATTACAATCAATGAGAGGGCATCCTGTTAAATAACGTAATTAGGTGAGCGCAGCGGTGTTGGTGTTCTCCTGCCTGCAGACAGCTTTAATCCTCTCCTCACTGTCTGTGCGCAAGGAGGGGTGGGGGCACCGTGTGGGGCCGTGCCCAGCTCTGCTGCAATGGTGTGGGATTCCATGGGGTCAGCACTGGGGATCCCATAGGGGAGCACGGTTTGGCCACTGGCCGCCTGCACTGTGCTGACATGGGGATTTACCCATCGTGTCCACATCTCATAGCACTGCAGAGAGGGCAAAGCCCAGCGGTGCTGGAAACTCTTCACTGCTTCCCTGCCCGCAGCTGCAGCCCCTTCTTCCCATCCCCATCCCCAGGACTGGGGCTGTCCCAGTGCAGAGCTCCTCACCTCTACCTTAGGAACCACTGGGACAGCCAATTAGTGGGTATGCCAGGATTAATTAGTGTCAGTGTAATGGTTTGGAACCAGAGGGCTCAGTAAATGGACATCTTCAATTCCAAAGCCACTGTAGGTTTACTCTGCTCTCTTTCAGCTCGATGGCATAGGATGCTGAGTGCTACGAGTCTGTTTTGTCCTAATCCTGCTCGTTTCAGGGCAGGGACTGAAGCCTCAGCCCATTAGGAGATACACGAAGATCTCTGCTCCTACACGGCAGTTCTGAACTCCAAGGGGCTCTGGGAAGGTGCAGGCATCTGGCCAGACAGCTCTCACTGCAGGGCTGGGATCCACATTATTATTTTACAGCATCGTGTCCATGACTTCGCTCTCTCCCAAAGGAAGCACGGAGAAGTCCTCAAGCCGGTGCTTATTTTTCCAGCTGCAGCACACAGGGAGATGAGAGTCCATGCGTTCTGCTCTTATTTTAAGCTTGTTTGTGATTTTCCGAGGTAGCGAATTGTTGCAAAGACGCGTCACATCAAATTACAGTTGTCACATTAAATCACACGACGGCAAAAAAAAGGAACCAGAGCCCCCGCTGGGAACATAATCCTCTCTGGTAGAGATATGGGGAAGCATACCTTTGACATGCTGCAGCAATGACAGGTTGGTCCCAGGAGACCAAAGCATGGACAGCAGGGGCAGAGCAGCTGCTCAGCAGCAGTGCGTGGCACAGGAGCAGCAGTCGCAGGCAGGGCCTGGCAGCAGTTGGCTTCTGCACCGCTCTGAGCTGCATGCTGGCTGCTCATCTGGGTGGCAGTGGTCACTCGGGCTGCAGGGTTGGGGGGTGATGGCCTTCCCCACAAGCTTGAGGAGTCATGGAGCAGCAGCAGCTGAGCAAAGGGAAATAGAGGGACGTGCACAACAAAGCAAGGCGCTGCTTTTGTGAGAAGCTCTGCTATCTGCCCAACAGCAGCACTGGTACGTGGGCAATGTTAAGAGACGGGGTGAGCAGCAAGCGCAGAGGTCCTCTCCTGAATTCTTTTTGGCCCAGAAGACCTGGTGGGCTCGATCCAGGGAGCAGAAAACTTGGTACAAAAGTGGCCCCGACTCATTTCCACACATTAACATGCGTGCATTCAGCTCAGGCAGCTGCATGCATAAACGCCTGGTGAGCTGCCTCCGGGTGCAAGCTCTCTGTAATCGGGCTGGAACGGAATGAAAAGAGGAGGATGGGGAGGGCTGGTGCAGGCAGCGGGGAGAGCTGCAGCTGCACAGCACCACTGCCATCACGGCAGCCAACGCTCTGTCATTGAGCTGGGAGTGACCTGGGACCTCGATTCTGCCTTCAGTCGGGGCTGCTGCAACGTCCTCCGTCTGGAGCAGATGTGAAAGCATTCTGCAGTGCTCCTCCTGAGGCACACAGTGCTCTGTGCCTTCAGACCCTGCAGGTTGCTATGGACTGGAGGGGACAGAAATAGTGCTGTGGGATGGAGCGGCCCTTTTGGAGAAGGAAGGCACTGCTCTGCTGCGCACAGTTGAGTCCCCTCCTTACACTCCCCTCTCCACGCATCCTCCAGGGCTCCAGCTCCAGCTTTCACCTGTCACAGGCAGAGCAAAGGGACTAATTAAAAGTGACAGCACGTCGCGTTCGTTAGCTCAGGGTTCCAAATGTCACCCGCCAGCACCAACCCGGTGGTGTGAGCACAGGGAGGCCCCTGGCAGGACCCATCTCACATGGCTGCTAATGGGACCGGTGCCCACGCCGGGGTCCGGCACACACAGCGCAGGGAGTTGTGGTTCCGAGCTGCCCTTCAGCCTCTGCTTTTCTGCTTGGGGATTGATTTCTCCTTTCTGCTCTCCAGCTCGGTGAAGGCCGAGAAACCTGAGCAGGTGTTTCTGACGGCAGGGCAGAGAACCACAAAAGCTGCAGGAAGGGACAGGAGCGGGCAGAAGGGCCATCCCCAGGTTAAATCCAAGGGCAAAACCCCATCCCCTGCAGCTGAGCAGGGATGGCACAGCTCCCAGCTGAGGGAAATCGGTGCCAGAAAGTGGTTTGTATGTGTTCTGTGAGAGCAGCCCAGGCTGCCCGCCAGCTGGAGAGGGCTCAGTACTTGATTAGAAATGCCACGTGGGTACAATAAACAAAAGGGAAGATAAACATATCCTCATCTGCAGAGACACGGGTGTTAAAGCGTGGTTCAGTTCTTGGGAGCTTAAAGGGGGAGAAGGGATTCTGCTGATGGTCAACAACTCAATGAAGGTGGTGGGGAACGTGTTGGAGTGAACAGAGCAGCACTGGGCTGTGAAGGATACGGATGTGACAGTTGGTTTCTTTCCTCATACCAGACTCAATATGAAGGGAACTGAGGGGAAACTGTTAAGTTTGTCTGCACTCAGGAGCCCTTCTGGTTAGTGGGACACAGCAGTGCAGCAGTGGGACCACCAGGAGCAGTGGGGGGAGCAAGAAAGCAATGCCTGTGTTTGCCTTCCTCTTGCCCAGCGTCAGCCCACCCTCTTGTCAGACAACAAGCTGTGAAATGCTTTTGAAAACAGAGGCTTTTTAATTACAGGCACATTTGTGAGCCTTCTGGAGGCCATCTGACTGAGGGAAGCACGCTGCGAGCATCCGTGCTGCCTGGGATGGGAGAGCATGGAGGCAGAGTGAGGAGCAGCCCTGGGAATCAGGGCACCAGATGGGAGAACCCAGAGCTCTGCACACAGTGATATGGGACAGACACAGCACTGCCCTGGGCCCACGGCACAAGCAGCAATGGGCAATGATGGGAGTTGCTGAGCAGCAATGGGCATTAATGAGCAGTGATGGGCAGCAATGGGCAGAAATGGGCAGAACAGGTTGCCCAAGGAGGCTGTGGATGCCCCATCCCTGCAGGCATTCAAGGCCAGGCTGGATGTGGCTCTGGGCAGCCTGGGCTGCTGGTTGGGGACCTGCACACAGCAGGGGGTTGAAATGAGATGATGATTGTGGTCCTTTTCAACCCAGGCTGTTCTGTGATTCTATGACTCTACAAAATGGGAAGTGCTGGGCAGCAATGGGCATCAATGGGCATCAGTGGGCAGTGCTGAGCAGTGCTGCTGCTGCCACCAGTGAGCACAGGACCATCTTTCACACTGCCTCATTAACCCCCCCGTGTCTGAATGAATGTTACTGGTGTCAAATTAACTTCAGCACATCTGATTCTCTCTGGGCTTCGCACGCCCCAAGAATTGAGATTTCTAATAAATCCAAACTCCTGAGGTTCATTTTCGAGTGCTGCCTTCCACAGGGCAGGTTCATGGGGGAAGGTGGTTCTGTAATTATTGCGCAGGGTTTGGTATTAATCGCACCTATCAAAGATGCAGAACACGGCCAGGACCTCATTAAAGACTGTCATCGTGCTAATTAGGTAGGTCTCATACTTAATAATGGGGAACTATTTCATGGCAGTTTCATGAAAAAAGAGGAGAAAAAGCCATTATCATTTCAGGAAAAGTCCCTGGAGAAGTGAAATGGTAATTCACAAATCCTCCCCACATCTATTAGCAAATCCTGCTCCGGAGACAAAAAGGGCTCGGGCGTCTGGCTCGGCTGATAGTCCTTATTGTCTGAATGCCTCTTAAGGAATATTAATTAAATATCTATTTTTTTTCTCCCAAGAACGTGGAGATGCAACTACATTGTCTCACGATTTTCAACAGCTGTTTGAAGCCTGGATCATGCTCAGCTTGTCACTGTAAACACCCCAGAAAATCCTACAATGCAAAATACCCTTTGGAGGTACACTCAGGGGTCAGAGAGGGCACACGGGCAGCAGGAGCAGTGCTGGGCATGGGGTCAGCTGCCTGCACAGCCAGGGAAAGGGGGGAATTTGGTTCCTGGTTCTGGAAAGAGCTGTTGTACTGCATTCTGCTGTTTGGTGTTGCTGCTGCTTATAGAAAGCTCCTTCTCTTTGCTGGTGGGAAAGGACCGGTGGGGACTGGGGGGAGCATATGTAATAAACAGGATGGATTGCTGATAAATAAAACACTGCAAAAACAGCTTTTCAGCATTCAGAGAAATGTGAGACAAAACAATCAGACCTAAAGCCCGTGAGGAAGGAAAACAAAAGCTGCTTGCAACTCAGGTTCCTGAAAAAGTGCTGAGCAGCGCTGGCAGATGCTGACCCGCTCTTCTCTCCTTGTATGGGCAGAAGCAGGGCTTGCCTTGTGCCTATATTTAATTGCTGAGGGGAGAAAATATTTCTCTCTCCATGCCTCTCCTCCACCGGCCTGTGCGTCCAGGGAGGCTGGAAGAGTTGCACGTTTGAAAAACCAAACACTGCTGCTCCCATTCTTAAATTGGAATGAGCAGAACAGGTTTTTGCAACCCAACACCACAGAACTCAGCTGTGTGCTGAGCCCTCAGGACGTGTCTCCAGTGGGATGGGGCCTGCAGACACAAGCCTGACCTCAGCTTCCATGCTGGGGTTTGGGTCTGGGGGCTGAGGCTGACATGCACGGTTTGGACACCGAAACCACGACACGGAGCGCTCCGTGTAGGGATGATGCTGCTTTATTGGTTGCTCTTGGAGAGCGGGATGCTGAAGAACTTGGTTCTTTCAGGACAGGGTTTGTACACCACAGCATAAGAAACAAAAGGATAACAAAGGTCTCTTGCAAAATTGTGTCACAGTGCAACGATAACAAGCAACATCCGTGGCAACGTTGTGTTGTGTCTCCATGTGACCCCTGGGAGAAGAGTGTGGGGAAAGAGGCAAAGCTGCTGAAATGGGCCAATGTCACAGCTCTCTGAGCACGGATCTCATCCTGCTGCTCTGTCTGCAGGGGAAGGAGAGTGCTGCAGGTACAGCAGAGATGCAGCCTGGGTGGAATAAAACAGCTGAAACGCAGCAGAGCTGGGATCCAACACCTGCAGTGGGCGACTGTCTGAGTACGGCTGTCTTCTGAATTCAGAATTTTCCTTCCTTTCAAAGAAGTCCTTTGGGGTCATCACTGTTGAAATTGTCAGGCTCGGAACCCAGTTTTAAGTGCATGCAAGCAGGAGAAGATTTTTCTTAAAAAATTATATGTATATTTGCACACTCATACACACACACACGCACACAGTGAACTTTGTCCTGCCACTGTTTCAACCAGAGGTGACCTGAATCTGCTGTCAGTGAGGCAGGCTCTGGGAGCTGGCTCACCCCAAAAGCTGCCAAAGAAGCTGATGGTTTTCACAAACAGCTCCTGAGGGCTTTCAAGGGGCTGAGCCAGCAGAGATGCCATGTGCTGGTGGCCAAAGCCACAGCTCACTCCATGGGGAGCTCTGCCTGCTCGGTCCTGGCAGGGCACAGCGCATGGCCTCAGTCCCTGGTTTGGAAGATGCTTGGGGAAGCCACCGACCAACTCAGACCCAAACAGCTGTATTGATATCAAACCCGGACTGGGTGTAGTCTACACTATCACGGACTTTCTTGGTGCCCATTTTAGGTTTCTCCATATGGCTTTCCACTTTCGGGCACCTCTCCGCTTTGCTGTGATGGTTCTGGATGTTCCCATGAAGAGGGAAGTAAAATGTCCCCTTGAGTTTGTTTGTCTTTTTGGGTCTCTTAGAAATCTCGGGCTGCTTGTCTTCAGGCGGCAGCCAGCAAGGCTTCTCCTTGAGAAGCCGATCCCGGTCTGGCCGAACGCTCCTCAGGAACTTCTTGAAGATGTTGGCTGTGAGGGAGAACTTCCTGCAGAGCTCCTGGGACCTGCCAGCAGACAGCGATGCTTCGCCCTTCTCCCCCTTCTTGTCCAGCTCTGGCAAGTCCAACCAGTTCCCAACCAGGTCGGCGAAGATGTTATCTCCCAGGACCAGGGGCTGCCTGTTTCTGCTCTGGGACATGAGGGAGGATGTCCAGTCACGGCTTTCATCACACACAGTCCATCCCCCAGCCATGCCTTGGCTGCTGCACTCAGACGTCCTGGGATGTGCGCGCTCTGTTCTGGCTGGAGCTGGCGAAGGTCCCTTGGAGCGGGAGCTGTCCTGGCCGCAGGAGGAGGAAGAGGAGGAAGAAGAGGGGATGGCGTCTCCGAGGCGGCCGCTCTCTGGGAGTGAGGTGGGACGGGGCAATGCTGGCTGTGGCACAGAGCAGGTGAGGGATGAAGGGCTGCAGCCCCCAGCTCCTGCTCGGCTCCGCGGCCGCTCCTCCGGCCCCTCTGTGCCACCCTGACAGTGCGGGTGCTGCTCAGGGACGGGGCCTCGGCCCCCTGAGATCTCCAACTGCTCCAAAGCTGCCTGGACCTGGAGCAGCTTTAGCTCCTGCAGTGCGCCCATCATGCAGTTCATCTGCTGGTGCAGCCCGTCGCCCACCTCCTTCATGGACAGCTGTGGGAAGAAGCAGGCACTTGTCAGCGTCTGGGAGCCCCAAAAAGCAGCAGAGCTCCCTCCCCTCCCCTCATCCAAACACCGCACGGAACGGCCATCGGATACGTCTCAAATTCTCCAGGGATTTGAAACAGTTTAAAAATAAGTCAGACCCTCTGGAAACAAGAGAAGCTGACAGAAGAAGGGGGGTGTTGTGACCTGACAACAAAAACAAATAGTTGGAGATGGCAGGAATCGCCTGGCAGAGCCCCAAGGCGCAGGGCTGGGAGCAGCCGGGCTGCCTGCAGCTGGAGCCTTCACTGCTGCTTTTGTTTGCTCTGCGCTGTGCAGAGAACAAACGGAAATCAGGAGTGGGAATAATGAGACTGCGCCTTCCCCTGAGAACTGTTTCTATACCCAAAGTGCTACAGTAAACGGAATCCTAGTGAGGATCACACATCACTACACAATGCCTATTCGGAGCTGAACTCTCTCGTTACAGGCACTTCTCAGTGGAGGACAAAGAAATGTCGACGGACTTGAAATTTTGGAGGTAACATCGAACAAAATCCAAACTTATTTCCAGGAAGGCAGCAACCTCCTTGATTCCCACGCTAGGAACATTAGCAGCATTGCTGCTTCATCCCTGAAATTTGCCATACAGACTTAACTTCCCATGCTTGCAAAACTCCAGTCATTTTTTTTCCAGAGCTTCTACATTCCCATCTTCTTTTGCTCCGCTGCTTTCTCTTTAGGTAGGATCTGGATCACATTCCCAAAGCTGTGCCATAAAACAAATGGGCGATACTTTCCAACAGCTGCCACTTCGGGGAGGGGATGGGAAGGAGAGGGAGAGCAGCAGGGGCTGGGGCTGGAGGTGCAGACGTCGCATCCATGCAAGGTGGTTTGCAGAGCAGATTAGCGCTGTCTAGGAAAAGCTTTAGCCTACGCTGCCAGAAACAAGCCCTTTAAAAGGCTCACTGCATTTTTTTTCTGTGTAGCCATAGATCTTTTTAAGTTTAAGGTGAAGGACAGCTGCGCCTTTTGTTCAGCTTCACCATCTCCAGCTTTAGCTTTTTACCTCTCCTTCGCTTTTGCTTAAATGAATTCAATTATTTGCTCCATTTCCATTTCCCAGACCTGAGCTTTATGCCAGAGCAGCCAACAAAAGCTTTGCCCTCCTGCAACAACCCGAGTCCAAAAGCAGCAAGTTCCACACCAGTTTCTGAGCACCAACCTCTGCCTGCACTTCACCACCCAGAGCCAAAACCAAGCCAGCAGACTGCACTGACTCTTCAAAGCCTCCCTCCCAAGAAACAGTCATCACTCAGAACGAATGCGCTGCCCATGAAGACACAGAGAACCTCTCACCCTCCCAATTACTGCCCGGATTCCCCAGCTATCTCATTTTTTAACACCAGCAAATAAACCTCTACTTCTGCAGATATGCAAATAGTGCCCCACTTCCAGACTAACAGCTCTCGGGTTACCAGCACAAAAGCTGAGGCCATATGTTCTACAAGCCTCAGACGAAACTATCACCTTACCTCTCCAGATTTGCTGTAATGCTTCTCGTCCTAACCTTTCTCGCCTTATTAATGGAAGTCTGTTTTATCTGGGGCTTTGCAAAAAGCTGGATTTGGAGCTGGCCCGGCCCCCCATTGGCTGCCTCTCATCAAATCCCCTGCAGGCACCGCGGCGCTGAGTGACAAGGGTCCTTGGTAATGACTGGGCTGATCAAACCCCAGCATATGCTGGCCGGCTCCACTGCTCACCTCATTGATTCAATTAACTCCCCCATGATGGGTGGCATCATTACAATGCATGCCTCATCCGGCGAGGCTTTATTAAGCATTAATATTTCATGGGCAGCATTTGTCATCCGTGTGATCGTCTCTCGCAGATGGACTCATCCTCCCCCCAGGATGGGGTCTGAGCCCCAGAGCCCCGTTCCAGCACTTCCCTCATGCTGGGAAGTGAACCTGAGCAAAGGAGCCAATGCCAACCTGGGGAGTGTGAGCCCCTGGAGAAGCAGCACGGCCCTTTTCCTCTGCAGAGATGCTCTCCCCTGAAGGATGCTGAGGTTTGGATGCTGATTTTGGGGATGGCTGCAGTGTCCCCCCTGGGAAAAGGAACTGATCCCACTTTCACCAAAAGGATTGCAAAGGCTTTTAACTCTGCTTGCAAACACTGCTGAAGATTCAGGTTGTGGAAGTTGGAAAGACAACAAACCCCAATCCAACAGAAGCCTGCACTGTCTTCTGCTGTTCACAGTGTAGGATCAGCACTGAACGAAACCCAGCCCAAGTGAAGTCACCGACTGGAGATCATTGTGCAGGGCCTTGGATCCCATCCACTTGTAATTACTCTGCGGTAATTAAGAGTACGCACCCTGGAGAGAGAACTCTGGGGAGGAAAGTTTCTTCCCTCGTGCCTAACAGCCATTCCCTCCCCTCTGCCAAGAAGATCTCACCACCCCAGGTTCCCACTCTGCTGCTCTTTGGGCTTCAAGCAGTGGAAACAGAAATACCTCCCCCAGAACACAGAGCACAGTGCTGGCCAGGGGGTGAAGTTAAGCAACCTGGGCTGTTGGATGAGCCAGGCTGTGCAGTGACACAGTGGAAAGGATGCTGGCTGTGAGGTGCTGGGAACACAGGGCTGAGCACAGAGCCCGAATGTGGCGTGAAAGGAATTTAAGTGCAACTTGAGACAGAGCGTGAGTGTGGCACAAACCCCATAGAACCCTCATCTGGCACAGAGCCCCTGCCTGCACTCACAGAGGTTATGCAAGTGGCTTTATGTAATCCGGGCACTGTGGGCAGCAGGAGATGCTCTGCCTCGTGCTCCTGTGAGCTGCAAATCCCAGCCAGAGCACAGGGGAAGGGGCTTCAAAGCTTCGCCTCTGCTTCCAACAAAAGACAGATGGGAACTGCGACAGCTCATGGGCGTTCAAATGTGTCAGTTAAAGCTGGATTGCCTCAAACTGCATCTCAAAATCCATTATTTCAGAACATTTCCCTAAAAAAAAAATGGCACGGAAGAGTTTTACTCCTGGAGCAGCCACAACTGGTTTACACAATTTATAAATCAATGAACTTCCCTCGACTAATTAACACTGCAGGATGACAACTCGCCCCAAGGAGCCCTTTCACAGGTGCTGGCATTTTAACAAATTCAAACCCAAATACCTCAGATGTGTGAAGAAGGGAGATTCCTGCAGCTGTTTCCCACCCCATGGATCAATTAACTTCTTAAACTCATCCAGGGAAAGAAGTTTTTCCTAGCGCCATCTAATAGGCTGCGGATGCCCCATCCCTGCAGGCATTCAAGGCCAGGCTGGATGTGGCTCTGGGCAGCCTGGGCTGCTGGTTGGCGACCTGCACACAGCAGGGGGTTGAAAAGAGATGAGCGTTGTGGTCTTTTTCAACCCAGGCCATTCTAGGATCCCAGTGAGTGCCTGCTCAGTCCCTCTGTGCACTGCCTGCTCAGGGCTGCAGCTGAGGCGGAACCGGGAAGAGCTCTGAGCATGGCTGTGTAATGAGGAGGAAGACAGATGTCCGGCTCTGAGGTAAAAGCAATGCAACAGGAGGAAACTATTCCTGAGAGGAACAGGAAAGAGCAAACGGCAAATAGCAGCTTGTCATAATGGGGCTGATAGGCAACAGAACCAGACAGAAACAATTGGTATTTAGAGGGGGTGACCTAATGGAGACCAAAATTATTTTAGAAGTGCTGAGCTGATCACATTGTTTCCGTTTCTGTTCGGGTCACTGTGATTAATCTTCTGCAAGCTGGAACTGTCCCAGCTCAGGTCTGCACTGTGCAGGGAGCTTCCCTCCAGCTGTGCTCTCTGGATGCTATAGCTTGCAGTGTTCTGCCTGTCCTTGAATTTCTTCACATGGATTTCAAGTCATCTTAACCTCTTTTCCTTCCAGAATAAATTAGGGTGTAAACCGTGAGCGTGCATCTGAAAGAGGAAGGAAGGATGCTGAAACTTTCCCAAAGGTTTTCCCAGGAGGTTAAGCAGATCTCAAGCAGATGTTACCCGTGGAAGACACGGTTCACAGCACTTAGTTAGCTGTCCTCCTTACCCTGCTTCTTTCCGTTCAATTGCAACTGCCATTTGTAATGGCAGTTTGCAGCCCAGCAGCCTGCCTGCACTGGGGTATCATAAACATTCCTGAACACGTGCAGATGTGGTTTCAAAACTACAAGAATCCAATGCAGTCATCTTCAGGAGTCCTCCCTGGAAATAAGAGGATCAGGCTCAGGGTTGCACATGATAGGAAATCTGCTCCTGAGCTTTCTGCCCTCTTCCAAAGCAACACCAAGGAGGGATTCTGCCATAACCTCCCAGGTGCCACCCCCAGGGGAGATGGAACCTGCAAGAACTGAGCTCTTGATCAGCACAAATATGCTGTGATTCTACCTGCTGACATCCCTGCACAAGCCCAGGCCTTGGTGCCCATCACTGACACCTGGTCTGCTGGACCTTGGGTGAGGACAGCACTAACGAAGGCACAGGGGATCCTTTCTGAGTGTGGCAGTTACCAGAATAGGACCCAGTGTGAGACAGTACAAAATAACTGGCTGTAATTTTCATACAGAACAAATGTTCTATTCCTGTAAGATATTCATAGCAAGAAACTCTGTCTCCCAAGATGTACATTAATACAAGGAGGGACTTGGACTCTCCATCAAACTCAATAATTTGATGCATTTATAAAGCAAGCGCAATGAGGACATTCAGAAGTTCAAGTCAGAAGGTTTTTTTGTTGTTGTTTGTTTTAAATATCTACCAAAATCACAAAAAAACCCCAAAAACTCAAAAACAAACAAACAAACAAACACAACAGAAAGCCAAGAAAGATGAAGGTGCTCAGATCCAAGCTGCAGCTCTGGCCAACTTGACTGTGAGCCCTCACCCAACAGCCACACAAACCCCAAAGGCAAGACAAATCTGCCCCATGGACATAGCAGCCCCTAGCCAGAAATAACAAGTGATTTACTCTTCTGGTTGTGGAGGAGCCTAGAAATCCCAACCCCATTGTACTACGCTGATGTTACTATGTATAAATGCAGACAATCTCTGTGTCATTAAGTTTACAGAGGTAAGGCCATCTGCAGCATGAGACGTGCAGATGAAATTCTGGAAGGGCTGCAAGCACACACTGCTGGCTCCAGTTCAGTTTTCCATCTACCAGGATCCCTCAGCAGAGCTGCTCTCAAGGAATTCTTCCAGTCTGTGCCCACACCTGATGGTCCTGGCCTCTGTGCAACTCCACACTTGGCTCTGTTGAACCTCATTAAGTTCACATGGACTCACCTTCCGAGTTCATCAAGGTCCCACTGATGGCAACCCTTCCTTATGTGCCATATCAACTGCGGCACTCAGCTTGAAACTCGGGACCTCAGAAAGCCTGATGCCCACAGCCTTCTGTGTAGAGAAGTTATTTGCTGGGAGAGGAAATACTAAGAAGAACAGTTGGAAAGCCCAACCAGCTGCAGCACTGAGATCAGTTTAGAAGCAAGCTGAACTGGAGGAACTGACAGAGCACCTGGTGCCACAGGAAGAGGTGAACACTTGCAGACAGAGCACATGAGCAGCCCTGCAGAGCCTCACCCAAGCACTGCAGACACAGGTGGGGCACCTTTAGACACGTGAAGGTTGCAAAGTGCACTAAAAACCATTGAGTGCAACCACCAGACCATGCCTGTGACTGCTGTAGACCATGTTGGTGTGACACCCAGCCTTTTCTTGGTGACTCCACCTCCCAGGGCAGCCTGTTCCAATGCATCACCGCTCTTTCTAAGAAGAAATGTTTCCTAATGACCAATCTGAACCTCTCCTGGCACAACTTGAGGCCATCACCTCCCATCCTATTGCTGCTAAGTAGGACATCCAGACTCCGGCGCCCTTCCCTGTGCGCAGCTGGTTGGTGATGCCCAGCTAAATGCTCATACATTACTAGTGAGATAACGCTCAGCAGCTCAAAAAGCTGAGATACTTCTGTGCCTCAGGAGGATCTTTGCAGACTCAGAGTCTGGCTGCTAGTCTTTTGGTATTTAGTTTAATTGCATTAATGGAAGTTGCGTAAGTGCTGTGGCAGGTTTCATGACTGCCATACGAAGGACAGATGCCAGAAGGAGTGGCAGAGCATGACGTACTCCATGCCAGCCTTACAAACTAGAGAGGTGAACAAAGTCTCTGTATCTTATGTGCAGAGGCTGAGGGGCAGTGAGCTGACCCAGCGGGTTCTGAGCTGCTCCTGAGGTTGGTGCCAGCACTGGGATGAGGCCACAGTGTCAAGAATGGATGCAGCTCCATGCTGGGCTCACGTGTGGCTGTGATGAATGGCTGTGTCAGCTGAGCTGTGCCTGGCTTCACAGTGCCTGCGAGTGGAAGCGTCTGAATGAATTCCAATCAAAGGGACACCACACATGCCAGAAACTATCGGCTTACAATGGAAAACATGCAATAGGAATATGAGCGTTCTCATTAACTGAAATGGGCCAAATTTATCTTCAGGAGCTGCTGGGAGAGGCCTGGGGGGCATTCCCAGAGCCTGACACTGAGGCTGGGTGTGCATGCCTGGACCCATGCTGCTCTGTGCCCTGTCTGGCAAAGGGCTGGGTGAGCTCAGCACACAGCTGTGCTGGGATATCCAGGCACAGCAGCCTCAGCCAGGCACACAGTCACTTCAGTACGGTCTTAATATACAAAACAGGGACAAAAAATAATTATCAGAGCTGGAATCTTCGAATCCCACACTGATGGGGGATAGAGTTGCACTGGAAGATAACCTTTCCTTGTGAACTGGGAGATGTGCCAACATAAAAAAACACAAAAACAAAAAAAACCCTTCTCAAAACCAGCAAACAGCTGTGATGGTTGAAACTGGAGCAAACTTGTGCAGGTCAGGAAGCCTCACACCTCTGCCTTGTGCTGCCCAGCTCCTCAGGTGCACAGCTGCCCCCTTGCCCCACTCCCCCCTGACCATATCTGCTCCTGCACACACTGCGGATCCCTGCTTCTGAACTGGGTGCTCTCTGACCAGGCTCCCATTTAGCCGCACAGGGGGCAGCTGTTGTCTCTATCTGGCAGCTCAAACAAACTGAGTCCTTCCCACAAGAATCTTGGTTCTGGTGCATTTAATGTCTGGAGGCACGACCTGCCATGTAATGAAGAAAGTGGCAGGAAGGCAGGGTCAGGAGGCTCCGTTCCCACTCGCCATTGAGCGCAGATGGCCCCAGCTGTCTCTTGCCCAGCTTGCCAGTCTTTAAAGAAACATTAATCTATTTTAATTCCAGCCTATCTTGACAGTATTGATTTTTAAAAGCTATTATTGCTGAGGATATCACTTACAGTTATTTTAATTAATACAGACCTCCCACCTCCAGTAAATCACTGCTTGCTGGCATCGCTGATGACAGCAGTGCTTTTGGAGCACCCTGACATGGCTGTGCTGGGCAGCACCAAGATAGGAATTTCTGGCTGAAATAAGTTTTTAAAGTGACAATACTCTGGCTAATAAAATGCTGCTCAGGGAATGAGATGTACGTATTGCTAAGACAAAATGCAGGGTTAGTGATGTTATTCTAGGCATGTTCTTTTGGATGCTACTCATTTAATCCACCTTGCTCAGATTTTAAAGACCTTCCAGGTTACAATGTGCTGAGGCTCCAGTGGACCTCGGCATGTCTCTCTATTGACTCAGCACTGTTGCTTATACATGAAACACTTCCTGTAATTCATGAAGGATAGGAAAACCGTGGGTAAGCCTCTGTCACAGAACTCTATCCGAAATCACCATCCTGTTAAGCCCTACACCAGAAACTTCACCTACCCGTTCTGCTTTGCCTCGTCTTCCCCTTTTGTTCTCGTTATCTATTTATCGGATCGCTGCACTGCTCCCCAGACAAACCTCCGAAGACGATCCATAACGCAGCAGTTCATCCCGCTGCTCCATCCCCAGCAAAGCCCCGAGCACCAACAATGCCCGGCTCGCAGACAAGCCCCAGCAAGTTCTAGCAGCGAGGTTACAATCCGAATCCGAGCGAGAAAACAGCGCTGATTTACGACAAAGGCTTTCCTATTGAAGAAGAGGTATTTTTCCAAACGTCTGACGGCTGACAACCGCACGCTTTCTTCGCATCATTTTGATTCCTGCCAACTTACTCTTCTCGCACGCTCCCACAAACGCTTCTTTGATTCCCGATCTTCGCTGACAGCCGCTTCTTTTTCCTTTTTCCTTTTTAAAGCGCCCGCTCGCCCCGCCGGACGCGGACGGCCCCGCCGCTCCCCCGGCCCCGCGCGTCCCCGCTTCGCCCCCCGCCCGCCGCCCCCTACCAGCTCCTGCTTCAGCCGCCGCAGGTGCTGCTCCATGGCCGGGCTCAGCGCTGCCCCTCCATGCGCCGCTCCGCGCTCCGCCTGCACACGGCGGGGAGGGGAGGAGAAGGGAGAGAAAGGGAGGGGGGTCCCGGCGCTGCCCGCCCCGCGGGGCGGCCCCAACCCGAGGCCGATGCGTGCGGGCACGGCGCGGCGGGGCGGCCGCGTAAACCCTCCGCTCCGCTGGCGTTGGGTCCGGGCGATGCGGGGAAGGGCGACCCGCAGCTCGTGGGAGGGGGATGCCCTGCCCTGCCCTGCCCTGCCCGCAGCGGGCGGTGAGGGGCTGCACAGGGACCCATCCCACCGCCTGTGCGGGAGATGGTGTGCAGAACCGCTCCTTGTCACAGAATCACAGAACGGCCAAGGTTGGAAGGGAGCTCGAGGATCGCGAAGCTCCAACCCCCTGCCACACGCAGGGCCACCAACCTCCACATTTCATAGCAGCCCAGGCTGCCCAGGGCCCCATCCAACCTGGCCTTGAACACCTCCAGGGATGCATAGAGCATCCACAGCCTCTCTGGGCAGCTGTTCCAGCACCTCACCGCTCTCATAGCAAAGAACTTCCCCCTGACATCCAACCTCAATCTTCCCTCCCTTAACTTCAAACCATTTCCCCTTGTCCTGCTGTTATCTCCCCTTTCCAAGAGTTGATTCCCCTCCTGTTTGTAGGCTCCCTTTAGGTACTGCAGGCTGCAATGAGGTCACCCCACAGCCTTCTTTTCTCCAGGCTGAACAAGCCCAGCTCCCTCAGCCTGTCTTTGTAGGGAGGTGCTGCAGCCCCCTGATCATCTTTGTGGCTCCTCTGGGTGCTCTCACTGTCCTGGGAAAGGATACATTTCACTCACAGGGTGGTGAGGCACTGGCACAGGTTGCCCAAGGAGGCTGTGGATGCCCCATCCCTGCAGGCATTCAAGGCCAGGCTGGATGTGGCTCTGGGCAGCCTGGGCTGCTGGTTGGTGACCTGCACACAGCAGGGGGTTGGAACTGGATGATCATTGTGGTCCTTTTCAATCCCAGCCATTCTGTGATTCTATGATTCTATGAGTCTGCTTTTCTGTGCACAGTGTTGCTGGCCGCCTCCCTGCACAGACACACAGACACAGGAGCCAGGAAACACCTCCAGAGCTCCATACTGGGCTTGGCGGCTGCACTCCATTTGGAAGGCTTTGAATTTTATTTTTTTTTTCTTCCCCAACGTTTCTCACGTAATTTTATGTAGGTATTGTTTGTTCTCTGCTCCTGTGCACAATGTATTGTTGGAGTAATAAACGCTGAGTTCCCTGTGCTGGCTTAACAAGGCTTGTGTGAATCATTCTGCAGTGGGAAAGAACTTGATGGAATGAGCGATACTGCTCTCTGCTCTCACGTCTGGGGTGGGAGACAATTGCTTGCTTTCTGCTGTAAATGTCAGCACTGTCAAAGACCGACTGCAGCCTTTGCTCTTCAGGTCTTTAATTCTTTTGAAGGAAAGCATTTTTTATTGTTAGTGACATTTTTGTTTGTAGAAGTCAGCCTTGGTGCTTCTGAAAGCTGACCTTTGTGTCAAAACCCAACTTAAATAGCAAGTTGGTGTTCTGGGCTTCCATGTATGTTCAGGAAATGCTCAGAAATTCGCATTTGCTGGTCCTTCCAGCATCTCTCCCGTTACCGTTCAAGATTCCCAGCCTTTTTCTGCAGGATTTCCATGTCCTGCCTACAAAGGGAGGCACCAAACTCACGCCTGTTTCCAAGGTTTTGTAGGATGTGTGGCAGCAAAGATATTAACGCATTAAAGAAATGGCCTTATCAAAAAGTTAATTGCTTCTAACTGCACGCTGGGAGGTGAGCAGGACACCTGCCAGGTCTGATCTTCCCTAAGGTCTCAGCCAACTGGCCCAGCCATCACCTTCTCTTGCAGTCTGGCTGGGTTCGTTGGCCAGCTGGATGCTCCCCAAGGCCCAGAGATGGGGGATGTTGCTCCCCTGCCTATCCAAGCATGTCAAGTGTCATATGGCAGCTCTGAACAGCCAGTCAGTGGTACAAAATCAGAAAGATGGCATTGTGTGGAGAACACGGGCTGGAACGCCTGCCTCCACCAATTATTCATGCTACACCGAAAGATCCTCCCTCCTCTTTCTGTGCTTTCCTGAAGGGTCTGTTTGCAGGAGGACTCAGCCTCAGATCTGAGGCTTCTGCCTTGCTTGGGTGGCTCAAGATCTTTCTCAAAACAGGGAGCAAAGTTCCATAATTTACTGAATTACCTCTGAGCTGTAAGGTAATATTTAGATATTACACTTTCCCTGTGGCTTGGCACCAAAGCTTGTGCTTGTAATACATAAATAGGCCTAGGTTCAGCAGTTTTGAGCTGAAAAGTGATCAAGTGCTTAATTTATCCAAGTCAGCTTTGAAACAATGGTATTTGTAGGTGCCCTTTTACATTTGGTGGGGAATGGACTGAAGCAGCCATCAAGAGGGAAGGGCTGTTTACGAGGGTGGATAGTGACAGGACAAGGGGGAATGGTCTTAAATTGAGACAAGGGAGCTTTAGGTTGGATATTAGGAGGAAGTTTCTCAGCCAGAGGGTGGTGAGGCACTGGAACAGGTTGCCCAAGGAGGCTGTGGATGCCCCATCCCTGCAGGCATTCAGGGCCAGGCTGGATGTGGCTCTGGGCAGCCTGGGCTGCTGGTTGGTGACCTGCACACAGCAGGGGGTTGAAATGAGATGATCATTGTTGTCCTTTGCAACCCAGGTCATTCTGTGATTCTATGATTCTAAGATTCTATGTCTTCTGTTCTCCAGGTTTGCTGTGTCTACACAAAGGAGGCTGCTGCTGAGCACTGCAGTTTTGGCATCTTAAAAAATGGCATGAAATCAGACCAGGGATTATCCCAGGCATGGCACTCTCTCCCCACGGTTTCCTTTACAGCAGTTGTTTGTTTATCATTATTTTAAATGGTGCTTCTCCCAGTGCTTGGAATATTCCAATATAAAACAAACAAAAACCAGCATACCTCTAATTATTGGAAGCATTGAATCTAAGTTGAGCAGTACTGCATTTTCCAGCATGCCCAGCATCCAGGACCTATTGCACATGTCCATGGCAATGTGCTCCAGAAAGCTCTGTCACAGTTGCAGGACTGAGCTTTGTGATCTGCCAGCAGATGAAGAGCAAAGAGGTTTTAGCTTCTGCTTGGCTCCTGTTTAAGGTCAGTGTTCTGGTCAGTTTTTTAGCCTCCAGGATTGCATATGTCCAGCGAGGCTGATGTAGAAAGGAGCAGAATATCTGTTTGCTCCAAACTAAGGGGAACCTGGAAGAGAACAGGAAAACGAAGAGCATTTCCTCAGTGGGATTTCCCCACAGCCCAACATTTGGGTTCTCAGTGGGGACAACACTGCAGGCTCTGCTCCCTTCCGCTCCGCAGCAGTGTGAGCAATGAGCAGATGGTGCAGCGTGGTGGAAAATCAGGACTCCAAGAAAGCACAGAGTTGAAAGCAAAACCCCCTTCAGCAGAAAGCAACGTGGCTTATTTCAGCATAAAATGAAAAATTGAGATCCTTGGGCAAAAAATAGAATATGCCTTCAGAGCTGTACCCACTTACGTGAACTGCCTCGTTCCTTCTCGTTGGAGAACACATCTATCCCTTCACAGCTGAGGGCTTCCTCATCTCATTTGTTGTCTTTCAGTTCATTGATCTTGTTCCTCAGCGCTTTCACGAGGCTGTTCTTTGTTGAACGAACAACTGTGCTTATCTCTGAATTTTCCTCTTTTTACTTTATTGCACACCGAAGGCGAATCTTTCAGAATGTCTTCTCGCTGAGGCTTCAGCATGACCTAAATTGCATCCATCGCCTTTAAAATCCACTGGGCCATAAGCAGCCAGCCAAGGTGGGTAAGAATATCAGATCAAAAACTTGGATTCTGCTTCTGTATTTGTGCATTAAGTGGCGACTTACCCCTGCAAACAGAACCACTTATTCCACGGGATTGTTTGTTGTATGCAGTCTCTGCACTTGTGGCTCCTGAATTCCTCTCAGGCCCATACCCTGCTATGCCTGCAGCCCTGAAGTAAAGGCTCTCACAGCCCCAGTTGGGCTCCAGCCCCCAAAACTCCCCAGCCAGCACTGAAGTGTGGGTTAAGTGCCAGGGCAGCAGAACTGCTGCTCTCACTGTGCTATCTGGAGCTCCAGAACGATTGGATTACAGCTCGGCTGGCTGCATTTCTGTGACCTACATCATCTTCATACTAGCTGAAAAATAATTTAGCAAACCTTCGTATAAAAGCTTATCCAAGATTAAAATGAGATGAAATTTATTTATTGCAAACTCTGGGCAGTCGCGGTAAGCCCCTCATCACTGCCATAGCTGAAATAGTTCATCCGAGCTGATATTCTGATGCTTCTTTTTGTGACTCCGTAATGTTATCATACCTAAAATGAAATCCTGTGTTATCCTGCCGTTCTCTAACATAAAAACCAACATTATTTTTTTAAGACATGGGAGGCTTAGTAGTTCTCATTTAATTGCAAGCCTTGAGTAATAACAAAAAGGTAACGTCTATCTGAAAACCAAGAGCTTGCTCTGACTTTATTAACTTTCTCCTCAGAAATATTCAGCTGTGGGAAAGGATAACACGTGTGTTTGTGTATCTGTGTGTGAGCGTGACCTCTGCTCCTCACCTCGTTCAGCACCCGCCGCGTTAGGCTCCAAACAGCACAGATAAATAATGCAGGGCCCTTGCCTGGGACAGCTTGCTATTTAATTCATGCTTGCTGCAGAGAAGGGTCAGAAAAAGACTGGAAGTGGAATGTGGGAAGAATAAAACAGTAATGTTCTGTCTTTCTAAGTCATGGTCATTAAAGATGGAATGGGGGAATTTGGTGGAGTGACAAGCTGCTTGCTTACTGCCCCTCTGGCACTATGCATGTTTTTGGGCATTCCCTTCCAGATCATTATTAATTGTGTATGTGAGGTCTTTCAGTCTGGAAGTAGCTGCATCAGTGCCTGCTTCTGCAGCGGTGGTGAATATGAATCCACTATCTGTGTTAACATCAATGGTACTTTCACTGTATGGAGAACACACACAGTTACTATGGCAGTGCAAACACAAACACATGCTGCGCTCCTCAGAGTGATTTCTATGTGCTGCAAAGCACAGAGAATGTCTTCATCCGAACTCGTTTGCGAAAGGAGGATGAGATTATCTCACTTTTAAACTATTTTATAAATATTATGGAAACCAAGATTTGTTCTGAGTAACTCCACGTCTTAGCAGATATAAAAGACAAATCCTTTGAAGCTAAAGGAATCAGACAAGGCAGGTGCTTGTTTACAGTAACTATGTTCAAACCCATAATGAATGTATTTTAAAAAGATATACACAACTTGACAGCTCTGGAAGCCAGTAGAGATTCTCTTGGAGTGCTTTATTCCTCTCTTCCAAAGTGTTAATACAGGATTAGCTGTAGTGGATGGAGAATAAGCTCCAGAGAAAGAGACGGATGAATCTGCAGTGAGTACTTAGCGCTGGTACTCGAGATGCCTGGATGTTTCTTTGCACTCCACGTGTCAGTCTTAGGAGGACTTGGAACAGAGCAAGCTGGAAGCTGAACACGTGATACAGACCCTGCCTTGCTGCTGGAAGATAAGTGCTCTGTGATCTGAAGCAGTGAGAAGCTGACCTTGGTATCAGCATGCACATCCCGGATGCTTTACACAGCTGTTTATCCAAAGCTGATATTTATACATGTTGGTTCATAAAGGAAGGAATCTTGGGTGGAATTAAGCGGAATATGTACTCTGCACCTCATAGAACCATAGAACAGTATGGGTTGGAAGGGACCTTAAAAACCACTCAGCACCAATCCCCGGCTGTGGGTAGGGATGCCTATCTCTGCATTAGGTAGGAGCATCCGGACGTGAGGTGGGATCATAAGAGGGACAAAACAGTGGTGAGTGCTGTTTTGGGGAAATAAAGTATGCACTGAGCAGTTAGGGGATAACTTATCCCTAGGAGGGTTTTCTTCTAAGCCTTTCTTTCTGCTAATGATTCCTCTGGCAGTCGCTTGGGCATTTGCAGTGCAGACAAGGTGGCACTGCTGATGAAATCTGCTACGTGAAGACTTCAGCTTGCAGCAACACAGCACTGTTTCAGCATCGATGAGAAATACTCAGGCTGACATTCACAGGTAACTGACTGTAGAAAGCCCACCAGTTTTTCAGATCCATGCTTTATTTTTTTTTTTTTTCCTTGTTCAACTGCTCTAAATGCAGTGTGCACTTCTATGTAGTGGGGTAGCATCACTCTGCACCACTGGGACAGCAATAGAGGGAAAGTTTTGAGGATCTGAGCATCTCCTCCATCAGACACAGCCTTGTCTCACCCTGAATCGTGCCTCTACCACCAGCAGCTCCTGCTATGTGTGTTGGAAGAGCTAAGCTCTTGATACATCTAACTTATGGAGCTGGAGTTTATTAAAGCACCAGGTACTGTGGTTGTCACAGTGAACTACTAGAAATGATGGGGTGGCTGACTAGTGTGAACAAGCAAATGTGCACATGCTTTGGAAGTCATGCAAAAGTAAAGAGACAGAGTCTGTGCCACAGCTTTCACTACTGTGTGTGCACTGCAGGGAGGCTGCAGGAGCTGATCTGATGCAGCCCAGTCAGTGAGGGACAAAAACAAAGGAAGATGAGCAATGAATCTACCCGTGGTCGTGTCCTGTGCTGCATTCAGACATCGAGATGGTTTGGAATCCCTCCCTCCAAACTCCAATGGAGGCTGAGAAAATTGATTAAGCCTCCACAGACAGCAGTGTCTTTCTGAATTAGAGCGATGTGTCTGAATGTCTCATCAACACTGCATGGCAGAGGACAATGATATCTGCATCCAAACCACTGAGCTGTACTACCACAACATGCCCGCTATCTCAGGGAGGGGTGAGGGAAGCTGAAAGGAGGAGCAGCTCGTTGCATGGGGATGTTTTATCACCTCTTCTCTACCCTTCCCCACTGAGCACAGATACTCCTGACCGCTCTTCGTTGTCTGTTTAAATCACATCAATTTAAAAGGGTTATAAGAGGCTGCATTTAATCAAAGCATTTGTTACATCCAGGTCTCCTTGTCCGTCTCCTTTCCCAGATGTATCCAAAGAATTATCTCATTGGAGACCCGTTTCCCCTTGAGGACCCAAGGGGAATATCCACTTAACAATTAAAGAACAATTGGAGCTAAGAGGATGCTGGATGTCACCTCCTCAGAGCAGCCCAGCCCTGCCATCACCATCTGCCCGCCCTGCAGGGCTGAGCTCCCACAGCAGAGGTGGGTGTTGTGCTCAGACATTCACAGGAAGATCTCAGCTAATGATACAAAGCAGCAGAGCAGACTCGGCCACTTTTTCGTTCGTATCTTTCTCCCTGTAAGGAATGCGAACAGGAGGAATTTCAGAGGCGCCACAGAGACCTTGGCACACCCAAAGCCATTGCAGCACACTGGGGCTTCCTGGAGATGTCAGGATAACAGCATTGTGTGTTGGTACCGTGTGAACCACGGCTGAGGCCTCTCAGATCCCACTGCCACCAATGGAAGCTGCACGTCCAGAGCCTCCGAACCACGGCAACAATAAAACTGATGTGCACGAAAACACCCACAATTCAAAGCAAGTGCTCTACAGAGGGCAGTAAGTAATGCACATACAGTGTATTCACACATTTGGATTCGGCTGAAGTGCAAAGCTGCACCGCGGTTTTATTTTGTTTTGCTCGTAGGCAGGGCAAGGCAGGCGCACAGGTAAACGCAGCCCGCCAAGAAACAGCGCGCCAACCCAGCGCGACCCCGCGGCCGTTGCGCCCCCTGGCGGTGTGGCGGGCGGAGGGGGCGGACAGAGCGCATGCGCGGCGCGGGCCGAAGGTACTTCTCGCGAGATGCGGCGCGACATCGCTTCCCGCTCGTAAGATGGCGGCGCCCGCTGAGTGCCGGTTCCGCACCCGCGACGTGCTGCTGCCCGGCGGCCCGCCTGATTTCGGCTCGCTGCTGCTGTCGCCGCCGGTGCTGGCGGGACTGGAGGCGGCTGGGTTCCACAGGCCGTCGCCCGTTCAGCTGAAGGCCATCCCGCTGGGGCGCTGCGGGCTGGGTGAGTGGGGGGCCGCGCGGGGCCGGGAGCGGGGCGGGAGGAGCGGTGCTCCCTAACGTGTGTGGGCTCCTTCCAGATCTCATCGTGCAGGCAAAGTCCGGAACCGGTAAAACGTGCGTTTTCTCCACCATCGCCTTGGACGCACTGTTGCTTGACAGCACGGTCACTCAGGTGAGCCCCGGTGACAGAATCACAGAATGGCCCGGGTTGGAAGGGACCTCGTGGATCACGAAGCTCCAACCCCCTGCCACACACAGGGCCACCAACCTCCACATTTCATACCAGCCCAGGCTCCCATCCAACCTGGCCTTGAACACCTCCAGGGATGCACGGGGCATCCACAGCCTCTCTGGGCAGCTGTTCCAGCACCTCACCACTCTCATAGTACAGAACTTCCCCCTGACGTCCAACCTCAATCTTCCCTCCCTCAACTTCAAACCATTTCCCCTTGTCCTGCCATTATCAACCCTTTCCAAGAATTGACTCCCCTCCTGTTTGTAGGCTCCCTTTAGGTACTGCAGGCTGCAATGAGATCACCCCGCAGCCTTCTTTTCTCCAGGCTGAACAAGCCCAGCTCCCTCAGCCTGTCTTTGTAGGGAAGTGCTCCCATCCTCTGATCATCTTTGTGGCTCCTCTGGACCCTCTCCAGCAGCTCTGTCTTTCTTGAACTGGGATAAGTGTCTGGGCACTTATTTGTATATAAGCAGCAGTGTTTGAAATTTAAGCACCTCCCTGATGAGGACAGGCTGTGAGAGTGGGGGATTTTCAGCCTGGAGAAGAAATGGCTCCAAAAGGACCATGTAGCAGCCTTCCAGAGTTTGAAGGCTTCATGCAGGAAAGCTGGGGAGGGAATTTTTATAAGGGCGGAGGGGGAATGGCTTTAAACTGGAATAGAGAAGATTTAGATCAGATATTAGGAAGAAACGTTTTGCTGTGAGGGTGGTGAGACGCTGGAAGAGGTTGCTTAGTGAGGCTGTGGATGTTCCCTCCCTGGAAGGCCAGGCTGGATGGGGCTGTAAGCAACCTGGGCTGGTGGAAATGTCCCTGCCGATAGCAGGGGGTTGATTAGATGATCTTAAAGGTCCCTTCCAACCCAAACCATCCTATGATTCTAAATCATCACAACTTGATGCGCTTCAATCTTACAAACTTGT
The DNA here is from genome assembly GCF_026119805.1 of Tympanuchus pallidicinctus. Classification (NCBI taxonomy): domain Eukaryota; kingdom Metazoa; phylum Chordata; class Aves; order Galliformes; family Phasianidae; genus Tympanuchus; species Tympanuchus pallidicinctus. Next base: position 2,152,095 of record NW_026294750.1, on the reverse strand, counting down.
TGCGTGGCTTTCAAATACAGCTGTTTGTTACTCACAGGTTCTTATCTTGGCTCCCACACGAGAGATCGCTGTGCAGATTCATGCTGTTATCACAACAATTGGGATAAAGATGGAAGGTTTGGAATGCCATGTCTTCATTGGAGGGACTCCTTTGAGCCAGGACAAAGTCAGACTGAAGAAATGCCACATAGCAGTTGGCTCTCCAGGTATGGGCATGTTGCACTTTGCTTCACTGGATGCTGTCTGATACCTGATGGTACAATAGTTGGTACTTCTGAAATCTGGATTTCTTTGGAACTCTCTTTTATTGCTAAAAAAGGGGCAGTGCCAAATATGTTCGGACTGAGATGGTGTTTTCAGTGAGAGATTATTCTAAACATGGATTTTTTTTTTTTAAAGGATGCTAAAATTAATTTTAAAAGGTGACTGTTGAGAACCAGTCCTTAGTTAATAGCAAGTTAGATTCTCTTTAGCTTAAACTTGGAGTTAATATTTCAGAAGCTCACTTTGCTTTTTTCTTTATGTCTAGGTCGAATAAAACAGCTCATAGAGTTGGACTACTTGAACACGGCCAGTATTCGGCTCTTCATTCTTGATGAAGCAGACAAGCTTCTGGAAGAAGGCAGCTTTCAGGAGCAAATCAAGTAAGAAAAGTGCTTACCCATTGTATTGATTTGCAGATTAGATCAATTTTTGTTAGTCGTTCCCATTTTTGTCTCTCACAGTTGGATTTACTCTTCGCTGCCAGCCAATAAACAGATGCTTGCTGTTTCAGCTACTTACCCTGAGTCATTAGCTAATGCATTGACAATGTACATGAGAGAGCCAACGTTTGTGAGGCTGAATCCCACTGACCCAAGTCTCATTGGTGAGTTGTTCATTGATTGTGTTGTCAATAGATTGTGAAGGGTGTACTGAGACCAAAGCATGCCTTCACAATTTTCAGATTCTTTGTGTTTCTTTCATTTAAGAAAAAACCTGCTGTGTAACATTTTATTTGGTGGATGTGTTTGCATTTGAAAGTCTTTGTCAGCATGTCACAGCAGCTGAAACAGCAGCCTAGCTTTTTTTTTCTTCTTATGGAAATCCTTAATTTGATGTCTTGGTTTCATGCTCAGGGTTGAAGCAGTATTACAAAATTGTGAATTCCCATCCACTTCCACATAAAACATTTGAGGAAAAAACCCAGCACCTGCAAGAGTTGTTCAGCAAGATTCCATTTAATCAAGCGTTAGTCTTCTCAAATTTGCATAGCAGGTAATAAATCCATTCAAGGATAAATTTCTGTATGTCTTTTTTTTAACACTTCTTATAAAGGTCTCAAAGCAATATGCAAATTTCTGAAATACAGAGCTGGAATGTTGAAATAGCCTGAAATATTCACAGTAAAACTTCAGCACAGAAGTACCTCGTACATTAGATGATAGTGAGTCCTATTATCTGTTACTCATGTCCATTTATAAATATGGCCATAAAATGGTAGTGAAATCTTTGCCTATAAAGAACAGTGTTGTATTAAATGCATGTGGGTTGTCATATGTGCACTCTTAATTACTGTTTTTATTGTGTATATTCTATTAGGGCTCAACATCTAGCTGAAATACTAACATCCAGAGGCTTTCCTGCTGAGTGTATTTCAGGTAAGCCTGCCCAGAGCTCTGTTGGTTGAAACTGTGTGTAAAAATGACCTAACATAAGAAAATACCTCTTGATCTTAAAAGCTTGATTTGCATGGCCTCTGCTGAAATAGTAAGAATAGCATTAGAGTCTCTAAAGGATTCCGTGTTAAATTTCTGCATTGATGAAGCTTGCAGCCTTCTACTTTGTTTGAAAATCACATAATGATGTGAAACACTTGGGCAAGTGTTGCCCTGTGTGAAGGATGAAGCTGTATTTGCAGCTCGAAGCTGTATTTTTTGGGAATGCAGATATTGAACTTAAATCTATTTCTGTTTTCTCTGTAAAAAGCTAGCAGCTAGCTTTTAGTGTTCATTAGAAATCTTCCTTTCAATTTTTAGTTCAACAGCTTTTCATGCCTTATGGGGTGGTGATGTAAAAATTGGTCTGAAATCTGTGTTATTCAGATGGTTTAAGTATCTGTAATGGTTTCTTTTTTAAAATGAGCAAAATGGGTAATTTTAATGTATTTTCAAACTTGTCCTGCTTATTACATGTACTCATTTAGCACTGATGTTTGAGGAAGTTTCTCTCAAGCTTGCCTTTCATGTCTATACTTTATAAAGTAGAGTATTCCAGGAGTTTTAGAGGCATAAAACTGTTGAACATTGAAGTTGTTTCTGTTTTCTTTTTCCCTAGGCAGCATGAATCAAAGCCAGCGGCTCGATGCTATGGCTAAACTAAAGCAATTCCACTGTAGAGTTCTGATTTCCACAGACTTGGTGAGTTACTGTCTCACTGTACCTGACTGTTGCAAATACACCCATTTCAGAGAATTAATTTGACTAGAACATAAACGTGCTGTTGAAGCATTTGATTTGAGCACTGCTCAAGTTTGAAACCTAGTTGTCATCTGCTATCTTTCTGTTTCAAAAACCAGTTGTAATTTTGCTGTTGAATGGCAGAAGTTTGCAGAGATTTCAGAGGAGTAGAGGTGTGTTTACTTTGGGTGGGAGCTGTGGGAAAAATCAGGCTTTCTTTAATGCAATATACTCACAGTACAACTTCAAACAGAGCTTATGTTTATGTTTGAAGTACTTGGGTTTTTTTGGCTGTTGGTGTATTTCAGGTGGTTGCTGGTGGTTCTATCATGAAAAAAGTTACAGCTTGCTGGCAGGTGTTTTGATGCTTGCAAGAAATGCGCTTGTTTGTACTGCAGTACAAAAAGAAGTGATCCATAATTTGTACATTCCAGTGCAGGATGTCTGTTCTCCATGTAAGCTCACTGGAAAATTGTCGATGCTCTGTAGTGTGTTGCAACCATCTGAGTTGCTACGTGAGCGGTTGTTCACGAATGTGTCGCAGTACATAAACATCTTTTCAAGCCCCTGCAGTTATGAATCCCCTTTTGTCTTTGTTTTCTCAAGACATCTCGTGGAATCGATGCTGAAAAAGTGAACCTGGTCATCAATCTGGATGTCCCAGTAGATTGGGAAACCTACATGCATCGGATCGGCAGAGCCGGGCGCTTTGGTAAAAACAGTCATGTGGATTTCTCGAGGTTGCACCAGCTCTTCTGGGTCCAGTTAGGTGATTATACTTCATTTTCTACCACAGGAACTTTAGGCTTATCTGTGACGTACTGCTGCCGTGGAGAGGAGGAAAACATGATGATGAAAATTGCTCAGAAATGTAACCTACGGCTTCTTCCTTTACCTGGTACGTCCTGTCCTGTGAGTGCAGCTGTATAATTTTTTCCCTGTTGATTTCTTTCTGCTGTTCATTCAAGACTTTAGGTGGCAGCTTTTTGATGTGAATATTTGCTGAAATTGAAATAACTTTGGTACAGTCAGAATTCTTATCCTCTGTGCTTGTGACCGCTTGTGTAACTGCTGTATAAGCGAAGGAATAGGAAATGTTTGTAGTGCACGTCTGTAGATGAAGGCAGGAACTTGAAATCCAACTGTTTGTTATGCAACTACAGAACACCTGGAACTTGAGAAAGTTGGTATTAAGCCTTTCAGCAAGGCTTACAAGGCTGTAAGATAGAATAGAAGGAAACAGTAATAGAAACAGCCAAAGATTCACTGCTCTTCTCTGCTAGAAGCTATTCTGCTGGAATTGTAGCACTTCTTAAAATTTTTAAACTTTTTACCTGATTAATAAAAATGGAAATGAAGAATAGTTCACTAATGCAGTACGTACTGTATTAATTAGCTTCCTGATGCCTCCCGTGAAGAAAGCATTCTGTATGTTTGAGCTTTTTCAAGAAGTGAAGGCACTGGTTTGCACTTCTAATTTTGCATATCTTAACATCTTATCTGCGTGTTGCTTCAGTACTCATTTGAATTCTGGAAGGAAAGATGCACTTAATTGAGTGCTGCTTGTTTCCCTTTTGTGCAGAGCCTATTCCTCCTGGAATGATGGATCAGTTTGAAGATGGGGAGGTTGAAGTCAAACCTGTTGTATACACAGGTGCTTCAGTAAATTCTGACACTGTGTGTCTTAAACCAGAAGAACCAGTACTTCAGCCTGTCCAAAATAATTCTGCGGAGGTACCTCAGCCTCATTCTAATCTTCAGGTTGGTAATTCTTCTGTAGAGAAGCCAAAAAATGCTTTGGAACAAAAGCAGGTGAAAAAGTACACAAATTCTGCCAAGGTGGAAAAAAACAGCAGAAACTCCAAAACCTCCAGCTGCAATAGAAAGCAAAAGAATCAAGTAGAAACTGTCTCCAGAATGGCTGAGCCGAATAGCACAGGGGTTCCGGATGAGGAAGCCTTAAAAAGAAATCTGCCCAAAATCCCATGCTTATCATCTTTCAAAAACCAACAGAACAATCCTTGGAGCTTTTCAGAGCTTGTTGAAGACTATGAATACTTCATTAAAGAAGGGTTGGAGAGAGATGTTGAAATTTTAAGAAGCTATTCAGGCCCAGGAGATCAATGTGAACTCCCCAGAAATGGCGGTATAGAGTGGAAAGAGGTGGAACATAATAGGGACACGGTAGCAAATGATGTTCTGTCTGATGACAGTGATGCTTCATGCAGTTCAAGGGCTTCCTCTCACAGTAGTGCAAGTAACTCATGCTTTGAAGCATTTTCAGACAGGCAGGCAAAAAATGCTGTCCCCACCACCTGTCAGGGTCTTACAGGCTTTTGTCCCGCACCAGGGAAGCTGAAGGAGCAATCACAAGTCCCAAAGCAAAATCAGGTGAAAAAGAAAGCTCTGAAACAAAATGCCAAAGAAAAGAAAAAACATTCCCATCAGTACCCTAATCCTGCCCCAAGAAAGACTGGAGATGGGTCCTCCTGTGGCTCGTGGGATGATGGTGTTCCTGGCTTTCCTCACGAGGCGTGGAGTTACGAAGACTACTGGAAATCTTACTATCAAGCATGGCAGAACTACTATGCTGCAGTTTCTCACTTTCACTACAGGAAAAGTTACAGACACTTGATGTGGATGAATGCTTATGTCAACTCGGTCTACTTTCAGGAACTGCTGGAAGGTGGTGATTAATGTACTGACATTGTTTGAGTGAAGTAAACTGCTGTCTTTTTTATGAGCAGGATGTATCTAGGTAAATGTTTTATACGCATTCCAGCAGTGGTGTTAGAAGTTGTTAATAAAATGAAATGGCAGACAACTAATTGTTCAGTTGCAGTCTTTAAAATAGCAAGGAAACAAAAGGCAAGTCAGTTGCTTCCATGTAGGAAACCTCAGTAAGGAGAAAATGTGAAACAAGCCCAGCTTTCTCTACGTGATTTTCTTCCCTATGACTTTTGGCTGAAGATGAATTCACAGTGAAGCTACCGAAGCTGCTTATTGTCAGAGATCATCCTCTTCTCTGTAATTCTTAACCAGAGGGCACTGGTAATGTACCAGTTGATATTGGCAGACTAAAACTTGCATCTCAATACCTGTATTGCTAATTTAAGTGCAGTTAATTGGCACTGCTTAAATAACATTTCTAGAGCTAGTTAAATGGCAAGCTGTGCAGTCTGGGATGGTTTAATTATGTATGAGGTGTGCAGCTCCTATAACTGGCTTTTCCTCAGGGTGCAGCAGTATCAGACTTGCCATGTTTACAGAAAAGCTTTAATTAGAAAGGAAATTACTCATTAGTTCTAAATCTAATTTGTATTTCCTGTTTTGGTTGCCGTTTTTTTTAATGTAGCTGTCTGGAAGCAGGACAAGGTGAAAGTAGTGGCTGGCTTAGGCTACTGACACTGGTCTGACTTCACACTCATTTTGGAACTTCATTTTTAGTACGTGTGAGATCACAGAGCTAGATCTCTAGCTAGTTCTATTGATTTTTGCTATGTTCATCAGAGCAGGTGTGTGATTTGTTGCTTTTTTCTTTTCGTGGTCAGAGTAGCATTGATTGGAATTCCTTCAGTGAAAGCTCTATTTCCTACCTGCTATGACTTGCACTTCCAAGGAGGACTTTTTCTTGTATCTGGTGAAATGAATGTCTTCAAGGATACTTGGTTGCTCACCTCTGGCTACTTCCAAATCAATTTTGGGAAATGCAATACTCCTCTGTGAATAAATTTTGTTGCTTGTCAGAGTTCTTAATGTTGCTGTAATAATCCCGTGCAAATCCTGTGGTGTCCCTGGCAGCACTTTGAACCCTTTCGTGTAGTTGTGGATATCTACATTCCAAGCTGTGTCTTATGGACTGTCAGAAGATCCTCAGGAGTGCTTTAGCTCATGAGTGGCATAGAAGTCAGAGGGTCAATTAAGAAAAATTCACCTGTTGTTTCTTTTTTCAGTTGGGGAAATGTTTCCCCCTTGTGGTGTCTTGCTTTACTACAGAAGAAAGAATGTAAATGCAGCTGCTGCTTGGGTGTTAGTTTACATAGTAATCATTTTAAATATTATTATTTAAAAATGCCTCTAAGCGATTCTTCCTAAGATACTCAAGATGAGAGCAATGCTGCTTTTTTTTTTTCCAGCTGAAACAAACTGACCCATCTGAAATACAGCTTGTTAGCTGTAAGCCTAACAGCTTACTTGTTAGCCTAACAGGAGCTCCCAAGACCCGAGTGCTTTTGAAAGGAAAGGCATAATGTGTGCTTTTAACTGTTAGCTCAGGACTATTTTTGTTCTTTTCCTTCTTCTGCCATACTCAACTGTACCACAACAAACTACCACAGCAAGAGGGCTCTCCTGCATTACATCTGCATGATCTGAGTGTTTTGTTCTTGTTTCCGACATGAAGATTGCTGCATGCCTTAGCAATCAAAAGGAGGCAGCTGGTAAGGGTTTCCCTTAGGTTTGTGCTTTAATGCTGTCCTACAGCATCTCTTATCTCGCTGCTCTTGTCAACTCTTGCTGAAATAAGAGCTATTAGTGTTTCATTGCAGCTCACGTTGCTGAGGTCATCACCCAGCGCTCTCCAAAGAACCTCCCAACATTCTTTAGAAGAAATCTACGGCATCGTCTTGGTATTTGTGGCACATACTCTGTTTAATCCAGATTGGATACATCAGGTACAGCAGTGGCACAAGACTCAATACTGTAAATGATATACAAGTTTCAACATATGCACTACAATTCCAAAAGAAGACAACAGGAAACTTGGTTCTTCTAGAAAGTTGTTCTCAAATGAAGCTACCTGCAGTTGTATACGGTACATTTTGTATCTGTCCTCTGATGTTTGTAAGCAAAGCCCACTTATAGTACGAAAATAGAAAATAATAAGGTTGAGAGCTTCTCATAACATAAAACTCCTAAAGAAATACTATTGGAATGCCTTATTAATTTATCAAAAATATACCATCACCTGCGTTTTGTCAGATAGCTCATTGGTCCGAGGAGCCTTTGGGAGCTCCCAGTCATGGCTGTGACAGAACTGAGAAGGACATGGGATGAGGTGGTGAACTCACCCATGCAGCTGTGTAACCTCCTGTGACTAGCACTAGTTCAAATTGAAGCCAAAAAGAAACACGTGCACACATGTACATATGAAGGTAACAGACTATTGGCTGAGATCAAAACTCAGGAAGGAATTGTCACAAGGTCTTTGTCACCTGGTCTGTTGAATGATCCACCCATGATTTTTTCTGGCACAGTTTTTTTTCCTGCATTCTGGCAATAGTAGCAGTACTTTTCTGTGTGCTTTCTCCAGGTTTCTCTCTGGTGTTTTGGAGGCTTTGTGAACTGAGCTTCATCTATTTATTGTCAAATTGGCAAAGAGAGGTGAGATGACTTCTTCGAGATCGCTTAGTGGTTCATCAAGACAATGAAGAGTAGAACATAGGTTCCTGAGGCTAACTCTCCTGGCTGCAATCAGTATGCACACTGCATTGTGTTTGCTTTTAAAGTTTTCAAAGTATAAAACCTTTGTAAGAGCATTTATAGCATCCATAAACACGAAGGCTACAAACTCAAGTTAGCTACTGCAGTTGCTTAATGTCTTGAAGAAAGTCTTTCAAATGGTTATAATCTTTAATTAGGATAGATTGGTAAGTTATGTGGAAAAGGCATGTTATTTATCTAACATTAAAAGCAGAATAAAGTCTGGAGTTCAAAGCTGTTGCTGTTTGTAAGCCATCCATGACTGCTGACTTTGTAGCTCTGCAGTCATCTGACATAAATAACATTAAAACAAGGGAGGTTGTAACCCAGAAATTAAAGCTGATTTTGAATGTACCAAGTTCAAATTGTAACATAGGTAAGATACAGCACATCTATGACCTCTGCACTAAAAAAAGCCAAATACTGGGAGAAACTTCACTTCCCTTAGCTGGTACTGATACACATCTGTCTGATCTGGGATGATAGGTGCTGGTTTGCAGCATATTATCAACTATTTCAGGTTAAGCAAATAGCTTTGATTCAAATTTACTGTTTCTGGAAACTGCAAAGAAGGATGTAATTCTCTGAGGTTTCTGTTTGAATTACATATTACTTTGTCCCACACTAAAGCCCTGGGTGTTACTTAGTTTACCTTTTTCCCATTCTGTTTGTACAATGATAATTACTGACATAAAAAAGGCAGCTTTCTCACCCTCTGGAAAGGAGAATAATTTTAAAAGATATGAAAGAGTATAATGGTAATAAAGGAAGGGAGAATGAGAACTATGGCTGAACAGCAAGGGAAAAAACTTTGCCATTGAAATGCATTAGTCTGGAATAAGCTTTGCAGGAAAGCAGTGGGAGCCCTTTTCATGGAGAATTTGAAATGTGCAGAAAGCAGGGTGATGTATTGCAGGGAAGGATCTTCTGCTAGTGGGGGTTTTAAAGGAAAAATTGGATTTTGGAATGAATAGATGGAAGTTAAAGCCCAGATGGGGAAGGTGCTGCTCATCATTCTTTGCCAGTTGGGTGTATTTCCTCCTGTCAGCAGTGCAGTGCCAGGTGGGGTGAGGGTGAACCTATAGAATATGCTGAAAATCTGTGGAAATACTTTTCCCTCAAGAGGTGGTTTTGAAGAGAAGCTAAATGCTTGGACAAAGGTGTTGCTTCTTTAATATTTTTAGTATTGCTTTACAAAAGACTGGAAAAACAATCCCCTTCCACTTGCTTTATGTGCAAATGATTTGTTTTTATCTTTTTTTTTTTTCATGAAGAAAGAAAACCTATAAAGATTTGCAAGAAATTAGAGGGGGAGGGGTAAGGTTTTCCCAATGAACTGCTAATATTCTGTTGCCTTTTTGCTGAGCAACTGATCAGGCTGTGTTGTACCTTTCAGAAAGGTATCAGGGCTGGAACCTATCTGTGTTTCTGGATACATCTCCTGGAGGCAGCCCACAGCTGAAGACCCCCCCTTTCCATAAGCATCAGGAATGATAAGGATTGCAGGGGTATGTGCTTCTTTTTTTGGTATCCATAGCAGTGTATGCGTTTGGCCCTGGGCGTGCATGGTAGTGGGGAGAGCGATGCACGTAAGGCAGGGCAATAATGGGAACCACTGGAGAGAATGGCCCGAGTCCTGCTAAAGTTCTGGTCTAGGAATGCACAGGATTGACTTGGCTTTGTCACAGCAATGCTTTATATGTTGCTATTTAAAGCCTACGAAGAGCCCTGCAGTTCAGTGAAGCTAATTGCTTCCTTTCACTGTAGGAAGAAGTAGCTGTTGTACAGTTCCCCTGCTCTCGTGTGCAAATGCCTCTTCCCTGCGTTTCATTTGAGGGATGTTATGCCATGCCCTACCAACCACTGATATGCTGGCGATAGATTCATGTCTTTGCTGTTTCAATTAATGCACAGTGCTCCCATAATGAGGATATTGCTGCGCTGGGCAATCCGGGGAGGTTTTGTACAAGCATGTTTTTAAGTGCTTTTGGAAGCATTACTCATTCTACTTCAAATCAGTCTATAAAGGGAGCTAATGTCTCAATTTAAAAATATTTTTAGTCCTATTCCTCTAGGCTCAGACTTCATTCTGTCTGTCTTTGTCTTCTGAAAGTCTGTGCTGAATACTGTCTGTGTTGGGCAGCACGTGCTGAGTTAATGGTAGAAGAGGCAAGACAAATCTTTTTGAGCAAGGATGGTGCTGCCTTCAACTGGGACCTAGCAGCCAGCCAGAAACCCAAGGGCTGGCTTTCCTCCTTCTGATTTTGCCTCTTAAAAATGTTGGGTTTTTTTTGGAAAGCATTTGATTGATAACCATGAAATCCACCAATTGTGCTTTAGGCAGGGGTTGCTGTGATTGCTATTTACAGATCAAGAAATGGGTGAACAGAGTGTCCCATTTACCACCCCGTGGTAAACCAAGAAAAAGAAAGGCAGCACTGAGAATCCTTGCTGAGTTCCTGTCTCTTTGCAATTGTTTACTCCTGTGCATTGGAAGGAACACTGTGCCCTGTCAGCATGGGGGCATTGAGTGCTCATTCTGTGCCAGTGTAAATGAGATTGGAAAGTGGTGGAGAGCGAGGCCTCTGATCTACAAGGCTGAGGGTGTTCAGATGGGGAGCAGATATGATGACAAATAATGAAATTCGATAAAGCAAAGGAAGATTAAATTAAAACATCAAGAAAAATTCAATAACGGTAAGATTAACTGCAGTATAACCTCCTACAGGAAGCAGCGAAGGCAGAGCACTTTAATCATTTAAAACAGGACTAAAGGTAGTTTTGGGTAACATATTACAGCACTGGGGTCAATGGCTATAAGCTGATGCAGCTACTGAAGGCTTTGCCACAGCCCTAATATTCCTAGAATGTTGTAGGTTCCTAAGGAGGGTATTGAGTTAATGCACGAGCCCTCTACTCCATAGACTAGCAGGTTAGGAGTGCTAACAAAGCAGATTGCTAGCTTGTCTGTTTAAGTCAGCATGTAGGTCTATTTATCTATACATGTATGTGTCTGCACTTATTTATACGTGTATGTGTGTATATGTGTATATAAATATTACGTCAGGATAGATTATGAGAGATGTTAAAAACCAAAAAAGGCATCCCTTTGCTGAAACAGCCTCAAAGGTGCTCGGAGCAGTGAGCTCTGTAGTGCTGGTAAAATCACCGCTCAGAAACAAGATAGTTGAAATCTATTCTATTGCAGGCTGCTGGGGACTGGGTCGGTTGCCATCTGTGGGTGTGTGGATAGGGCCTTGAAGGACGTTTGTGCATAACAATAATTAGCCAGGCAGTGGACGACAGGTGGGAGGGAATCGGGGGGTGCTTCATGCTTTGTGTGGAAAAGGGACTTGGGAAAGGCAGAATGGAAGAAAAGAACTGTTGTTATTCTTAGAGGGGAAAATGAGTTGTGATTTGGGACCGTGTATTTCCTGATAACAAAACATTCCTAGAAAGAGCTTAGAAAGAGGGGCTAGGACTGACTGCGCCTTAGCTAACTGTATTAGCTTCCTATTAGGGGGCAGTACCACACCGTGTTACAGGGTTTGGTTGCCTAGAAGTACATGAATTTTCTCAAACCAACTGTAGAATTGCAAAAAGAAAATGCTGTCTGTAACGCTTCTTATCAAATACTTTTTCAAAATCCAGTGCTGCTCCCGCTCCTGTGCTGGGAATGGGTAACTAAAATTGCTAACCTAGTCTACCCCCAAAATCAGTGCAACCCAGAAGTCATTGATGAGACAACTGGAGCACCTAGACTGTGAAAAAGCCAAATACCTCTCCATCCATGCAAGATATTTGGCTTTGGGGTTAATTATTATCAAGTTTAGATCCAGACGTTATTTGGCTACTATTTACAATGGGTTGTATGTTCAGTGCTAGCAAAGAAATTCAGTATATAGAAAACAGAAATGCATGGGCATACATTACAAGAAACCTCTGTCAGACTTGATGCAGCTGAGTGCAGTGTTTTCCCATTCTTTGCCATTTGTGTGTACAGTATTAAAAAAAAGCCTATCTTTTTTTTTTTCCTTTTTAAAAATACAGAACTGGTAGTCTAGTCACATCTTACAAGTAAGTGATAACAAAAATAGAAAGCAGATACCCATGTGGGACTAAAACTCTACTGCAGCCTGTCCTTGTTGTTGTCGTTGTTTCTTTTCACAAATATGTTTTCACAGACAATAATTAGCAGACAAACACACTGGTTGCAATTGCACTGTATTGACTTAAAAGGCGGATACAAAAGTGTCTAAATAAAGAATGCCATCCAGGGTGAAATAGTTGTGTGTGTGTGTGCACGTATGTGCTGGCACATGCTTGTGTTTTCCTACTGTGCACCCAGTGATGACAACATGCTCTGCCCTTTGAAATGCAGTGTTGCTCTGACGTGGCTCTGCTGCACACTCACACACACACACACACGCACAGGGATGGGAATAGGTTTCTGTGACAGGTGGCTTCTTTGTCTAAATCTTTTCCTATAAAAGAAAAAAAAAAAGTGAAGTTTTGGTTGGCTTAAAGGTTCTGCTCCATGAAGAAAAAAAAAAAATCACAAAATCCATTGTTTTTTCACCTTTTTCAGTCATTTCCTCATGAATAAATATTATCCATTAAAAACCTTTAAAAAGGTGCTGCGATACACAGTGTTATATTTCTATTTTCTTTATTACTCTCTTGTTGCCACGACGGTTCTTTCCCTTCAGCCTCCCCAGGTGCTTTCTGCCCTGTCCCACAGCACAGCGCGCTCTCCACGTGGGTTTTACTGTTAACAAGGCTCTTCCTCCCTCTCCTTATCCTTCCTCAGTCCCACAGCACGTCCTTGAGTCTGAAGAAAGCTGCCTCGTTGGGTCTCCGTCGTCAACCCAATGACCAGCCAGCAGGTTCATCCATCCAGGCACAATTTGCAGCAAGAAAGGAACATGGAGGTGTGGAAGGGAGAGAGGGGCACCGGTCTTTCAGCCGCCTTCCGTGCATGAGACATCTTACAAGGCAGAGACCTTGACTATGTTGCTTGTGGTGGTGGTAGAAATGTTCGTGGAGTGGCCAGGGCTGCTGGGTGGAGGTCTGCTCTCACCTTCTGGTGTGAGCGCCGGCGGCGTGGGGATGCTGATGATGGCTGTGGTTATCTGGGAGGCTTTGCAGTTCGGTCGCAGCCCATCATCTGATTTCATGTTGAGACTGGAACGACTGGAAAACAGATGTAGTGGTTTGGCCCTTTTAAAAAGCAGGCAGTAGAGAGGAGAGGAATGGTGTTTATTCTCAAGCAATGTCTTATTCCTCTGAAAGAAGGGCACCGGAATACTCACAAGAATCCATTTAAATGCTCCCCCAGGTCCCTGCCAGGTGCTGTTCATTTCTACCTACTTTACACTAAGCTTATTTAATACTCCTCATGGTTAGATACAGCTTTTCACAGGGCAGATTGTTTCACGTTTCCATTTCATTCCTTGTATAATTAAGAGGATATCTAAACACACCACACAGTGCACTCCATCTTTTTGGAGCACAGGTAGTACTTTCTGAGAAAGATGTTGCCTTCCTTGCATTCTGAATGCCTCTTTTAAAATTGCTGTCCCTTGATCTTTCCTATTTTTTTTTTTCATCTCTGTGGTAGTTTCAAGGATCTGGCAGCTGGGAGCATTCTTATTAAATCTGCATCAATTGCATCCTATAATTAATTACGGAGTGAAAATGATAGGTTGATTTCTGTGCATCTGCACAGCTACTGGAGTCTGCTATTACCAGCCCAACATGTTCATTTGAAACACAAGGCCTGTCCTTTCAAAATACAAAGCTCCCAGTTGGAAAGCTATTGCTGTTGTTATCTCACCCAGTGAGTCACCAAGAGGATGTTTTTTGATCTCTCAAGCATCCCAAGAACACCACAGAACCCATTCTGCTCCCTGGCTGCCTCCGTCATAAGCAGAGAGTGGCACAGCATTAAGGACTGGGAGGTTCTGTCAGTGGTGAGCACACACCCAGTGCATTGCATTCCACTAAAGATCACCCAGTGAGTTGCATCCCACGTGAAAAACAACTCAGAGGCTTTTTTATTATTTTTCCTGCCTGTTCTTTCACAGTTTGGTAAGCAAGTGAAACAGCAGTGTTGACATTTAAAATATAATCACTGGCATCACATAGCACCCACATGGGATAAGTTCTCATTCCCCTGAATTGCTGTTTCAGGTGCTGGTTTAAATTGCTGTCATTTTTAAACTGCAGCAGCCGAAGACTTGTTCTGTGCTTATTCATTCATAATTCATTCTCTGAAATACCTTTCTTACTTCTACCTGGTGTGAAGTATCTGCTTTTTGCCCTTAAGGCATCTTTGTTTCAACTTCCACATCCCTGTGATATGAGTGGGGAGGAGAAAAATGGTAGGTTCGGAAACAGCCCAGTGCTCAAGAACCCTCATGGGCTGAGGGAATTTAGTAAGTGTAGTGGAGATGCTAATCATGGCCTGAAGCAGTGATGGAGCACCTGGTGGGAAGGCAGGGCCAACCCACAGGGGCTCAGGTGCACACAATGCAATGCACCTGGGTGACCAGAAGGGATGGAGCTGGGATCCACCCCCTTCCCAGACCTCATGTAAGGGTTGGCAGTGGAGGTGAGGGCATCCTGTTGGAGATCTGTGTGTACCTGAGGCTTTCTGAAGGTAAGTAGTTTCTTTCCTTTGTTTCTGTGCTAATGGCTGTTGTATTTGAGCAAGGGACTTTGGTGCTTTGCTGGGCTTTCCATTGTGTTACAGCAAGTCATTTCTTAATTGTGAGAAATATATAGTGAGGGAATGGTTTTTCAGCAGGTTCTGTGTAAAATGATGCTGTTTCAAAGTTTTCTGCCAATCAGAAGTTTCTGCACCTGTGTTACTAATGCCTCTTTAGGTGAAAGCCACGAAGACATTACTGCACAGTTTCTCCTTATTTGTTTCTCGGTTGTGATTCAGACCTGGGTAATGAAAATGAGTGAATTGAGTGTCCCTGGTGGGCTGAGTCAGTGTGTTCAGCTGGTTGTCCTTGCCTGCTCCAGCAGCAGGCTGGCTGGGAGCTGTGCTGCAGGGTGGTCCTCTTACCACTGGTGTCCAGCTCAGAGCTGGCAACTGCTGGCTCCTGCCTGTGCAATTAGAGTATGGTAGACTAAAATTTATCTTCTATGTTTAGTCTGGTCAGAGAAGAGCTCTATAGAGTCTAACTTTCACCTGGTTCCTCCTAGAACAGTTACAGAGAAAAGTTATGAGCCACTTTCCTCGGGCTATCATTAGGGGCAGGAAACCAAAGAAGTTTCTAGCTTACACCCTTCTCCTTGGCTGGGAAATAGCTCTGTACAACTTGCTCAAACATACTTTTGGAGGAGGTTGCAGGCAGTAGCACTGAGAGCCTACAGACCATACCTGGTTGTAAGCGAGGGCTGCTCACTGCACTGGATGTGGATGGTGCTGAGCTCCTGCATGCTGCGCAGGCGGGTGGCTGGCACACTGGAGTTGGGGAGGTGCGTGGTCTTCTTGTTACGGCGAGAACAGCAAGAGGTGGTCAGGCCATGGTGACTTGACAAGGAGGGGCTCCGAGAAGATGGGTAGTTCTGCATTGAGCTCTCCATGCAGTTCTGCTCGAACAGTTGCTCGTCTATGAACTCGTGGTTCTGGCAGGGAAAAGAACAGTGCTGTTACTCTCTGGTAGCAGTTCACAGCTGTGACCCAGCAGCACCTTTTGCTAGGTCGGTGGGATGTGTCAGACCCTTGTCTTTGTGAGATGCTCTCTGCCTGTGCCTGAAACTATTTGCACTAGGCAGATCTGAAAGTGAATAACTCTGCTCACTGCAGCCGAGAGAAGATTTTGCTGTCCTGCATCAGTAGGGGATTAAGAGAAACTGCTCCAGTGACAGAAGCATGATAGTCTGTCAGTGCTGCCTCACTTACGCAGCCTGAGCTGGTTAACATGTTGTCTGATTTTCCTGTTATTTTTGTGTCTGGATTCTGGAAGTGGTGATGTGCAGTGTTGTGTGATTGTTAAACCCCAGAGGAGAGGAGGTTCAGGATCCTTTTTTTTTCTTTTCTTGTGCATGGGGACTGGATCACATTGGGTTGGGAGGGCCATCTTACCTACATCTTATTTACAAGATGCGGCTTGTATTGATGCAAAGCATACCTGCAGTTCGTTAGGAGCTGCTATTAACTGAGTGGAAATGAGCATGGCAGCTGAGAGCAGGAAGCGTGTAGAGGAGGGAAGGGAATTCATAAAGCTGCATCTGTAAGGAGTTTTTGTGCTAGGGGACAATACAGCCTGCAAGAAAGAACTCTCACGCACATACATGAACACTCAGGTTGTTCTAGTGTACATACTTTATCCAGCCCCTGTCAGCATCGGGAAAGATGGGAAACAACAGCAACCATGGTGAAAGCAGCCACCCGTTTTCACTGGAGCAACTAACAACTCTCAAAGGAAACGAGCACTGGGAAGCAGGAAGAGCCACAAAAGACAAGACCAGGAACGAGAAAGGAAGCCAACGCTCTCGAGACGCATCACACAGATCATAGAGAAAACAAATTGAATTAAAAAGGAAATACCTTGATGGTGGAAGTTCGTACAGATAACAGGGGATCATCCACAAGATAGGACAATCCCTACGGGACAACATGCCAACAAAAGATAAAAACACATTTGATTGTCCATTCCAGCATTCAGAAATTTAGTGTCAGCACTGCAAATGTTGTCTCAGCGTTCCAGCCGGCTTGTTCAAGTTTGAATGGGCAACTAGACCTTCTCTTTGCCAGACCTTGCTTGAATCAGACCCCTTTGTTCCTTCCTTCTCATGTTTCTGATAACAAATTTCTTATTTTGATGTTTAAAGGAGAACAAAGTTTCAGCTTCTGGTTCTCAGGTAACCAATTGGAATTGCATTGCCATTGGGATCTCCAATGGATTTGGGTTTTGGTTGTGCTCTGTGGAAACACAGATGAAAGGTTTGGGTTGAAAGATTGCATTCATTGCATTCAGCATTTGGAGAAAATATGGCCTGGGAATATCCATATTCCATCCAGGGATCAGAAGGAAAGGAAAAATTCCTTGAGCAAACTCCATCTGTTGTACTAATATGACAAAGTAGCCTTTATGAAGGCAGCTGCAAGTAATTTAGAGTCACTTTGTCATCATATACACCGGATTTGAGCCATGCAGTTCTAAGACTGTATGCTCACGAGACTGGAGATGCCACGACAGTAAATAATGTACCTGTGGGCTCTTTCTGCCCACTCTGGGGAGAGGTGAATTGCCCATTGAAACAAGTTTGCAACCATTCCTCATTCCATTCCTGCGACTTCGTCACAAAATGACTCTTCAGTGTTTAAAAATTCTTTTCCTACAGTTTAATGTTTCAGGGGGAGAAGCGTGGCGTGGTTTCTCATCAGGCTGTGTGAATTCTAGAATTTCAGAAGCTGATTTGCAGCGTTTGGATTGGGAACTTTAGAATCCAAACCTGCCGTGGGATTTCTTATCGCCACTCTTTGCAGAAAATAATAATTAAAAAGAAGAGCAATGTCTGAAACATTTTGGACCACTGAGACTCGCTGTCTGAGCAGGGCTGTGTGCTGGAGGCTTTGTTACTATGGCAGACTGACACATCCACAAATGAGGATGTGCTTTGGCTGCGTTACTTCTAGCAGCCTAGCTGGCTTGTTAGCAGCAGAGTGACTCATGCAGCTCTGTGAGATGTCCTCCACCCCACGCAGAGGTCAGAATGTCTGCAAGGCTTTGCAAGGTCGGTGCCTCACAAGGGCAGAGCCTGGGGCAGGGATGGCTGCCAGCTCCTGTTTGCCTCAGGCGGTTGGTTAAAGCTCTCAAATGGAGGTGTTCATGTGAAATATGGGTCACAGCAGCAGAGCCTTTAAGCACGAAGCTCTAAACTGAAGAGTCAGATTGTGAAATATCTGCTTGTTCTATAGAACATCCAGAATTGCTAGAAACAGAGGCAAGATGAGTCTTATCAAATGAATCCAACAGTCACTGATACAGGAAGAATCAGTTCTCAGTCCTTAGAATGGTGACCTTCAGAGCTCGGTGTGATAACCCAGCAGGTCACTGCAATTAACCAGACATCTTCCAGTGTATCGCTGAAGCCTAAGTGATATTCCAGCATAAGCCAAACTATGGAAGTGGAGGTGATTTCTCTAAAAGAAAGCTCTTGCAAGTCAGAAATCAAAAGTACGTTTGATGATGGATGCAGATAGAAAAAGTCATGAATATTTCAAATGTTGACCCCTTTTCATTCTTTCTAGAATGAATCGCGGTGTATATTATGTGTGCCTTTACTGCATAACCTTTTATATAAACCTGGAAGTAAAACACATGTACCAGATAAACATCTGAAATGTTCCAAGAGACTTCTGCATACAGAATAACCTCGTGAGAAACGAAGTTCTCTCTCTGGCGGCACATTGCATGGCACAAACAGAAAATCATTGTCAGAGAAGCTGCTTGACTGGCTTTGAGATAAATCAGCTTCTCCTGTAACCAGAACTTGTAGTGAGAAAAAACACTTGCAACCTTTAAACCCTTCTGCTCTGCTCCATATAAAGGGCTAAAGGTTATTTTTTCCAACTCGGTCTTCTGTTGGCACTGAAGACCACATGTAGCTTGCTTTCAGCGACAGCAGCTTCCTCCAATTAAGACAGCAGAACTGTCCAGAGTTACTAATTAGCACAAGCAACAAATATATATGATGTGTGACCGACAGCACGAGACAAACACAGTATTTTTCTTTTTAGAAAGCACTGAAAAAATGAAACTTAGTGTGCACCTCGTTTGCAGGATCTTCCTAACTAATTGCTGCAAGGTGATTTGCATTCAGGTGAACTGAGCGACCTGCTATTAACTTTGTACTGGTGTGGGTGCCTGGGGAGTAGCAGACATCATGTCCTTCTCCCTGTGTACAGTGATTTATTAACTTAAAGATAATGAAATCTAAATGCATTTAATCCATGGCAGAGTGTTCTTGGGAACCTGAGCATCAATCTGCTCTGGCACGGTTTGTAGGTCCATATTTTATGTCTTATGGAGGGCCAGTTCAGAACGTATTGCGTGCACATCTTTTCTGCATGGAGCCTGGGCCGGGCACGAGGGCTGTACGATGTAGAAAGGGTTGTGTTGCTACTTACAGTTGTTTTTTCCAGGCAGTGCAGCAGGTGGTGATGTTGGCTTTCAATTAAGGAGGTGCCTTTAGTCGTATGCTGTTCATCTTCAGTGGATCCCTAAAGAGCCAGAAAAAGAGGAGGGAACAAAAAACCCAAACCAGGTGTAAAATCACAAAAAGAACCACCAGCATCAGCTTTCATGGGGATAAAGATAACAATTTCCATGTTGGCTTCTCTTGGGTTTTTCTCATGAATCCCATGAAATTGTCTCTTTATTTCCTTCTTTTTCCCCCCTTAGTGATCTGGCTTGTAAGCTCAGGTGAGCAAACGAGCTTTGATTCCAAACCAGTGTGTTTCTAGTCATTCTGTAGCTGCAGAGGAAGCCTAGGAAGTGCTGCAGGTAGGTGATGTGGAGGCTCTGGAAACAGAAGCTAAAGAGAAAAAGAAGCAATGCTTTGGTGTGTTGGGGGAAGCTGGTAGCAGGTCCTGAGGGCTCAGCTTTGGCATCAGGGCTGTGTGCTTGCAGGAATTTGGGGTAGGGACAGCTCAGCTGTGGTGTTAGCAGTGCTTAGGATAAGCTGTGGATCTCAGACCCGTCTCTGTTAATCTCCTTGATCTGCTAGGAAGATCTGAAATAGGTGTGGATGAGAGGTTGAGAGCTGGAGTCCAGTATGCAGGTAATGCTGAGAATCACTCGTCAGAGCAGCAGTAGATGGGCAAACTGAGCTGGGTGTGGGGGGAGAAGCAGCTCTCTGTGCTTCTGATCCACAGTCAGATGCTTGTGTTCAAAGTGCAGCATCTGTCACTTCCACTGTGATCAGATACACCTCAGAAGTGGAAGCAAGAGATGGGTTGTTTAGAGAGTGTCTGTGATGCTGAAGAGCCAGGATAATTTTTCTCACTGCCTCTGTTCTGCAGTGGCAGATTTAAGATCTGGGTTCTTAAAGATATTCTCTTACCGCCACCATTTAAACTCCCCAGTGTTAAAATTCACTGTGGCTTCGTGACACATCAATCTGAGCAGGTCTTTGATGAGTAGCATTTTCAAAGACAATTAAATGCATGAAAATGGCAATTAGATGCTGTGAAATGTTTCCCTGTGCTCCCTAAATAAGAGTTGCCTGGTGTCTCCTGCAGCGCCTGAATCTGAAAGTCAAAAACGGGTGCAAGTCTCTGCTTAGACAAAAACAGCAGCATTCTACTGCTGGGAGAGAAAGCAGGTGGGATGGGAGATGCAGCAGAGCATCTTAGCAGGAGTGCCAAGCCTTGTCTGTTGCTCTCAGGGGGGTCAAATTCAGCTGTGCTGAAGGCATTGCTTTTAACTACACCCATGTGTCCCACTGATCCACCACAAACACATGTTCTGGATGCTGTTTCCTGGATGGTTCTGTGATCCTTAAGTGAAGGAAAAATCCCGTCTCTGACAGATGCCAAAACAGAGCTGAATTGGTACATTTACAAAGTGACTTGCTGTGCACGGAATTAATAGGTTCCTATAGGAATGCTTCTTTAGCAGGTTATGGATTTTTTTGTTGCTGTTGTTTTTTGGAAGGTTGAGCATTCCCATAAGCAATTTTAGGAGTAGGCTAAGCAAAAAAAAAATCAGTTGATTTTTTTCTTATTAACAATTCTCTGGTGAACTAATAAATCAAGCAGCTCCTGTTCCTACCCTGCTGAGATTACTGACTCTGCTAAGTCTGTGTTGGAATATCTCCCAAAGAGGTCCTTGTAAGCCCTAAAGCAAATATGAGGCTGCACTAAAACACTGGAAAATGAGAGTGGAAAAGCACATATTGCAAAAGCATCTTTGTCTCAAGCAGATCCTCATATAAAGCTTTCCGATCCCTGACAGAAGGAAGCCAAATGTCAGATTTTTGGTGGCAAAGTTCAGCCTCTTCCTTTGTCTTCCATTGCAAGAACACAGATGGAAATGGGTCAAGGGATGGCAGCGACTAAGGATAAAGTGTAGTATCACTGAGTATGATTCTTCCTTATCTTTTTTTCTCCTTTCTTCAGCCAAAGCAGTGCTTTCAGAAACAGAAACCATTAAGGGCAACCTGTTGTCCGCAAGAATTATCGCCCCTTGAACAGCGATGCCAAGTGCTGCAGAAACAGTTGACATTTTGATACTACAGTGAGGTAGTATAGGTGGAACCTATAGAGATTGCATTTACTTGTACCCACACTTCTGCAGGTAGACAAAATCTGTGTCTTCACTAGAAAAGTCTTCTGTAATGAGAAGGGGGGTGGCTTGCTGTTTGAGCTGGGTGCTAAAGTTACAAGAGTTTGATGCCAGCTCCTATTCAGTTTGTTCTTGGGAGGCATTCATGAGCTGTTGGTTGCCTCGAGGGAAACTGAAACACACTGTAGCATTGGTTCTGATATGGAAGATACTTCTATTTTACTGTCTGCTTAGTGCTTCAGCACACAGAATTGGACTCTGGTGTACTGAGATGGGCTGGTTTGGTGCTTAGGCTGTCCGTGCTGTGGGAGTGACCATAATGCTTATCTATGGCTTAGGAGATTCTGCTTGTGGAAAGGAACAAGACCCCGCAACTTAGTGTTCCTAGGATATACACAGCCTAGCTCTTTAGCTAAAAGGGAATTTCAGCTAGCTGTACAAGGAGATTAACGCTAAGAGGATATGTAGGCTGCTGCCATGGGAAGCTCACCGTCCTTCGAGTGCTTCTGACATAAAGCCCACTAAAAAGCTCTCTAAATGAGAAGAAAAAGCTCTGAGTACTCTGTGTCTAGATGGCAAATGCAAAATGCTACAAATCCATGTTTCTGAAGCAAGAGTCTGTGTTCTTGTTAGCAGAACTTCCTCCTGCTGCTGTCCTTGGATCAATCCCTGCCTTCATGTGTTCGTTGCTCTGATGGAAGGCCACAGGCTGAAGACATGCTGTTCCCTCGAAAGATGGTGTCAGTGTGTTCATTCTGTGCTAATGAAAGGAAATTGTGGTACGTGTTCTGGAGTCCTGAACAGCCTTTCTTTCCCCAGTTTATTACTTAGACTGCAGAGTCACAGCCAGGATACGTTTCAGGGCAAGGCAGGTGTTTGTTTTTTCTGTAGGTCAAACCCTCGAGGTGTCAGACTGCAGGGTGATTGTGTAAAGAAATTATACCTAGATTGTGGTATTCTGTGATTGCTAATGAAGGAAGGGCTACCATCCAGTCGTGACCATAGAATAACTGCAGTTGGAATCACTGCTGGGTAACAGAGCAGCCTTATGGCAGTCTGGCCATGAAAGGCCATCACAGCTAGCACAAGTCCTGGGCATGGGATCAAAATGGGATGTGTACCTGATCAGCAAAGCAGTTGGATGCTAATTTGGCTGAGGGTTATGCACAGAATATAGGTAACATTTTGGCTTCTCATGCAGCAATTACAGAAGTCACGTTCCTTCATGTTTTTACAGCTTAAAAATGTGGCTGGCTGGGTTACGCTGTAATTCACTTTTTGTTCTCTCTTAAGAATAGTTTGTTCTCTTGGCATAAAATGGAAGGATATCAAACTTGCCTTGTGGAGCTGAAGTGAGAATCAAGATCCTTTACAGCTAAGAATCTTCTGTGGTGGAAATGATGCTGCTGTCTCTGGGTGGAGAACATGACTTGGGTTGTGCTCTGGGTGTGAGCATGGCCCTCACGCTTGTTTCCTGGTGGTAATGCAGATGCCAGGCATGGCTTTGGCAGGTTTCTTGTTCTAGTAAATTATTTCTTGTAAGTCACAGGCAGATGGCAATTCTTCCTTCCTCTTAGCCCTTGCTTTTGGCTATTTCAACAGGAAGTTCCTTAGGGTGGCAATATTGTCTTACATTATTATTATTAATAATACAAATAATAGCAATTTGCACCATCAGTGCTTTTCAAAGTGGAAATCGTGGCTCTTACTGGACTGTGGGGGAGTTGTGGTGGCATTTAGAGCTGTGTGCCCTTCAGAAAGCAAGCTGCACCCAGGAAAGCTTGCAAAGTGCTCTAGGTGCTTCTAGATATCTAACATTTTTAATGGGCGAAATAAATCCTCCAGAGCCCCTTCAGAAATGTTTTTGTCATCCTCCCTGTGTGTACGATAGTTTTGTAGGGGGAAAACAAATAAAATAAAAATTGACCCCTTTTTCCAGTTATTTTTGGACAAGTGCCAGGAAATGAAGCCATCCAGCCAAATATTTCTTGTAACCTTGTGCGCTTTGGATTTAAGCACTGGTGTGTCAGCTGCTCTTCTGCAAGTGGTCTTGGCAGGGATTTTTGGTTAGTGAGAGATGGGAGGAGATTCATGTTGGGATAACAGTCTGGAAGATCAACTGAAAACTGAGTGTCCACGCTCATCTCTTCTGGCACTTTTAAAAAGCAGGAATGTAAAGCACTAAACCAAGTTTTAAACTTGCTTTGGTAGTAAATTTGCTTCAGTAGTCAATTTATTTTGGTGTGTTCCTGGGGAATGAAATAGGTGTCTGAGCTGTCCTGCTCCTGAGCCTTTCTTGTATGGGGAATAAAGCTGTGGCCTATGGCTGACCTGTCTTTCTGGTCTCAATATATTCTTAATGTAGTAACTTTCCTTGAGAGCAGCATATGGTTGCAGCTCTGCAGATCTGTCAGTGTTGAGCAGGAGATGGTGGATGTGCAGTCAGGACGTGTTTTGGAGGAGAGAACAAAGTGATCCAGGCATCCTGCCTTTCAAATGTGTGCTTGGAGTAAAGTGCTTTTGTAGGGTCTGCTTAAAAGCAATTCTGGTTGCAAAGGACCCAACTCCATTACCCACATGTGCACAGAGTAGCATCCCATGTGATGCATGGTTTGCTTCTGTGTGCCACTGAGACTGCATAGGAGTGGGCTCGGGTCCTAACGAGCTGTTTGTAACACCAGGAGCTGAAAGGGGTTTTCAGCTTTGGTTTTACAGATGCCAACACCCTGGCAAGGATGCATGCCAGGGAAAGCAGGAGGTGTTTGAAGGATTAAGCCCCGAGTAAGGATGCATGAAGGAGTTCAGGGGGCCTCAATTAGACATTCTTCATCTTGCTCTTTGCTCCCTGCATGGAAGAAAGGCTGATTTATTTGAAATGGAATCCATGAAATGTACTAAAACTGGCTCTGGTGTTGATCAGGCTTAATGTAATAACCTCCCCTCCTTTTCACTGATTCTGCTGAGCAATCTGACGCACTTAGATTTTTCCTCCTGAATAGCTAATATTAGCCTCCAGATGCCTTTCTATTAAAAATAAACCTACCACCAATCTGCCTGAAACAGGAGCTAGGGAATGCTTTCCTGTCCTGTACAATCAACTCTTGGAAAGGGGAGATAACAGCAGGACAAGGGGAAACGGTTTTAAATTGAAGGAGGGAAGATTGAGGTTGGATGTCAGGGGGAAATTCTGTGCTATGAGAGTGGTGAGGTGCTGGAACAGCTGCCCAGAGAGGCTGTGATGCCCCGTGCATCCCTGGAGGTGTTCAAGGCCAGGTTGGATGGGGCCCTGGGCAGCCTGGGCTGGTATGAAATGTGGAAGTTGGTGGCCCTGCGTGTGGCAGGGGGTTGGAGCTTTGTGATCTTTGAGCTCCCTTCCAACCCTGGCCGTTCTGTGATTTGGGTGGTAATGGGGAGAGAAGGGAGCCTGGAGGAGCAGGGATGGGGTTCTTGCACTCACCGTCAGCTCGAGGGCTTCGTTCAGCAGGCCGTTGCGTTTGCTGTGCAGGTAGGCATTGGAGCTGCCTGTCTTGGCCACGCGGATCCTCGCGAGCCGAGCTTTCTGCAGGAGGCACAAACAAGCTTCAGTTACATTGGCACAGCTGTGCTGGCTGTATCTGGACAAAGGACGTCTCAGGATCTCTCTCTGTACTTGAAAAGTCCTGGGGGTGAGAAGCGGGGGCTCAAAGGATGAGGCTGTGGCTGAGAACAGCTGGTGCAGATCTGCCTGCCTGAGTACAAATAGCTGAAGTGCACGATCTGCCAGTGCAAACGGCCTTTCCAGAGATAAGAGAAAGGTTAAGAGAGAGGTTCCTGCAGATATGTTTGTTCTTTCAAAAGTTATTAGTCATTTCTGTGGGGGGTAACATGCACAGCAACTTATTAAGAGGCTTGTCTTGAGCTGAGTGTTTTTTGGTAACTTGCTCCACCTGAATAGCATGGGTTGTTGGCTTAATGCTGGGAAATACTATCAAAACATCTGCATTTCTTGTCCTGCAGCACAGAAGGGCACTTTATTTGTTCCTTTTGTCCTCTACACCAGCACTGTTAGTTCATTAACTTTGCTAGCTGTTAATACAGGACTTGGGACAAAAACATGCATCTCTTTGCAAACTGACGGAAGTCATTTTGCATCAACGCTCTTCTCACTTTCATTTATCCCTGACCTCCAGAGGGCCAAGTTAAATGATAAAACAGTCCAGAACAAAGCAAGAAAGAAAAGCTGATAAGGCCCTCTTCCCTTTTGATCCCTCAGGTTTTCAGCTTCCCAGTTAATCTTTTCAAATGCTGTCTCCTTCCTTGTCAAGTGCTGATTTGCCTTTTTCTTTTCTACTGTTAATTTATGACTCAAACACCATTAAAAGTAAATACATGAAATAGCTGTGGCTATTAAAAATAATTACATTGTGCTGTATTTTAAAATGCTGCATAATCTTTTAAATAACATGGAACTCGTGATTTTTTCCCTTCTAATTAGAGGTGCTAATGGGTATGTGCTTTACAAAGAGTAAAGCCAAGAGGCAAATATCTGCCGTGGGTCCAGAGAGTGTAATAATTCCATGAGCTCTATTACTGTACGTGCATGAATGACTCTGGCTGAGTATTTGGAAGATCTGTTGAACCTGAAGAGCACCTGCTTCAGCAGGCAGCTTCTCAGGAGACAACGTGTGCAGGATGTGGGTTGGCAGCCTTAATTGGGAGGCACAGGTTACGACAAGCTTGAAAAATAGGCATGGTTTTTGACACCCCAAAATGGGGACGGCCAAAATTGAATTTCTTTTCTATATATCACCTAGATTTCATTGATTCCCATCTTAATGTTAACTCTCCGAGTATGCGAGAGCGAAATGTCTGAAAGTTGCTCTGTACTGAAGATGCAACAAGAGCGGGAGATTGGTTCTCCTGTTTTTCTGAGGTCTTTGCTCTTTCTCTGGGACCTGGACAGAGGCTGACCTCTGCGTGCAAATGTGCAGGGACCGCAGGCAGGCATTGCCTGAGCCTCGAGCTGAGCAGTTTGCATTCCTTAAGTTGGCTCATTCCAGACTTAAACCTCTGTCTCCAGAAGAGCTTTCTGATTCAGATGCCCAAGTACCAGATGGAGAGATGTGAGAAGTCTGTCTGTTTCCAGAAGGCTTCCTTTCCATTTCCTTTCTGGGCTTGACAGAACATCAGCTCCTTTTGCTGCAGGAAGTACGAGTTCACAGCTTAGGCACCTCACACACAGTGGGAATGGTTTCATCGTCGCCTTCGGTTGCTATCATCATCAGTTCAGTCAATTGTTAAAGTGGATTCAGTCTTAGGCTCTTGTAATGAACATTATTCCCTTTGCCTCCAGGCTAGCAGGAGATCAAATATTAATAGCTGTGCTCCACATGGACTGGAGACGGTTCGTTTCTGAGGTCTGTTCTCTTTTCTTCTTTGAAATAGGGCCACTAGCTATCTTAATAATTAAACCCCATAGCTTTTGTAGTTTAGAACAGACGCTGTTATTTTAAAAAATGTCAGTGGGGCAGGGCAGGAATTAATCCTATTTTCCTCACACAGAAGGCTGTCTAGGAGAGTGGCATCACCTAACCGTGCCTGCATCGTGATTAAATTTGGTAGATATCTTGATTAAGTCAGCTAGAGAAGTTAATTAAAATTGGTGCCTAAAATTGGTTTGGCCCTCCAGACAGTTTCCCCATTTGGACTAGAATCAGTACGGAAGCCATACTTCAAACCTGTTTGTGTAAGTGTGTTACCTGGAAAGCGTGCCGACCCAGCAGTGCAAGCTCTCTGTGATGTTCAGGTTCACCTTCACCTTGGTGCAAGGCGCAGGATTCTGACTGCAGCTGAGAGTAAAGGTGTGCCCTGGCAAATAGGTGAGGAGCAAATGACAGAAGCTGAAGCCTTGCACTTAGGGCACCCCACGCAAGCTTTGCTGAGCAGTGTTTTATAGGGAACTCTTCACTTTGCTCTGTCCCACATTTAACCTAGAGCATTAGGCTGGTGGACTTCTCTAAACGGTGCCAGGTTGTAACACCTGAGGGTGCAGTTTCGTTACCTCAGCTCTTTGCTCAGCACTTCTGCTCTGCAGGGCGTAAGTGCTGGACTTTGGGTTTTCTGACAGTCTGCTGCAAGTGTCTTTGGTGGGGATGGCTGCCTTCTGCATCTCACCCACAGATGTGGCAGACTAAAGGTCGTCAGGGCCAGGCCTGAGCTCACTGTTACTGAATATAACCCTTGCACCAAGAGTCTAAAAATGGAAAAGAAAGCGGCTCACTGTGTCTGCATGTGAAGTGGGAAGAGGAGTTGCTAGGAAACAGCAGGATCTCAAAATGCATATGACCTAATCTGGAAGATAATTTCTAGGATGAAAATAATAATACTAATGACAGCCACTTGCAGGTTCGAGTGATTAATTTGGTTGTCCTGGTGCACGTGTGTTCTTCAGAGCCGGATGGAAGGCAGGTCTCCGTAACTTCTGTCTCTTTGCTGCTTTGTAAGGAAGGAGATTTGGGATAAGCAGCTGTGAAGCCCTGTGCATGCGAGGGAGGGGGCTGGCAGCATCCTGGGTACTGCACTTCCCAAAGGGACTAATGAAGGAGAGAAAGAATAGCGTGCCTTCATCTTCTGATACGTTGGAGCAGGAAAGAAGCAGGAGTTGCAGGCTAGGAGAAATGCTTACCAGATGGCAGGCCCAGGAAACAGCTAATTATTATTTATTAATGATTTTCATCTAGTACTTATGGAGACGATGTTCACTCTTGATTTATGTGGTATTATAAGCTATTAAGTTACAACCTATGACATAATTTCACGTTTGCCAGACATCTTCAGCATTCCAGATCTTCAGTGCCTCTGAGCAAGGCAATGGAGCGCATGTATCAGGCCCTGCTCCCTCCCTGGGCTGCCCCTGCTGTTAGCATCATCCTTATCTCACTTTATCTGCTAAAGCCACGCTCAGCATTCCTGGCAGAAGGTGCCACTGTGCTGGGCAGCTGACAGTGCTTTGTGGTTTTCCTCCTAAGCTATTAGTAGTCTGAGTCTGAGTAGTAGTGCCATTGGTGACAGCTGCAGTCCAGTGGTGCAATGTGTGCCCGCTGCTGGGCTCGAGGGCTGAAATGAAGCTGTTCTCCAAAGTAATCAACAGAATCCTTTTGTTTTTATTTTATTTCTCAGGTCTAATATCACAGCCACGCAGCAAATGCTTCATTTTCTGGCATTTGTCTGCGTGTGTGGCTGCCTTGGGTTTGCACTTCTCGATGGAAAGCACATAGTGAGTTTTGGGATATGGAATGGTTGAAATGGAGTTCCTGCAGACCTAACAGTGGGGCTCAGCGTATGGAATAGCAGGAGGTATTTTCTTGTAGTGATGTTTTCACCTTCCTGAAATGAGCCAAAGGTACCCCAGAAAAGATCTAGTTTTAGCTCAAAATTTGAAAGGAATCCAGCAATGACATCAGTTTGTATCTCTGAACAGGAACTCAGTACTTAGGAAGGGAATGGATTACACCTTCATCTGATGGAGAATAGTTTAGCCCCTCAGGCTGCTGCAGTAGTTTTCCTTTGCCATGTGGAAAACGAAGTTATTCCATTAAAAAACAATTATATATATTTAAATATTGTTATTAAAGCTGTCAGGAAGTTAAATGAATCTACTGCCTGTAGAGTGCTTTCTTCAGTACAGCCAAGTGATGCTCATCCGTCCTACTTAGGGCTCTGGGAAGCTGCTATGCCGACTTCAGCAGAGCTTGGAAGCAGGCTGGGCTGCCAGATTAGGACTCAGGTCATTACATGCATTTGAAGTGTGTGTGAATAACAGCTGCTTAAGAAGCAAATGGCCCATATTATAAGTACCAGTGGTTACTCTGCTAACCCTCATTCCGTCTGGCTGTTGCAATAGGCAGGCACTGGAGTTACTGCAGAATTAAAGTGTTGATTTCTGCAGGTAATCCTTCTGTCACTTCAACTTTTTTTTTATTTAATAAAGGAATTATATGTGTTTGGACTTTGCTTCTCCAAATCTTTGCATTAAAACATTCTGCCACGTGCTCTGTGGGGTTTGTTGAAGAGCTGCGTCTGAAAACTAGACTGTGTAGAACTCCTTATATTCCTATACAATTAGGTAGAACCTCTTACAATCAGACCTTGATCTTATTTTGGACCTCTTCATTACTAACCAGAGATGAAATGTTCCCCTCCCCTACTCTTTGGCTCTCCTTTTAGTCATAACTTACCCTGGGTACCATTAAAGCAACAGAACATCGTGTCAGGAGTTGTTGCTTAATCTTCTCCAGTGCTGAAGGTGATGTTCAACCTGTTTACAGAACGATGCACAGAATATGGAGCTTAATGATCCCAACTTCTGGTTGAGATCTCAACGACTGTCTTAGGTACTCTGGCTGATGAAATGGAACTTTGGAAAGAGCCAAATAATGCAAAACTTGAGTTGGGACACACACCTTGGTTGGGAAGTCCCTGCAGCACTGAGGCTGGTCCCTTCCTGCTGCCAACTTCCTTTTGTATGTTTTCATGACGAACTTAAGCTCTGGTTGAGTGTGAGTGAAGCTTTCACTCCTACAGGGCATCTATTTTAGAACCTCATTCATCTATTTCGAAAATGTCTTCTGATTTCCAGCCTGCACGTATCTACCACCAGGTTTAATTAGTTGCCATTATATTGACGTTTTCTTTCAGCGTAGCCCCATTCCTTTTCTTGTCTCTGCTCTTTATTCACAAACCCATCCCGTGGTCACATCTGGTAAATGAAGGCTTATAGAAGAATGTGTGTCACAGCTCACGTCTTTACACTGACAGCCACAAAACATTGGCTACATGCCTTGATTTGGCAAACATCAAGGGAAAAACCTGCTTCTCGTGCTATATCGGGTGCTGGAGCGCTCTCTGGTTTGTCAGCAGAAAGCTCTGCAGTTGTCATGGTTACTCACTGCTCTGGCCCTTGTTTGTGCATTCCAGCATTGTTGCACGTTCCTATCAGAATGGCTCCTAATTGTCCTGACTCAGTTACCGACCAACGGATGTTGGATGCTTCCTACGTGGACAGAAATGCGCTGGCTGTGGATGCTGGAGCTCCCTGACAATGCCTAGAATTACTCTTTATTATTGTATTTGTTCAGAGTTAATGCTGAGTTCGGTCTAAATGGCTGAGCTTATATGAGGAACAGGTGGCTCAAATTACTGGCAGGCAGTGGGCTGCATAGTAAATAGAAGAGTTCTGCTCTACTGCGACAAAGAGAGACGAGAGAAACTATTTCCAAAGGAGCAATTTGTGTGGTGACTCGAGCTCCTCTTTCTTCCTGCACAATGCTTGCAGGCAGGCCCTGACTTCCCCATAAAGTGTTCTGAAAAGTGCCAGCAGCTCCTGGTGCTCTGCTTGCTGCTGGGAATGACTGGGAGAACTGCTGTGCAGCGGCTCCAAGCTGTGAATGTAAAATCCTGGTTGTGGATAGCATTGCCATGAGATGGTTTTGTTTTATAACCCTGTATGTGCACGTGAACGAATGGCGAGAAGCCACTGAGCCAGGAAGAAAAGTGGATTAATCCCAGTTTTATGCTTAAGGAAACCTGAGTCACAATGAGGGAGGTATGGGAGGGTGATGCTGCAGCATCTGTGTTTGTCAAAACAGTGAGATGGGCTGTGATGGGGAGACACAGAGGGTGGCAGGCTCTTGTTGGTGCCCAGAAAGGGTCTGCCTTGTGCTGGTTGAGAGCTTGATCTGATGCTGAAGATACCTTCTGCTACTGGTTGATTGGATTTTCATGACCTCCAAGCAACAAAGATGTGTTCTGAGTCAGACTTTGCAGACCGCAGCTGCTGGGTGGAGTGGGAGGAGTGGAATACTGAGATTTGGGACTTTTCAAGTTGGCCTGTGAAAGACATCTGGGAGAGTTTGCAGAGGACCTGAGCGACGTGCTGGCAGGCTGCAGGGCTTTCCTGTCCATCTGACAGACCAGGGCGCATAGAAACCTCTGCTGCCATCTCAGCACCTTGTGGTCTTGAGGAAAAATGTTGCTCTTCATTTGCTAATTGCTGGCATGGCACAAATGAGCAATGGCAATGAGCTTTACTTCCATTGCTACCCACTTTATTGCCTGTGGATACATCCATGTCCCTTAATCTAGACATAACCACGCATTGCAGTTGGCACAGGGGTGTTGTTATGTGCGTAGATGGGACTGCATGGATGCTAAACAGCCCTCAGTACACTTGATTCTGCATTACTTAAGTGCAACAGGAAAACAAGTAATTCACAGAGGCAACGGCGAAGATTCTGATCTCCAGAACCCACATCCAAAGCTTGATGACATTTTTGGCTGAACGCTTTTTGTCTCCTTGACAAGGCAATTTCAGATTGCATTTATTCAGACATCTGGGATGAAGCAGGCAACCTCAGCCATTACAAATCCTACCGACTGTGCTACATAATGAACCATCTGGCCAGAGCTGCTGCACAGCCCAACTCCAACAGGTGGGAGTGGGTACCTCCTGCGAGGAGCAGCCCCAGGATGGATGCATCAGGTTCCTGAGCATCGTGGCTGTTACCTGTTTATGGCTGAGATGTGATGTGAAAGGGCCTCAAGGCTTGAAAGCTTCTGGATATCCATGGGTATGATTTAAGCTGGGCGTTGGGCCACTATTGACAACAGGCTTGGTATTTAGATAAATGGGCTTGCTTTGCAGGCTAAACCTATAAGCTCTAGCCTGCTGATTTCAATCGCTGCTTTCAGAGGATGGGGTAGTGGCTGCTAGTTGTCTTATGTAATTTGGCACCCAGGGATTTCAAACTGGCTGAACTGGTGGAAAATTCCTCTTTCATAACACCCTGGAAAGCAAGTGGTGAGGAAGGGCTCCTGGTTGCTTTGTTCCTCCCCCTGAGCTGTAATGGGGGATGCAGCAAACATCGACCCACCCTAGGAAAACTGAAATCTCTCTTCAAAAATCAAAACAAAAACAAAACAGGAAGTCTTTTCTCCCTGTCAGTAACTGTTAAATATCAACAACAACGAACGCATATTCCATGAAGGTTCATTGTGGTTGGGGAGGAAAAAAAAAATAACAACAACAACCCAAACCCATGTTTTTTAAATGTCAGCCAGCTCCAGATTTAACCTTATTGTTTCTCTCCCTCCTGAAGTTCCCAGCCCCATCCCCTGCTGGGACTGAGTCATGCTCTGTCGCTGAGCTCCCAGCTCTGCTCTGCTCAGTGTTTCTGGCCGTTCTGTTCCACGCTCTGAATGAAGCTCGCTAACCCACCTCCAAAATTTAGGGTGTCAGCTGAGAAACAGAACGTTTCAAAGCTGACTCCCATGCTCTGTAGAAAATCAATTATTATAATGGCCCTATTACTGACGGCTGTGTGGGCTGTCTTTCTCATGGGTGAGATGATGACACAAATCTGGGACTGAGCATTCTCTTCGTCACCGCTTTCCCTCTTGGCAGTGCTGTGGCTGCTTCCTGTGCCTCTGGGAGCGACGGCAGCTCTGGAACAGGCTGTTTCCAACGTGCCTCACTCAGCTATCTGCGTCCTTACTCTCCCTTCCTCGTGGCTGAAGCCCCTCTCAGCATCTCCATAGTTACCTCTGCATCCGCCTGCAGTCGCGGCTGCGTGTGCGCAACCATCTCACGAGGAGCTCTGTGCTCTGGAGTAACC
This sequence comes from Tympanuchus pallidicinctus, assembly GCF_026119805.1. Lineage (NCBI taxonomy): Eukaryota > Metazoa > Chordata > Aves > Galliformes > Phasianidae > Tympanuchus > Tympanuchus pallidicinctus. The sequence continues at coordinate 2,119,215 of NW_026294750.1, read as the reverse complement.
TTCCTCCATCTATTTCCTCTTGTCAACTCCCATCTGAGAAGATATGGCTTTTCTCTTGCCCCACGTCCCTTTCTTTGCTGCTATTGGCTGTGTGATGGAACGCTTTAATTCACCCACCAGGCAATGTGTCCTCTCCTCTGCCTCGCCTCATTTGTACGTCCGCTTTTCGACAGCCAAAGTTGCAGCTTTCAGTCCCGTGCTGTAGTTGGATGTGAGAGCTGCTCTGCAGTACACTTTTGCCCAGGTAGCCCTTTTCTTGCCTAAATTGGGGGCTTCAGTTCTTCTCTGGAAATGTATTGCTTATGGGATGAAATTAGAAGGCTTTCTCAAGGCTTCTGCCGTACAGTGCCTGTTCTCATGAGATCAGAGAGTGCCAGGTAATAAACAAAATGAATCTGATGGACTGAGAAATTAGAGTCCTCAAGAGCGTTTTGACTGCAGATCTGAAACCAAGCACTGTAATTCTCATGCTTTGTATTCCCAGAAGAAGGTGGCTTCAGTTTCAGCCCCACGGAATGCCCTGCTGTAGCCAGGCTGATCCCTCTGTGATCATCGGCCATTCCAGTGTCTGGGCTCGGTTTGTGAATCTTTTAAAGAATAAACACGCCTCAGAAAGGGTTTTCCACAGTGCTTTAGCCTTTACCTTGCTTCCTCTCCCTCCGCACAAATGTGAGGAGCATACTTTGTTGTGCAAGAGGCCCCTGCTGGAGCTCTTGTGGTGGCCTGGTTTGATTTTGGTCTTACCCCAATGCAGGTGGAGTCTGCTTAAGGCAGATGACCCTCACTGGACTTCTTACAGTTCCAGAGTCCAGAACATTGCAGCAAACCTTAGGAGAGCCACTTGCCCTTCTAGGATGTTGCTGCACCCAGCTCTCTGGCCATGTTTATTCTTTTTACAGCTATATTTTTGGCAATCTTTCAGCCACGCACTTCTTTACTGTCCCGCTCGGGTGGGAGTAACATTGTCATTTGGGGTTGTTAATTGCACAGTCTCTAGCTTGTTAGCAATAGGCTGTTTGGGTTTTCTTATTGCTGGTAAAAGAGCAGCATGCCCTGCAGCTGCTCCTGGCTGCTCTGCCTTCTCTCTCTGTGGTAGAAAGGCACGAGCAGCCGTCCTCAGACCAGCGCCAGACACGCTGCAAGCTGAGTGCAGCGAGGGAGGCACCAGCACTACCTGAATTACAAAGTCATGCAATTGTCAAGCCTGTTAAGTGTCAAATTCTCCTTTAAAACCAGAGGCTGTGACATTCGGTGAAGAACGGCATCACTTCTATGTCAGGAAGGTCTATTCTTAGCACGGCAGTGAAAAAGGGGGAAAAAAAAGTCTTTGGGGGAAGAAAAAACCAACACAATTTTACTGAAGTGAACCTTGTCAGACATGATCAATTTGTCTCCCATTCAGAGTGACCTGGTCCTTGCTGCCTTCCAGAGAACAAACCTTGATGACACAGCACAATAAATTAAGATTGCCAGATCTCCCCGTAATTAATTTTCTTGCAGTGCAGGTTTGGCAAGGAATAATTTACCTCCGAGCTGACTAAATCACTGCTGGTGGTGGCTTTGTTTCGCTCTCTGCTCTTCCCCCTTTCTTTTCAAGGAACCTTTCTCCTTGGCTGCTGTAACAGCCACCCCCGTCCCCTTGCTCACACCCCAGCCTTCAGTTCTCAGCATCCCCCTCCGACTGGACGCTCTTGTAATGCTTTTGCCTCAATTATTTCTCACTGGACAACTTCATCTGAGTTCATGCCAGCAGCAGAATGATCCGTAGCCTGGGCAGCCTTCAGACTTGCTTGCCACAGCTACGATTCTTGGAATCAGTGCTTTGGAAGAAGTTCAGTTTATAATAATAGCATAATCTAATCCTCAATTAAAAGAGAAAAAGAATTTATTTAGCACGCTGGGAACTTAGGAAAGATGTCTGTGCTACTTCTTCAAAGCTGTCTGTCCTCAACTCTGCTTATAACGAGCTGGGGGATGTATTCAAGGACTGAGAAAGCGCAGTGAGCTGTATCCAGCCGTCCTGGAAAAGCCACGTAAATGTCTTTGTGACTTTAATTAGATGGGGACAGAGTTCTAACTATTACTAAACTTCTATTCCCAAAGAAGAAATTTAATCACTGCAGGTTGATGCTGGAACAAGGCTGTTACCAAAGCAGATTCTGCTCTCGCCTGTGTACGTCCTGACCATCCCCAGAGAGACGGCCGGCCGCCTGCTGCTGGCTTGTTGGCTCTCTTTAGTATTCATGCAGTGAAATTCATGTGAAAATTAGTCACACTTCTGACTTGAGAAAACTTTCTCAGCCCAGAAATTAATCTGATATCAGGGGAATTAGAAATTCAGATGGGGGGAATTATACACTGCTTGTCAATATAGCGGACCTTATAAAAGCCGCAATCCATCATATCTGCATCAGCCTTGGTCTTACGCTTCCTTGCCATCACTTGGAACGTGGTCCAAGGAATAAAGGAAAAAGTGAACCGGGATACAACAGAGCACTGATCTGGAGCTGTTTTTGGAGCTGTTTTGCAATGTCACCCGTGGTTGTGTGCATGCCGTGTGCCCAGCAGAGCTGCTTACCTTCTGCGCCCGGCGCTTGTCAGCACGCTGGTTCTGGTGGTAGATGCGGCTGAAATTGGAGACGATGACAGGAACGGGCAGAGCGATGACCAGCACCCCGCTCAGCGAGCAGATGGAGCCGAAGATCTTCCCAGCAATGGTCTTGGGCACCATGTCGCCGTAGCTGGGGAGAAACACACACAGGGGAGGTTCCCCCTTCAGACCCGTGCAATGGCTCCCAAAGCCTTTTCAGGTCCTGTGAGCAGCACTGTGAGCATCCAGACAGCAAAGCTTAGACAAGCAACAGATCCCATACGTTGTTGACCCTGCAGTGGCCTTGCAAGGTGCTTTGATGATAACTTGAGCTAAACCAATGGAGGGTGCTGCCTGCAGAATGGATGTGAGCTGCTGAGCACAACAGCTCGCAGCCCTGCTCTGTTAGCACCCACCTCCCTGTGTAAATGAGCCCTAACAACTCTGTGTGTCTGCCTGGGACCAGGTTCATATATTTTCATTGCCTGTATCATGCTGTGAATGAGGACTGATTTACACTTCTGTTTCTGAACGCCCCAGTTCCCTTAGAAGGGAAGGTTCATTCAAAGCCTGAATTCAGGAATAGATGAATCCTCAGGAATAAATCCAAGTGAAAAATGTTCAAACTTCTGTGCAGTCTGACCCAGCAATCTTTTCATTGACTGTTGTAACTTGTATGCTAAATACTGCCAGCAGAATCAGAGGTGAAAGAGCCCTTTTTGTGCAGATAGAAGATTGTGCTGATTTTTATTTTGCAAATTACAAAAGTTTTCTGCAGGAGTTTGATACTAAAGCTTCGATATCAGCTCTAAGTAGAGAAATCCAATGTGCTTTGTACTGTGGCCACTCACTAGTGCAATGGGAACGAGCATGGCTGTTGTCCCTCCATAGAACACATGGTGCTGAGTCTGCTCTGAGCCTTGGGTATGTGCCTGGCTGCCCTGACTCACTGGGTGCTGTGTGACAGCAAAGGTAATTGGGGTTTTGAAGTCTGATTTACAGTTTGGCCTGATAGAATCCCTGTGTGGCATCCCAGGTGATGGAGCCTCTTAATTGTGACCAACTGCACCTCACAGCCCAGCTCCTGATAGCCAGGTGGGCACTAGAGGTTGGCAGTACAGATATTGCTGCCCTGAGCTCAGCTTGTGCAATGGAATCCTCCATTGGAGGCTCATTCTCCTCTGCCCTCCATGAGGGATTTCAAAGCTCTCTTCTGCAAATGGCTGATGGGCAAATGGAAACCCATTCAGAAGTGGAGGTGCGATCTGATCGTGTAGCAAACAGCTCCCTTGGAGCCTGATGCCCCCAGAGTACAGCAGGAGCACGATTCTCACAGACACTGACTAAATTCACTGGCCTTGAAGCCTTCAGTGAGCCATTTAGTAGGTGTTTTATTTTAAGAAAAAAGAACAAAATAGGTTTGGCACTGAAATGGCCACCTGCAAACCACTGGAGTGCATGGATTCCCACAGCGCTTCTGTGGCTCAGGAGGTCAGGCTGTGCTGTTGCCCCACTGCAAGCACTGCTGAAGTTCTGTAGGAAGCAGGAAAACGGTGCTAGAAGTAAAGGCTGGAACCTTCGAGCGGCAACGAGAGGCTTCTCTCTGCTATCAGATGGCATTTGGGATTTCTTTGGGATATTTTGTAGTTAGATGGAGCAAATATTGAAAAGTAAAGTGATTTATAGCAGGGGCTTTATTTTTCAGACATTGCTCGTGGAAGCTTAATTGTTCCAAGCAGAATCCTTCTGCATACACCTGCACTCACTGCACTAAAACCCCTCGTGATACCACAGATCAATAACGTGCTATTTATGTCTGTTAACTTTCTAGCTGCTGCTGCTTTATGCCAAGATAGTTTTGAAGCTCTTGCCAAGTGACAAGGTCTTCTACCTCATTTAACACTGTTCTAAAAAAATCTTTCTCCATTTTTCCTGCTGCCCCTTAACACAATAGGGCTGAAAATTAATCATATGCCTCAAACATGATCTTGGTGACCCGGAGTACTGAGAGAAAGCCTTCCAGTGCATTTGTACAAAGTATAATGATCAGCGTTTGGCTCACAGTCTCGTTGAGTTTTCTCCTTACACCCAAGGCTGAGTTTCCTCATTACTTGTGACTTCAGAGCAGATGCTTTAAACACCCTCAGGGAAGATCTGGGAATACGGAGAAGGATTTTTCTGGGAGGCTGCAGAAGTTTGCTTGCAAAACCATGATGAGAGATACGGCCATGAGCAATCTGGCACTGGCTGGAGCAGGTGGCACAGGCGTGGGAGTGAGAATTTCTCCTCCCAGTGCCAACTCCTCTGCATCTGCTGCAGAATTACCTGCAGAGGGATCACTGTTGGCTGTGGCTCTGGGCTGTATGGGGCACATTGCAGCAGCGTTCTCTGGCTTTGCTGGGCTACTGACCTACAAGGGAAGTGTCAGCAACAGTGGGACACGTCCCAGCTCTGTGATCAGAGCGCAGTGCTGCTGTGCTTTGGTGACTTGGGCCCATTTTTAGATGACCCGTTCTTAAAAAGAAAAATTCATTCAGACCTTCAAGGTTTCTGGGTTAGCTCCAGGTGTGCATTCCTTTCGGCACTGTTGCCATGCTGGGCTTGGAGTTCATGCATTACTCTGACATCTGCAGGGCCATTTTTGTTTTTCTTTGTATATTCTCCGTGTCTTGCTATAAGGGAAGAGGAATAAGGTGGAATACAAAGCTGTGGCAGTGTGCAGACCTGAACTGCATTTGATGAGTGCTGCCCAGGGTGGCTCGGGGCTGGCAGCGACTGTACTGCATCTCATCCTGTTGAGGAAGGTGTTTGTGTGAACATCAGTGCTGCAGATGTGAGGCCTGCCTTTAACTGGGGCTGGGCTGGGGCTTGGATGGAATCAGTAACTGCTCATATTGCTATACAGGTGGCTTCTGCAGTGTTAATTACTGAGTGACAATTTGTTTTTGTCCTGAATAGTACACAGTATTAATAGCACAGGGCATCTTTATAACACAGAATCACAGAATTGTAGGGGTTGGAAGGGACCTCCAGAGATCACTGAGTCCAGCCCCCTGCCAAAGCAGGTTCCCTACCCCAGAGACAGTGCCAAATAATCTCAAGTATTGGATTTCTGTTAGCACTAATTGAGCATTTTTAAACCCAAACTTTACTTTTAATGGAATGAAAGAACCCAACTTTCCCATTCTTTTCTTTAGTACATGGCAACTCGTCACCTAAGAAAATTCTCCAGAAAGTGTGTTTTAAGTAATTCATCAATAATATTCATCATTAGAGCAGTAAGATGGTAGAAGAGTGAGGTAATGATTAACATTCAGGGGGTCTAACAGGATGCTCAAGCCTTTAATGCAAGCAACAGAGGCCACAAATTCAACAGATTTTCCTGCGACCTTTCGTAAATCACATCAGCTTTTTGGACCTCAGTTCCCCGTTGCTGAAATGGCATTTGGTTGCCTGCTCTGCCCTCCAGGTTGGGTGAGGTTGTAAATGCCCCAAGCCCTGAGGGCAGCCAGCAGAACCCCAAGTGCTGCTGCGTTACCAGTGTTAATAATGCAAGGCATTGCAGAGAAAGCTGGAGGCAACAGCTTGCACATGGCTGTGGGCACATCTAGAGATAAAGGCTGAGAATTGGCTAGGTTCGAAGTGGAACATGCCTAGAGGTAAACATATTTCCTGTTTATTTTGCCAGAAATGCAGTTGGATGGCAGCAGATTGGCCAGCTTGCAGCTGCTGAATTGGTCGTTCTGCTCACTGCCTGTGCTGTGCTGCACCTGCGGCCGTGTGCTGCTGCTCACAGAGGTGTGCGACCCGCAGGTGCTCTGCAACTTCAGCATGGTTACCCCATGTTTAACATGGCAGGGCTGCTCCCCTTCTTGGTGTTCCTTCACAGCAGCGTTTCCTTCCCAGGCAGCTCTGTGAGCACTGAGGCTCACACCCACAGTTTGCGTGGTGTAAAATTCAAGTAAAGCCTCCCAGCAAACAAACAAGAAGCAACGCGTTAGGAAAGCACTTCTAAGTGCTCAGTCTGTAGGCTGGAAAAGGCTGTGAGTACAGAGCATCAATATTTTATTTATTTGTTTTGGGACGTCTTTGTTCTTGGAGTATAAAAGGGGTTATATGGCATGCACTCTAATTAGCAGCTATTAGCCCTGGCAGCATAATGCGCTGCTGTTTTTCTCTCTGTCAATGAAGAAAATGTTTTCAGATAGAGGTCACTGCTTCTGAGCTCTGGTTTTAGCAGCAGAGGTGCCTGGACGCCGCTTAGCTCCTCCAGCTGGAGACAGCAATAAATAAGGTGCTGAACAGCTCATCAAATGACTCACTCTAAAAATAGACTCTCAGCAGCATTTCTGGTGATCTCTTCTCTCTGTGCGATGCTCACAGCCCTACAAATAGGGATTTGTAGTAAGAAACAGCACTGTGGGGACAGTGAAGGAGCTTTGCAGAGGATGCTCTTTTCCAGCAGCCCCTCTATTATGCCAAGGCAGTGTGGATGTCAGGCATGTGCCTGGGGAGGGCCTTAATGTTCATAAAATATTATTATTGTACAGTTACTGTTTCTGCTGGTTCCTGTGATGTAGAGGAGATAAGAGTACAGTTGCTGTTTGGTAAGCTTGTATCCCAACACCTCTCTTGGCAAAGCTGCTTCGTATCGTTTTGCCTCGTACCACCATTAACAGCTCTCTGAGAGTTTCTTTCTCTCCAACCTTTTGCCCAGTGCTCTAAGGTCAAAAAGGCTGTTTCCCTCAAGCTCTTACCTTCTGCTTTTAGGACAATAAGGACAGAATAACAATGCAATGTTTTGCACTGTGGAAATGATTTGGAACGTCTTTTACATGAGAGAATAAAGTATGGAATTAGCACGCAGCTTCCCAGGTACTGCAAGTAAATCATTCTGCCCTTCTTTGATTTGCACAAAGGGGAAAAATGTCTAAAATTCAGCCAGAAAGCCTCAGTTGCATTGTGAGGCTGTGTGTCGTATTTGACAGCTCAGAGGAGCTGATGTCCCTCTGTTTAATAGGTACAAGTCCAAGGTAATTATGCTAATGTTTCTTTGAACCTCCAGTGAAATAATGATCGTGTCACTTCCAATGATGCAATGAAAACAAAGGCGAGTATTATTCATTCCTTCCTTGTTTTTGCCCATGAGAAATGAATAGGGGTTTAACAGCTACAATGCAGGGCTGGTGCCAGTCAGATCTTCCCTTCAGGGTTTCATTCCATCTTCCTCTGCCCCGTTCTTGGTTTCATGTGCCCTGCTGGATGTAACCCACCAAAACCAGAGCTCACTTGTGCCACGTTCCTCCCCAGCAGTGTTTATCCTGTCACCTATTCCAGATCTCTAAAGGTGCTATTGCCATTTTCAGCGTATCCCTTCAGAGCTGTCTCAGACAAGTGCTGTGTAATTAGTTAATATTGGCACGATATTTCCAAAGCATGAAGTTGTTTGGAAATTGTTTGGTGGACGCAGACCATGGGGTGCCAGTGAGGACAGCGTGGTGCATCTCATGTCAGCTTTTCCAGCCTCTGACACGCAGGCAGGGTGCGATGCACTGCTGAGCACCTGAGCAGCCAACATGCGAGGACTGTGAGCAGGCTGTCGAGTGACAGACTGGAATGGCAGTCTGCTGTGTCTGGGGAAGTGCAGAGTGATTTCATGCTAGGCTTCTCTTACATTAAATATACTTATTTTCTGCCTTGTTTTGAGCTGGGCAGCTCCCCAGCTGGGTATTCAACTTCTGTGATATTTGGCTTGCTTTTTTACGCTACTGCTTTCTTTTTCTCTAGCATATTTTAGTTGTTAATGTTTACACGGATGCTCTCATCCTCCCTGGATATCCTGCTGAAATTACATCCAGCAGCCAAGCTGTGAGGGGCTGTGTTCTGTAGATGCCTATCAGTGCTTAGGACAGGAGCTCATCTGCAGCACTCAGGCTGGTTTGGGCTTTGTGAAGAGTTGTGGTCGGCAGTTGCTTATTGGGGGGCTCTGACATCGTGCTGATTGATAATTGTTGATGCTGTTAAGCCCTTTTCTCATTCTAATGAGTGAACGTGCAATGAAATGAGAAGACAGGGCATCTCAAACTGAGAGGGATTCCTTACAGTGCCACAAGCTGTTTTGTAGGAACTACTGGTTCAAGATAACTGTGGGGAACTTGCTAGAGTCAAGAAAGGACTGGTCAGTGGCTGTTTTGTCAGCACTGGGACTGTGTGCATACTTTAGTCAACACTGAAAATAATTGCTCTGACGAGGTGCAAGTTCTGCTGCTTCTCTACCAGTAGGAGTTAGGAAGAAGGGCAGGTTGTTCCCTAATGGCTTGCACTGAGCACGGGGGGGATTTCTGCCCCTGGGCAGCCCACACCAGCCCTCCTCAAAGCCATATTGAGGCCTTAGGTGGACTTGGGTCAGTTGTAGCCTGCCCACTGCTGTACTTGCTCCAGAACTATGACCCAACTGTGGAGGTCTTTGGTAGCATCTGGTGGCACAAACGTTCCTTACAACAGCAGCGTTCTCTGCCTAAAGCAACAGGAATGTTTATGTAGACTCAGGAATAAACTGAGTCAGTTATTGAATACACAGAGTGTTAAGAATACTTAATATATGCACACACTGGTTCCATTTATTCTCCTTGGCTTGGATCGACTTCTCAGCCTGTAGGCTGTTAAAACAGATGGTCTGAATTTGGGTAACATTCAGACCTTGAGTTTAAGCTAAAACTAGAATTCCACTGGCGAGGAAAGTAGGTCAGAAAGCTAAAGCCCCTACTCCTAAATTGATGAAAGGCTTCTAATCAAGTGTTCTCTATTGCCATTCATTAAAAGGAGCAGGAGAAGGAATGTCAGAGACCTGAGAAGAAAGGGCTGCAATGAGAGCACGAGCACCCACTCCTGCAAGGGCCCTGCACCCACCACTGCCTTCTGCTGAGCTGGGGCAGCTGCAGCACAGACATTTATTTCTACACGGGGCCCTGAGCGGCTGCATCTCCTGCCTTGGCTGCAGGGGTGCTGGGAGAGCTGCTTTGCATATCCCCTATTAGCACCTTCACGCTAATAATCTCTTCCACACTATTTCTGTCATCCACCTGACTCAGATTCTGTAACTTCATTGCCTCTGGAAATCGTGGCTTGCACCATACCTGACACTTTCTGCCAGCAATTTCTTTGCTCTTCCAAACATGTGCCAGCTGTTTAAAACCCCTTCATTGTAGCCAGCAGGGATTATTCACAGCAAATAGGGAACGTGTTCCAGCTAATGCAGGCCCCAGTTCAGCACACTGCTTCAGCCCTTGCTTAATATTAAGCACATAATTATTTCCTGTTCACTGAGAAGATGATACCGCAGTTGTTCAGATACCTTTTGAAACGTTACTAAGATGAATTTGTTCTTTGTGCTTTGCAAATCCAAGCTGTCACTACTCCTCTCTTTCCCTCCAGACTCCTGCTGGAAATTGCATTCTCTGAATGGAGAAGTGCTTGCATCTCCGCTCTGCCTTCTTAGACCTAATGGCAGAGAGCTTCTGTTGGCCCTCCTCAATGACAGACCTGGGGCTCTTTGGCTGTCATTACCAAAGCAGAAGGTGACAGGAGTAGGAAGTGAAGCCTGGAACTTCCCATTGGCCTGTGCAACTCAGAACTCATGCAGGGTTGTTGTCTACTCCTTAACAGGAATAGCACTTTGCTGTGTCACCACATCTTATCAAAGAATATATGCTTTATATATATATGTATTTTTTTTTTGTATGATATCTCGCTTTTCTGTACAGCCACCTCACAGAACCTAAATTGCTGCTCCACAAAAAGGAACACAGAATCTGCTGATTTGACAGTTGTAGAGAAAAGAAGGAATTGACTTCGGTGAAGAACCAGCACAGGGAGATCTGTATTTCCCTTTGCAGAAAATGCCCCCATCTTAACCTCCACACCTCACTGTCAGTAATGGATGTTCTCTTGGCTCTGTTCCCTTTGGTTCTCACAGAGCCAGAAGTGACCTCAGTTTCTTTTTCCTCAAGCACCATCGAGCAGCCAAGCTGTCCCTGTGCTTCTGATCCTCCACTCTCTGTGTCAGTCCTGAGGATGCAGGGATGCCCCAAGAGCCCCCACAGAGCTTGGTGTGGCTGCTGGGTGCTGCTGCTGGTTGTATTGTGACAGTGGGGACTTTTTGTCATACGTGAACAATAAAAAACCCTTGGGTTCTTTCTTTCCTGATAACACATCCACCCCTGGCTGTGTATCTCCAGACAGAAGATTTTTCCCTGATGGGGAAAGTATGATGTTATATCTACAGACTCCTGTTGCCTTGGTAATTCAAGCTTTTCACCCTGAAACTAACAGATTGCTCGTCTTTGGTCAATATTTAATTTAATTTAAATTCTAATGTGGGCACTTAAACTTAGCAGTGAGAATCAGGCCGTGCAGCAGTGCGGGGCTCCCCTTGGCCCTGAGAGCACACAGCAGCAGGCGGTGCCTGCGATGGGGCTCTGCTCCTTTTTTATTTATGGGTTTCTTTTCATGCCACAGGTGCTGCAGGAAGCCTGCAGCGCTGCTCAGGGTGCTGTGAGCATGGGAGGATGGCAACACACTGAGCAGAGGTACTGGGAGCACATCTAGTTATGATGCAGCACTGTGGTCATCTTCCTGGTATTCCAGTCGTTTGCAATTTGTCTGCAGATGAGCAGAGGTGCATTTTATCCAACAGAGAATTAAGGGCGTTTAAATAATGTGGAACAACAGCTTTGCAGGCACCTGTTACTGAAATGATCCCTTCACCTTGGATTTTCTTACTGGGACCCAAAACAACACCTTGAACCTTTCTGTTTCTCACCACCACAGAGCACAAAGGATGCTCAGGAAATAGAGGAGACTGAGTGTGTCTGTGTGTGAGAAGCCCTGGCTGCAGCTGCTCGTGAGCAACTTTGTGAGAAGTGTTTTTTGTTTCAATGGAAAATGAAACATCCCAGATTAAGGTATTGTTTGGTTTTGGTTTTTTTTTCTGACTACAGATGCTAAAGGCCTTTTAATTTACTTCATTCTTTATCAACTCGAGAAGAATCCTCATGTTATTGGGAGTGAAAACCTCGTACAATTACCTGATAGAGGAATCAATTCTTTTTTAGCACATGAAACCCTCTGAAAAAAGAAAGCTCACTGGAAATCTGCTGGCTGCACTGAGTGGTTGGGATGCTGTGCACTCAGGCTTCTCTCCTCATCGCCGGGCTGAAGGCTCCCTGCTCTCAAGTTCTTAACTCCTGTGTCAACTTATAAGCAATGTTGGGTTTCTGCTTTCATGTTATCCTCGCCTGTTTCTTTTCTGTCTTTTTAAGCAGCTTGAGCGTCCATGCTGAGCCGTGTCACATTCAAAACGATACACATACTGTGCATTTTAATGAGCTGCTAACAGTGATTATAGAAAAAGCAATCTCAGAGATATTTACCAAGTCAAAGGGGGGGGGTGGGGGGGTGGGGAAGCCTATGGGGAATTAATTAGCTTTTTAAGAACTGGCTTTTTGAAAGCCTCAGCTTCTGGAACAGTAGAACTTGGAACTGGAAATAGTTTCAAAGGGTTGAAGGAGTGAACAGGAGTTTGTTGTAGTGGAGAACTGCATGTCCCAGCACTCTGCCGGTCAGTAAATGGACGCAGAACTGTTCCCACACCAAAACCCCTTGGGGAAAACAACACTGCACTGCCCTCACCACCTGCAGGGCGAGCAGAGAGGGACCAGAGCCTCGTCCATCTCCCTGTGACAGAGTGCTGTGGCAGCTCTGTGCAATGGGCAGAACTGCAGCCTTGCGCGTCCTTTGGAGTCAGGAGCCACGGGTTCTGTGCTGCTTGGTTTGGGGTGCAGCACTCAGACCTGCCCACCCCAGCTCACCCTGCAGCAAGGAGCGGCCAATGCTCTCCATCTGGAGGCGGCTGTCTTTGTGTGGAGCTTCTCTTGCTGCAGCATTTGAAGCTTTGCCTCCGCGTGGAGGTGGCAGCTCATCAGCGCTGGCTAAAATGACAGATGCACAGCCAACCTATTGCTCACAGTTCCTGCAGGATGGCTTTTTGGCTGCTTTTGTAAGAGTAAAGCTGTTTTAATTTTGATCCTCTCCTTAGAAGTTTGGTTTCTTTAATTATATTTAAGCGCCCAAGCTCCTCTTTAAATAATAGTCTGAATTATTTTATATTAAAGAATAGCTATGATTCTGTAAATTTGCATAGAATTACTCTTCTTGATCAAAAGTTCTGTTTCAACAGCCTTGCAATTATGATCAAATATTGAAGTGTATAAAGTAAGTTGGGTTTGTTGGAGTGAGAGACGTGCCACAGGTGAAAGGTACGTTGTGTGTCTAAAAGATAACGAGCTGTGTGCTCCTCTGTCCATCCTATTAGCTCTATGAAATAGAGGCCTTAATAAATGCAATTTGGCAAATATATCTGCTTAAAAATAATGGTGGAGGAAAGCCAGATTGTGGTGTAGGAAAGTCAGATCATGGAGTAGGAAAGTCAGATCGTTTAAGCCAATGGAAAGTTTCATCAGGATGCTGGTGGGTTTTATGCTGATCTCATGAATGTTTCCCATTTCTGCAGATGTAAAATGCTGTGTGAGGGCTGGTTGTCTACATACACGCTCCTGTCCATTCCAAATACACATTATCTAGTAACACAGCATTTGTCATCAAATAGTGAGGTATGAAAGGGATTAGAAATGCTTTTGGATCAGGCAAGCGTTGTGACTGAGTGGCATTTCAGGGCTAGAAGAACGAGATGAGCATCGGAACGGCCGTGCTGCAGAGCATCGTCAGCTCAGCAGCAGTGCTCTCATAGTGCTCAGCATAGCCTCTGTGTCTCCTGCTGCCCAACGTCAGGTTTGATGCATTCTCATTCAGACTCATAGGAGTTGGAAGCCAAATGTGGGAAGGCTGTCCCCAGAACTGGTGCCCAGCTCTTCTCAGCAGAGCTGGGGTGCTCCCCCTGCATTGCAGAAGGCTGCTGGTGTGGGCGTGCTGTATTCCGCCTTCCTTGAGATACTTAATGACTCCTTCTCCACCCCCCCACCTCTTTTAATGCAAAGTGTGCTCCAGAAAGGGCTGTGATATGGTTGCAGAACTGCTATGCTATCTCTATTCATCATGCTTTCATTTGCTCCTGTGATGTGAAGAGCAGCTGTGGCTAGCTAGCTCTGTGCTTTACTGCAAGCTGGATGACTTCAGTGTTGTTTCCTCAGTGTTCCTTCTGCTTTCTTTTCTACAAATACATTTGGGTTCTTTGGAAGCCTTTAGGTCTCTTCCCCTCATTTTGTTACTCCATAGTAAACAAAAATAACTGAAAAACCCCATGAAATGTGGCAGGGCAGCAAAAAATGGCTGCAAAAGACAGTAAAAACGAAGAGCTTTTCTTTATGCTAGCTGCTCTTCTGTCTTCTCCAAACAAGTGCCTTATTAAAAGAAAACTGATGAGCTTTAAACAACACACAGCAATACAAACTCCATTCTATTGGAGCAGGACAGATGAATGGGAGAAAAAATCCTTGTTTCCCTGGCTGTCCCCTGTGCAACAACAGCAGTGTGTACACACACAGGTACCCCATGCTGCTTCCAGGGCAGAAGTGTGCCATGAGGAAACAGCATCCCCTCTGAGGGCAGCTGGTGCCCAGGTTCTGGCCGGGGCTCCTTTCCTCTTCTCTGCCCCTCTGGGTTGGTTTTCATTTGGAGGACCTGCAGTTCAAGCTCCAGGATCCATCTTTATCTGCATTTTAGAATATCTTATACATTTGCTCCTCTAAGAATGTGTTAATATTAATAATGCGTAGATAATTTTTCTGAGTAAGAAATCAAATTCACCTACATGCTGCCAGATCTACGCCTCCAGGGAAGTGTTCTGAGTCTAGAGCTGGCTGAATAATTCTGTTCTATTTCAGACTCCTCTTTCTTCAAAGGCAGACTAAGGGACCACGTTCCCAAATATCAGTTTCTCTTGAAATGTTTTGGATTTGTTAGAAAAAAAAAATATATATATATACAAACCATAAACTTTTAACTGAAAGCAACAAAAGCCAATTGGCAGCACAGGCTTATTTGTGGGTACTTCCATTTCCCTTGTCTGTATTTGATTAAAACTGCTGCGGGTTTAATGTGATTTCTCTCCTAAATAGAACAAAAAAACAAGAAGAAAAATAGCCCTGCATGAAGCTCCCTGTTATTTTCCTCACCACTGGAGTATTTTATCATTCTGAGCAAAAATTAACTGGAGCTGTCCAAGTTTGCCAGTGATTGATAGTGTCACCTTATGTGTTACTAGTCAAAACTTGTTTTCTCCTTCTTCACTCCTCCGGGATTCAGGTGGGCTCTTTGCCAAAGCACGACGTTCCCTGCTGTGCAATTTGCAAAGCCAGCTGCACCAGCCGTGCTGTCACATGGAGCAGCACATCAGCTTTGGGACACAGGGATGTGGCTCTGGGCAGCCTGGTCTGCTGGTTGGCGACCCTGCACGTAGCAGGGGGTTGTAATGAGATGATGATCGTGGTGCTTTTCAACCCAGGCTGTTCTGATTCTATGACAGCAGCCGTGTGTGTAGGGGGTGTGCAATGCATGCTTTGCTTTAGCTCTGAGATTCAGGGTTGTGTTCTGATGTATTTGCTGCAAGACCGTGCAGCGTGCACAGTATTCTCCCTCCCTAGCAGTGCTCAGAAAGTTGATGTTGAACTTTTGGTTTCTCATCTCTCAGATGAGAAAGCAGAAGGCTTGCAATGAAAATGAACTTGCTAATGAAAATTATTAGCATACAAAGGCACTGAAAGTCGCCAAAATACAACCCCGCTTTGCTTCCCGAAGTCTGTTTAAGTACTGCATGAATAACACAGACTGCAGGAATAAATCATTGTGGTCTGCATGCTGGGACAAAGCTGAGGAATGGTTCTTGTCTCTGCAGGTGCCTTTAGCTTGTATTTTATGCATTTGACCAGCCCCATCTTTATGCCCTTACATAAGTATTTCAGGAAAAACAGAAGCCTGCATTGTCTGTTCTGTGTTCTGTAAACGACAGAGTGAAATTTCCATGTTACACTTCCCAGCAGTAAATCTTTTGTCTAGTCCTAGATCTAGGACTAAATCTAAGCCCTCTGTCTGGCCCTTCCCATCGCTATGTGCAGAGAAGGTAAATTCACAGCTTCCCTGTCAGCAGATGTTATTTCCTAATTCCCTTTCTGTCTTAGAAAACTTTTCTCCATTATTTGCACAATCAGAGATTCAAGCCCACATCTGCAGAAGTTCTCTTTCCTTTCTTCCCCAGATCAGCAGAGGTTGTGATTTGCACACTGCATTTCCCCTCAGTTTCTATTTTCTCTAAGATGTTACAGGAAGATGCATGCAGAGGAGCCTGCGTTTCTGACTTTCTGCCTGCGGTATCTTTTTCTTCTCATTGCCACCTTGAAAAGTTGAGCTTTTCCCTGTAGGTATCAGACTTGGAATAGTGAATCTGAGTTGATGCCTTCACAGAAACACTTGACTATGAAATCATTCTCTTTTGCAATGACTGATTTGCTGCACTTCCTCCAGGTACAAACCACCTCACACGGCATTATTTGCATTCATCCATGGCACTGATACCAGCAGGCTCATTTCCCAAGGTGATTTTGCCAACAAACAAACAAACAAAACCAAGCCAAAACAAAACATAAAGGCTGCAAAACAAACAGGAGCCCAGATCTGCAGCGTGCGTTTTCACTCCTGTCTTCCCCATAGAAAAAGGAGAGATGTCAGAACTCAAACGTCTCACAATATGTTCTGCAAAAGCAGTGCAGCGTGCCACTTGGGTCTGTCAGCATTTCATATTGTGTCTGGCAACGAGGCTGCTGCCCCTTTTCCCTGCAGATTGGTACGACAGCTGTAAGAACCATACAAAGTGATGCAAGTTATGAGCAGTTCTTACCAGGCTGGCTGAGGAATCAGGTAGGGGAACAACATGCACCAGAACTTTGTTTCTTTCTGGTATTTTTGGTTGGCTTTGTTTTGTTTTGTTTTGTTTCAATTTGTTTTCTCGTATAAATGGCAAACAGACCAAATTTTGAACTCATTCTGATTTAGAAAAATCTCTGGCTTGACCTTTCTGCTGATTGAATTCAGTACACGGATTTCCTTTGACTTCTGCAAACTTTAAGCTATGTTTTGCTCCTTTTGTGTTCACCGGGCAGATAAGCCCTGCAAACCCAAAACAGCACCATTCCTCTCCTGCCCAGAGCAGGAGAATAAATACATCTCACATTTGAATGTTTCTTAGGAGTGCAGAGCCCTGCTTTCTTCTGGCGAGGACAAGAGAGAGGAGTGGAGGAGGAGTGGACACCATTCCTCAAACTGCTGGGATGTGTGCGTTCAGACTGCAAATACTGAATCACTGTAGCAGGAAATGCAGTTTTTAGTATTCCTTCCCCTGCCCGCCCTGCTTACACACATGCTGGCATCTCGCTGCTGTTTAGAACGCGATGATTTCACGTTAGGAATGAACAGGCATTCTTTTATTTCAACGGATCCAGCTCTTTCCTAGTGAAGCCAGCCTGATTCCTGTTGTTGCACTTAATGACTGTGCCTCAGATAATAACACTGCGTGCTGAAACCACGGCGGAGCTTCTGTGGCCGTGCATGTGAGTGCAGTGGGTCTCAGGTTACCTGAGGAAACTGATGTTAAAGTTCTGAATGGCTTTGCAGAGCTCACGTGCATCTCACAGGGGCGATGCAGCTTGGTCCAGCCTTGTTTGGATTTATGGGTACGAACCAGTGAGGTTCTGCGATCCATGTTTTATTTATTTAGTGTAATTGTTGTCCTTTGACCAGGAAAACGTCCTGGTCCTTGTCTTTTCTCTGTCCTGTCTCATCTTTAATATCAGAACAGACAGAGTTCCTTGCCTTCCTAATGAAACAGGCTGCTTAAGCACTAAGCCCTGGTAATCCAGTTTATGTTTTCATAACAGTAAATACAATATGAAGATATGCACAGCTTGCTCTTGATGTAAGCAATGAGATCATTACAGCATCCCTAAATCCTTTTATTTTAAGATTTATTCAGTTGATAAATTTTACGTATTTGTTCTTTATTTGTCATTTGTAGCATGGGCTTTTCCCCAAAGCCAGCTTCTCATATCTTCCACCACGCCAGTTTAAGCTTCTTTTTGCCTGAAGATTTATTGGCACGAGGGACATAGAGATGTCATCTACGGTATGTTAAAGCTGCAGGCAGATGCTCTGAGGGATGTGACTTTTGACCCTTCCTGTGACCTTGGACAGCCTGACTAAGCTCTTTCCTCCACGCTTCCCCCGCCTAAAACTGGGGAGATATTATTTCTTTTCCTCTAATCCTCAGCATTTCCTCTTGCTCTTTATATAAGGGACTTGGCTGTTTGCACTGACATGGTGTCCAGTGTGCAATTTCATAATCATTATTTACACTTCGATTAAGCATTCATATCATTCAGAAGATGGCATTAATAATATCAAAATGTCATTTTATACAATATTTAAGATCAGAATTTCTTACTGGAAATCAATGAGAACTTCTTGCTGAAAATCAATGACCTGAATGTCCCTTGTTATGTAAGAAGTATCTATATTTATCAGCGCTGATAAAAGATGCTGTGCTGATCTCTGTTTAGGGCTCATACAGAATTCTGTGATACTCTTCTCAGAGACAACCAGTCAGCTCTCGGTCTGTGCCAATATCACTCAGATTTAAGACAGAATCTGGAGACAAAAGGCTTGATCTCCCATTAACAGACCCCTCCCATGGGATGCTTTGTCATTAGACTTCAGCCCTTACACAAGACGCTCCGTTAACTAGAAAGGTTTGTTCCTCGTCAAGTCCTACATGGCTCAAGGTGACTGAGCAATTCCCTACTGGAGCGGATCTGTTCAGAATAGAACTTTATCAGTTAGCCAGAGCTGGGTCAGGGAGAGAACCTCGATTCTATTCCTAGTCCTGCAGTGACTTACCCTGCTGGAAATCATTTAACACCTCTCGCACCTCAGTTTATCCCAGATAAACTCAGAGCTGAGCTGATGTGTCAGGTGTTCAATGCCACTGAATGCAGAGGTCTGTGTGAGCATCTCTTCGGTCTGTAATAAATCTGCACGCATTGCGTGTGATGTAAAACATTTCTTCTTTCAAATCGCAGAGGGATGGGGGCTCTGTTTGATGAGTTCAAAATGTGGTGTTTGTCTTGAAGTTTTTATACATATGCATACATATCCCATAGCTAATTTAGCCTGGGGTGTAATCAGTAAAAAATTGCACGGTAACCTCATCACCTTTAAGCATTCTAGTGGGAAAATATGCAGCACCAGCAGGATTTCAGATTAAAGATGTTAAAAATACTCCTTTCATCTGTGCTTTCTTCCTCATTACGAGTTTGCTCGTAAGTATTTGCCAAATAAAAAAGGAGAAACAGGTAAAAGTTAATACTATACAATTAATTCCCCTTGAATCTTCCCAGAAGGTTCACCTTAGCTTAATTTAATATCCCCCCCATTCTCCCAGGCCATCTGCTTGGCTGAGATGCAAAACAAATGTGTACAGTTGGATGTTATTTATCATGCAAGCCTTGGAGGTGAGAAAAGCTTGCAGGAAAGGTTTGCTCACTGACCCAGCAAGGCAGGAGTTCCTTCAAGAAGCCCTGTGCAATAAAAGGCCCTTGGCTGTCCTAGAAGGCACTTGGAATGATGCAGCAAAGGCAGTGTTAGGGTGCTCAGCTCTGCTCTTGGCTGCTTGAGGCCCCATCAGGCTGTGCTTTGTGATGACATCTCCCTGTCCTGAGGGCTCCTGAGCTGGGACACCAGGAAATTCCCTGCCCCATCATGGGCTGTCGCCAACTAAACTCCCTTACCAACAAACTTTTACCCATCGCCCTTCCAGAAGGAGTGAAGGTGGATGAGGCTCAACCTGTCAGAGGTGGACAGGAGGTGGATGAGGCTCAACCTGTCAGAGGTGGACAGGAAGTGGATGAGGCTCAACCTGTCAGAGGTGGACAGGAGGTGGATGAGGCTCAACCTGTCAGAGGTGGACAGGAGATGGATGAGGCTCAATCTGTCAGAGGTGGACAGGAGGTGGATGAGGCTCAACCTGTCAGAGGTGGACAGGAGATGGATGAGGCTCAACCTGTCAGAGGTGGACAGGAGGTGGATGAGGCTCAACCTGTCAGAGGTGGACAGGAGGTGGATGAGGCTCAACCTGTCAGAGGTGGACAGGAGATGGATGAGGCTCAACCTGTCAGAGGTGGACAGGAGGTGGATGAGGCTCAACCTGTCAGAGGTGGACAGGAAGTGGATGAGGCTCAACCTGTCAGAGGTGGACAGGAGGTGGATGAGGCTCAACCTGTCAGAGGTGGACAGGAGCGTGGCTTGCAGTAATGGAGTCAGTTGTGTGAAATGCTGAAACCCTGACCTGCTCAGTGCTTGCTGCTGTCGATGCTTTTAGCACTGTTGGTGCTTTTTGGCAGTAGAGAAGTGCTACTTTTGCACTCCTGTGAACCCAGGCTGTCGCTATGACTTCCTGCTCTGTTTTGGACCTGGGCACGTAACAGGGCAGCTGGAGCAGGAGAAAGGCACGCTCTGTGCACAGCTCCATCCTGGGCAAACAGTGAAATGCATGCTCTCAAAGTAACAAAACTTCAGGTAGTTTATTTTTACTAAACACTCACGTTCAAATCACTGTCTGGGAGCGGCGAGATTAAGCTAAATGTTGTGTAGATTGTAGGTGTAGCCAAATCTCTGGCCCACATCTGATGTGGAGTTTAATGTCTGCAAAGGTCTGAGCAGACATGGCATGATGCTTGCAGTTGTAGCAGCACTGCAGAAATGCAAAGATATCGGATCAGGCAGCTGCAAGGAAAGCTTGCTGCTCTGCTCTCTGTTGCTTGGTGGTTTGGTGTCATTCTCTGGTATTCAACATGAGACGTAGCTTAACAAAGATCAGTTCCTTAATGAAGCAAAATATCAACAAAATCTGTTCTTTGGAGCCTGCTTTGAAGTTTCAGTTCTCCAGTTTACATCTGGGGGCAGAATAAGTCATTTGGAACTTCATAAGGTTTCTTCCATGGCTGTTTCAGACCTATAAGGTTCCTGAATGTGTTGAAGGGCTGCTTTGACTCGCAGTGACTTTGCAGCAATGTGGCATGTGGTCCCTGCTCTTCATCTGCATTCTCACAGCACATTGAACGTTCTGGATATCTGGGCTTTACTTGAGCCTCTAAACTGGAGCTAAACCCTCCAGAAATTGCTATTATGTAAATGCAAAGAACAAAGGTGTTGCAAATAAAGGAGCTGTAAAATCTGTTTTTGCAGCTGCTGTGCTGCAAACGTGTGAAGTGTAAGGAATCTTTGAAAGATCCCCAACTCTTAGTTTTTAAATTGATGAAGCTCTAGTGGGTTTTGTTTCTTTGTTTGTTTGTTTTTTGAGAACTTGATTGTTCTTCAAAGCCAGCTGTGAAGAGTTGTGCACTGACTGTGTACCAACAAGCAACTTCTGAAGTGCAGAAGTAGGAAGAATCAGATCCCATCACCAGAGATTTTGCAACCAAATGCACACGATTCACGAAGCTGGAAGTATTTTCTATTGCTGTTTTTGAATCCTTGACTTACTTTGAAAGAACTCTGTGCTTGTGTCATTTCATTGAGTTCTGTCGTGGCGTATCGTATCCAATGGGTTTTAGAGTTTGGGGTTTTGTTTTTAGAAGTGCACCAGACTATTCCTCCTGAAATATTCAGCGTAAGCACTGCTGTGACATAATATTTTTCCATAATCACAGCATAATTAACCACAGATAGAAAGCAGAGGAAGATTTTTGCAGTTATTCTGCAGATGCTGTGAAAGTCTCTCTTCGACCCAGCAGCGTTTGGTTCACCATCAGTCAAAGGCCCATCATTCAACATAACCAAAAATAATCACATGGAACCAAAAATAATCATAATTCTTGAATCTGCATGGACAAGGCTGAGTGTTCTGGTAGAGCCCTGTGATAAAGTTAGGACTGTTATCCTCTGGACCGTGCTTGGTTGGGAATCGGGGATTTAGGAACCTGGCACAGGAACCATTTTCCGACTTCATTGTGGCTTTCAAATTGTTATTAATAAAACATAGTGCTATGTCTCAATGCAGAGAGGCCTGAGTCTTAGTACATGCCCTTCCCATTTATTATTTATGCAGGCATTTAACAGCTCTGACATATTTTAGCAGAAGTGCTAGGCAGTTGCTCCAAACCTGAATTAGCAACAAATAATATTTGATACTTTAAAAGATTCCCCCCCAAAAATTCTTTTTTACACATACATAGAAATTACGTTGCCTGTGTTTTTTCTTGCCTAACTTCAACAGCTTTTCCTCTTGCTTTATATTTTGAAGTTATAAATGCCATTTAAATCAGAGAGTGTTAGTGTGCATGTCTATGGACAGATGCTAATTTAATTTATAAATGCAGCAGGGAGTGGGCAAAAGGTGAAGAAATTAATTGTGCCTTCTTATTAGCATATCAGAGGAGTTGACTGCCTCTCCTTGCCTGTTCTGTTCCCTGATATCTCACACAAACACTGAGGATGCTGCTCCTTCCCTGGGAGCATCACTGGGCTCCTGCAGTTGGATGCAAGTTCAGTTAGATTTGATCCCTGCTTCCCAGGAGGGAATCAACAGAAAGCAACCCAGGATTTCCTGAGAAATTTCCATAAGCAAAGATGTGGGCAAGCCAGCAAGGCTGATTGTAGAAGGTCACACCACTGAGAGCCAGTGAGGAAAGCTAACAACTTCAGGTTTTTGACTGACATCTCTGGTACCCTTGAACACAGTGACAAAGCCCATGTTTTGTCCCTGTAGCAGGTAAAAAATAAATAGAGTAAGACCCCAGGTTCCAGGAATGAAGTCAGGAAGCTCTACGAAGCATTTAAAAAACAAAAGCATTGATTCTGCACCCATGAAGTAAAGGGATTTTTACGGTTGGCTTTGAGGGAAGTAAAAACAAGTCTTTGAACTTGATTACTTCTAATTTTCACAGTGCTGTGAAAAACAGATCCGGCTCCTGCAGAAGGAAGTTCCTGTTATCTGCAGGGAACCATCGGTGTGCGCCTGTCTGAAAGTCAAACGGCAAATCCAGACCCGAACCTCAACCTCCCAACCCACGAGGGGATGCACAGACCCCACACTGAGCATAAATGGACGCTCAGCTCCATCTTCCAAGCTGATGGGTTCATTCACAGGGTGAGCCTGGACCTCCTTTTCCAACTCGTTCTGATGGTGGAGGTTACAAACTTGGAAGTAGGTCGCAAAGGACTGGAGAGCTGAAGAACAGCCATCCCTCTGGTGGCTGCCTTGGTGGCCTAGTTCTTGAGCTGCCAGGTCATAGGAGACAGAAAATCACACCAACCACAGGTTGGAAGCACTCCTGATGAGAGACCCAGGGAGAATCACCATGAATTTTGATGAATATTCCATTATAAATTGCAGCTAACTCCAGATTGAATGTGGACAGGAGGGAGCCCTCAACTTTTAAACCCTGTCTTTGGTCCCTGGAAGCCAATTTCCATTCATTTTTAAGGTGCAAAGGCTGACTGTCCTTGAAATGCACTTTCTTGGGTTACTCAGCTCTATTAGGTTACTCAGAACCACAGAAGCCTACTTTGTGTCGGGCGAGAGAACGAATGCATGATCTCGTATTTAAAGATTTTATGGGACATGAAATAATTTTGTCAGCTAAAAGCTAAACTTTATAGTGTTGCTATTTTTAATTAAATATTAATTGCAGAAGATGGGTCTGCAAATGACTGCTCAGATCGTTTAATCCATATAGATGACCTTTACGTTGAATTTATTCTCTTATCTTACACTGCCCTTCAACCCCATCTGGGGACTGACCTTGTCTGGCAGGCTGCTCCGCTCTTAATGAGATGCCTAGCTTACTCTCCTCTTTAATGTTTATTAATGTTCCCTTGCTGTGGATACTGTGGGATGGAGCTGGTGATTATGGTGCTATAAAGTTTCCCCATCAGCTTCTCGCCTACAAGCAGCCTAGTTTATACTTCTATGGCTTTCAGAGACAGATGTAATTCAGAGGGGCAAGCACAAGGAGAACGGTCTCTCCTGAAGTCGAAAAGCAAACTACCCCATATGCTTATTTAGTATAACATAAACATTATTATTTTCTTTCTTTTCTTTCTCAACCATCTTAATTCATTTCTTTCTCTGATAAGCAGCTTTGCACAGCATGAGATTTGTGACCGTGACTCTGAGTTGCCAGGCACGAAACAAACCATCAGACAGCAGAAGTGCGTGTTCATGTGCTGGAACTTTTAAAAGGATTAGATCCGTTTGCAAAATACTTTTTTTCATTAAGAGATGTGATTCTATTTCTTCTATTAGAAGGAAAAAAAAAGCACCACTTCAGCTGAAGATGTTCCTTAATATGAAAAGTTAAGGAGGGGCAGGCAGGTGTTCAACAGTCTTTTCTGCTTGCTCGTCCATAGGCTGCTCTGCAGGCTGCTGGGGCTGGATGCTGCTGATCTTGTTAGAAGAGAGAGGAGGGACACAAAGATGGGAGGATTTAAGAGCTATTCTTAGCAATCTGGTTTTTCTCCTCTGGGCTGACAGTAACCACAATCGCTGCTGCTCAGGTTCAACTGGGGGATTTGACACATGGCTGAAGTCCCTTAAGCCCCCTCCTGAGGATTTGGAGATCTTTGTGAAGCTGAAATGCACCAAGCGCCCTCAGCTCATGTGGCTGCTAGATGGATCAGTGGGACTGCATTTCACTTCTCAAACCAAATCTCCCATGCTTCTTTTCTTGCATCTTCTCCTCGAATTTCTATTGAATATTTATGTTGTTGCTCTTGTTGTTTTCAGACAACAGACTCCATAAAGCAGGCAACAATCTCTAAGAGAAAAAGGAGCAACCAGCTATTTAAGCATATTTCCTTGGTCTCTCCCTATCTCTGTCCTCCAGTCATAGCAACTCCATTGTAATTCAAATCTAAACATAAAACAGCCAAAACTCTTCAGCTGGAAAGTTAGAAATTTCTATGCTAATAAGCCTGAACAGAAGGACTGCAGAAGCAACTGATTCAAAGTGACCTGTTAATTCTCCCCATCTTCCAGATTTACAGCCCCATTAACTTCTGTTCCAAAATACCATCCGGCTCTTGAACAGCACAGGAATTTGCTTCTCCTCAGATCACCGTTCTGACTCTTCAAATAATCAAAGCAAAGGTGGGAATGCTCCAACCAGAGCAACCCCTGTGTGCACACTCAGCTCCTTGCCCTGCGCTGGGCCCTCTGTCCTCGCCAGGCAGTACAGCTGCACAGGGAGCACTGAGTCAGACAGCAATTTGATTCTGAGCACAGCAAGTTGTGGTTTAGGTGTGTCAACACCTCCTTTGGGGGCTGGCTGTAAAATCTGGAGACCTCAACATGTTGATGTTTTTGAACCGCTGCACGTTACGCAGGAGGACAGGCAGCAGGCATTTTCTGCCGCCTGTTTTGGTTGGGAAAAGCAAATTTGACAAACTGTTTGCCAGGTGCCAACTGATAGCTGATGGTCAGCCTGAGATGACTGTGTGTCTGTGGGACTGTGGTTCTGCTTCCAGCTGGGGTGGGATCAGAGGCGCTTGGACACGCATGGGCTCTGAGCGGAGCATGAGAGCAGCTGGAGCTGCCAGGCTGTGCCTCAGTTCTCTGCAGGTAATTGCAGAGCTTTGCTTTCCTACATGCTGCTCTGAACCAGCTTATAAAATTATATTGATGGCTTAATGAATGGATAAAAAAAGTAAATTTGATTATTCCTCAGCCATGCGTTGCTGTCTATAATTGCGTGGATTTGGACTTTAATTAGTCAAATTACTTCCTCAGTTCAGAGTTGGATGAGACAATAACGTTCACATGAAATGCTGGATGTTCCCTTTCTATCAAACCCAAAGCACAGCTCTGGGTCCTACTATTCCAGACCCTTGAAGTGTGTTTGAAGTTGGAATTAGATCCTGGATTTCAGCAATTAGGCCTCTCTTAATGCATGTGCTTGCATTCTGGATCTGTTCTGTTCTTGCAGTCTCGGTGCGAAATGCTTTTGTACAAAGGGAAAATAATGCTGGAAGCATGCTTGACTGAAATGCAGAAGTGCAATTTGCACCTTTACTCAAGCTTCTAATGCTCTTAAACAGAAATGCCCAGGTATGTGTGGGCTTTGATCCATGGGAGCTCTATGAGCCGACACTAAAAACCAGCGAGCGCGTTCTGAAATCGAATTTTAAAATGAACTTTTGGTGCCTGCAGGAAAAAATTGCAGGAAGCTAAAAAAAGATCTGAATGTGATCTGTGTGAACATAGTAGCAAGTCACGCTTCAATAGCTTTCACATCTGAAGAACCAGCACCTGGATAAAGGCTCAGCAGGCTGCTTTACCCTCTGCCTGCAAATCTGATGTTCTGACTCACATGTCAAGCACTTAAGTAGTCCTGCTATTCAGTTTTTGGTTCATAGCTGATTTATGCTCCTTGTGCAAAGTAGTGCTGGGCTGCTTGACTGAGTGCTTCCAACCACCTAAATCTTGGGGTAATTATTTTAATAAATATGAATTGTGGGACTCCTGCCTAGATGTGTAATAGAAATCTAATCTATAATACAAATGGAAAGCAGTGCAGCTGTACTGTGTTAATTAAGTATACACCAAACATATGGCAATACACCTCCAGACCAACAGGCACAGAACTCTCTTGGATGCAATTAGCTCTTGTGCATGCATAAAGAATCAGCCATAAACTCCAGAAAAATGCATAAGTCATAACCTCTGGCTGATGAAATTACCAGTGCTGAACTGCTGCACTTACACTGCAGAAATGTTTATCTAGTGACTGGAATGCTGGTGAATCTTTTGGGGGCAAAAGCTGTTTTTTTTTCTGTTTCTGGTGCTCTTTGCCATACAATTCCCACATTAGAGCTTTCTCTCTGAGGAGCTGGGGGAGTGGTGTAGAGAATGCAACCCAGAGGCAATGGCACTCCAGAGCCCTGCAACTTGTGGAGTCATTTATGCACAATAGATGGAAAAATTGGCTTTCTTTTATGGCCTCCCTCACATCCTTGGTGGGTATTTGCATTAAGACGCATGAAGTTCAGTACAACAAAGTTTTCATCCAGTCAGTAAATAACATAAGCAGATGACAGCAGCTGCTCAGGCACATCATGTAACATCGGTCACTGTTTGAGCCGGAGCTGCCTGGGTGCCTGGCTGTGTTCTCATGGTGTGATGAGAAGCTGCCCCTGCTGATGCTAAGTGGCAGTGAGTGGTGACTGCGATGACACCTCGCAGTGCAGCTCCAAGTGCAGCCTCAGAGAGGTTAGGATCGCAGTGCACTGCAGCAGGCAGCAGGTGAATGCAACACAAGATGCAAGGAGCCGTGCTGTGACTGCAGGTGGCTGCAGGGCAGTCTGAGGCACTTTTCTACACGTGGTTCCAGCAAATTCCTACTGGGCTGTTGAGTTTGTAACAGCAATGGGCAGTGGTTTCTCCCTGATACCTCAGACTCAGCTTTCTGCAGAGCCTGTGTCTGCAAAGAGGCAATTTGAGGATCGTAGAATGGCTTGGGCTGGAAGGGACCCCAAGGGAATGGAGACTTGGGGAAGAGCCAGGTTTGTCCGGGTGCCATCACTCACTTGGAAATGGAGATTCAGATCAACTGCTGCAGAAACACATTCAGCTGTTGCATTCCTCTTCCATTAAAGACAGATCTCACCCTCAGAGCAGACACTTAGCGCTGGCTTTTCTTATTCCCAGCCTGATTCATACCTCGCTTCTCACCTCGGCTATGTTTAACTCCCCTCTGTCTCATCTGTTAATCTGCTAACAAGCAGCAAAAGTGTTTTAGTCTGCTCCAAATGGGAGGTCAAGACTTAATGGTTCACCTTCTAAAGGAGCTGTTCGGAGGGCACAAGACTTAAATAACTTTCAACTATCTTTAATTCATGTTTTTTGCAGTCTAGACAGAAGTGAGAGCGTGTGTTTTAAAAGTAATATTAATGCAGAAAATTGTAAATGGGCTAACAGCTGACTGTGTAAAATCATTCTTAATTTCCTTTCGGTGCTAGCAAAGTGATTTAGTGTAAGTGAAAGGCAACGGATTTACAGCCTGGGAGTCTATTCCATGCAGATGTCCAAACCCAGCAGCACATTCTGAGCCACAGCGTGGGTTTACCTGCAGCCACAGAGCACAATTCCCATCCTGTCCCTTGGGTGACAGTGTAGTGGAGGGCTGTTCCAAAGCAGAGTTGGTGGGTGTGGGGGAAGATGGTAAACATGGATCTCCTTCCAGCAGAATTTGGATGCATGCATCCTCTGGGTGTGCCATAAACAGATAAACCCTGCTGGTGGGTGTGGGGGATTTGCTTCCTCTGAATTTCCTGCGTTGTATTGAATCAGTGGCCTTTTGATGAAAAGGTTTTAAATTCTGAATCCTTAAAATTCAAACGATGGATATCCCAGGATATCCAATCAAGCTGATAACAGCACAGATTGCACATTGTTGGACTGTCCTATGGCTCTTCTCCTGAGTCAACGTTTGTAGCAAAAAAAAAAATGCATGAGCTGTGAAAAATGTTAACCAGGTCACTTAGCATTTCTTTCTTGGTTGCTTCTCATTTTGGCTCCCAGGGAGTGAAGGCTGCAGGAGCTGAAGATGCATAAATGTAGAAATGCATGTACAAAGGAATTCATGGGTCATTGCTGGGTTAAATATGGTGGCTTGAAGCAGCCTCTGGGTCTGTAAATTCGTGACCTGTTGTTTGCTAGAGACTGGGAGGCACTGCTGGTGGAAGAATTGCTCTGCCACTGCCTTGTCTCTTGGAACAGAACATCTGTAAACATCTGTTGTAGGTCAGTGCTGCAAGCCAGACAGATGTTTAGGACGTTTGTACAGTGAATGTGGTTTTGGTTTTGTATCACATTGTCTGGACTGTATGGGAACTACTGAGTCACAGCCTGAACCTCTGATTGATCACCTGAGGTGAGCCATGAGTCAGCCAGAGGAGCACAGGTGAAGGCAATGCAGCTGTGGTGCTGGAAGGGGGGGAGCCTGGCTGCACCCCTCCTAGACCTATTTAAGAGCTGGCTGCCGGTGGGGAAGGATCTTGTCTGGAGATCCCTCCTTCTGGTGTTTTGTGGTGAGCCCAGCATAAGGGTAAGCCTTCCATTTATTCTTTCTTGCTATCATAGTCCACTTCGCCTAACTCTCTTGTTTATTTTGTGATTGTAACATCTTGATATCCATTGATTATACACTGGACTGGTCAGGATCAGACACTGCCCCGCTTGCTTATTTGTCTTCTGCAAGTTTCCACTTCAGAGGTGAGATTTTCATTGATGGCTACAGACTGTTGTATTTATTTTCTTCATTGGTGCTCACTGTAGAGCAGACACCACTTCCTTTTTACTCTCTGGAGTACAGAATTTGGGCTTGATCTGAAGCCAGCATAAGCAGGACAACTTCTGCCTGTGTTGTTCATCCTCACGTGGACCATCGTTCACAAACTCACGCTGATGAGAAATGGTCCCTTTCCATCACTGTGCAAGCCTGACTTTTATGAATTTGTTGTTTATTTATCTGTCCATCATTCCCTGAAATGATTTGCCTACGGAGGGGGATTAAAACTTTGCATTAATAGCTGGGGCTGAAATTGGATTCTAAGCTTAGCTGCCCCAGAATGATGATCCCTTCAGTGCATTACAGAGCCCCTATGGGGCTGCCCCCAGCCCTGCTTCCCCCAGGGTTGAAGGGAGATTGGTCTTTCATTTTCATATTCCTCACCTCTCATTTGCTGAAGTAAATAAATGGAAGCTGCCTGTGCCGTTTGCCCTAAGTCTCTTTTCCAAAGAGCTGCTGCTGATTATCTACCTTCCCCCTCCCCCCCTATTTTCCATTGTTAATCCTCTCTCCTTCCTTCAGTGGTCTGTTCATTTACTAATCCCATCTGTTGTGTACGTAGATGTTAAGAGATGGAAACCTAATCTCAGTGTGGTTTTCAATCTCTGCCTAATGTATTTATATGGACTCACAGGATATAAGCTTTTTTGTACCGGGCTCTTAGTGAAGCAGGGTGCCCAAATGGCCATCACTACCTTCCCCCACTAAGAGAAGCCAGACACGTATGGATTTGGAGTGGCTTTACTCGAATTCAGGCCAGGTTTGGCTTTGTTTTGCTTTTTATGGCTATGAATTGTACTCTCATCCTCCCTGATAATTTCACCCAGACAGAAGTGCTCTGTTAAGAGGTTTGGAGCCCTTCCCAATTGACAAGCAGCTGGAAGTGCTGCAGGTGCAGCTTCTTTAGCAGCAGCCTTGAGTGCAGGCTGCTGGGCACAGCACGGGGCAGAGGCTCTGGGAGGTGAGGAGGGCTGGAAGATGCAGTCAGCAGCGTGTTACCACAGGAACCTGTGTGATGGGTTCTTAGTCATAAGCACAAACTGCAGGGAGATTTGCATTTTATTTTCTTGATCCTTCCTCAGAGCCAGAGCAGCCCCTTCTACCCACCCCAACGTGGCAATGTTTAAGGGGATTTGCAGCGTTTTTAGGAATTAAAAGTCCTGCAGAAAGGAGCAGAGCCACACGTTCTGGCTTTGCATGCAGCCGTGTGTGGGGCTGCTGACACGGCTGCCATGCTGATGGTCCTGACTTATCTGGTATCTGTCATAGGCAAGCCTGATTGCATTTTATGACCTTTAATTAATTAAGCTTCATAAAATCCTAATCAAGCAGGAATTATTAATCCTGTTTTAAATTAACTGGCCGAAGGGGTGACATGTTTTAGCCTGAGGATACCTGACTTGAACCCTGTGTCCTGCCCTCTCTTCTCTGTTGTTTTTTTGTACAGGACTTCACCACAAGTCTTTAAATCTGAAGTTTCTGCACTAAGTTCACCCAGTTACAAATGGATGCAGCTCTTCTGACTCTCATCAAACGGCTTACTGGTGGATCTTGCAAACCCTGTTCTGTGCATGAGCATAACCTTGTAACCTCTGCTGTTGCTGCAATTTGATTTTGCAGTGAAGGGAACTGGGCAGTGGTTCTGGGCTGCAGGGTGCTTCCACCCTACTGCCAGAGAGCTCACCTGCACTCTGTATGTCAAAATAACTTTGCACAACAATCTTCTGCTTTTGTTTGTTTGAATTGAATTGAAAAGCCCCCTCTGTGCTTAATACCTCCTTCCAAGAAGAGCGTGAGATGTGAGGATGAAGAAAGATGTTTTGTTCAGGGATGAAGGTTTGCTGGCTGTGCTGTTTTCAAGGAACAGCTTCATGACTACCAGAGATCCCTCACACACGTTCTGATGTCAATGCTGCCAAAGCCTGCACTGAGACACAACGTGTTGTGACCCTGCACCACCACGGCCCTGACACAGACAGGAGATCAGTACCATGTTTCTGCTGTCTGGCTTTGAACCTTGGTGTGATTCAGGTATTTGTGTGCCGGGCTTTGAAGCGCCCTGTGCTGTTGGCAGCATTGGTTCTGTGATGTGCTCTGTGATGTGCCCATCCCTCCGAGGACACGGAGAGCTGCTGTGTGCCCTGCAAGGGTGATACGCAGCCCTCTTTGCTGGTTTTGAACTGCTGCTGAAAGGCAAGCACCTCGCAAAGCCACAGCTGAATAATATCGTACGTCCTCTGTGCAGTGCTTCGGCTTCGTGCTTATTATAATCCACATGAGTCTATGGAATTAATCATAATGCTAGCGCTTCTACCCAGCTGCCTCAGAGCTCTTTTCAGACATTAGTCACATTAGGCTCATTGTCCCTGTCTGAGGTGAGAAAATGCTGCCTGAGAGCAGCGTCAGATGGCTGGGAGCTGCTCCCAGCCCTGCCTGGCCTCCCACCTCTGGCTGCAGCACTGAGGCTCTGATCTGCCCTGGGCCAGGGCTGCGGGTCAGACGGGGCGAGCACTGCAGTCACTGATGTGACGGAGACAGAAGCAGAGCTATGGGTGTCTCCAGGTCATGCAGGGATCTGCTGGGAGATGTGAAATCCTCTCTTGGATTCCGCTCCAATCCCTTCCCACTTCTGTGTCTGCGCCGTGAGGACTGGCCCTGTGCTCTGTCACACCAAAGGTAGGAAACAAGTCTGGTTGGGCTCTGGTCCATCGTGCAAATGTTCTGTGCCCTACAGGCACCAGGGTCTGGCAGTTCTGAAGCCCAGAGAAAAACCTCCCAATGGTCACCTCATAAATAAAATTGTCCTTGCTTTTTCTGCACTGGACAGTATTTATGGGCTTAGGGTAACCATCAGAATGCACAACGTACGCTGAGAAATGTTTTCATGGGCTCGAATCACCTTGAGAAATGCTTTGCTACACTGAGCTGCTCACCCAGCACTGCTTTTCTGGAAGCTGTGCCCTGAGTGTGAATCCTGTGGCACTGCTGAGATCTGCATCCTGAGCACTGCTGGGACATTATGAGTAACGATTTAATTTAGCTCTTCCGTGCTATTCTGTGCCAAAACACCTAAAGCAGAGAGAAATAAGCCTTACAAGGCTGCATCCACGACACTGGGATGCTGTGGCAGTCAGCATGTTAGAGTTAGAATTATAGAATCCTAGAATGGCCTGGGTTGAAAAGGACCTCGATGCTCACCCAGTTCAACCCCATGCTGTGTGCAGGTCACCAACCAGCAGCCCAGGCTGCCCAGAGCCACATCCAGCCTGGCCTTGAATGCCTGCAGGGATGGGGCATCCACAGCCTCCTTGGGCAACCTGTGCCAGTGCCTCACCACCCTCTGGGTGGAAAAACTTCCTCCTAATATCCAACCTAAACCTCCCCTGTCTCAGTTTAAAACCATTCCCCCATGTCCTATCACCCTCCACCCTCACAAACAGCCATTCCCCCAGGAGGGGGATGTCAGTGTAAGTCATGCAGATGCAGTGCACCCAATGGTTCAGGGCCATGTAGGGGGGGAGGAAGTGCTGGGTCATAGCAGTCATTGCAGATTTTGTTTGAAAAGGAAAGATTAACTTAGTGAACACGAGAAATAATTGTAGCAATATCTCACATTGCTCTGAAACATTGCCAACATCCTCTGTTTGACACCAGCGAATATTCTGCTGTTTTATCATACACTGACTTGCAACGTAGAGTTATGTCAGGAATTAAAAGTAATGGTGGTTTTCATGAAAATAAAATAAAAGCAGACACTTGAAGTAGCTGAGCTTTGCTTTAGCGGGGTTTCTGAGTACGGAGGAGAAGGACCTGGCTATCAGTGCATCAGAAAGAAGTGGCTGCTGTCCCTATCAGCTCTGTCACCTTCATCACAGCTCCGAGTTACCCAGAATTTGGTTAAAGCGTCCCACATTCTCCAAAAAAGGAACAAATGGAGTTGAAGCTGCTGACAAAGTGGGTCATTAACGACATTCTGAGGCCTTTGCACAGAGGTGGGTGGGGATAAATTCTCAGTCCCAAGTTGGTAATTGCCTGGTTTTTGTCATCTTACAACAGACTCTTAACCTCAGGGATTTTGCCTGGCAGGCATTCTGCTATCCTGAGTTACCTGCTTCTCGATCATCAGATGTGTAGAAGAAGTTTGAGATGCAAGTTCATTCTGTTGAAATAGACTTTCCCCTATCTTTTCCATTTGGGAATGAATTGGAATTTTGAATTCCAATTGCTCCTTTGGCAAAAGGAGGGGATGGATCCCAGTGCTGGCAGGAAGTGCTGGGTGCTGGCAGAGCCCAATCCGTGTCCTCAGTGCGTTCTCAACGTGCCCTTTACATCAAGGCATCACCAGCTGTTAATGTAACACCTGCTTTCTTTGAACCATTGATTTAATCTCCTAAATTCTCTCCTGCCTCCTAAATTCTCGCACCAGGGAGCTGTGGTCGCAGTCTGCTGGATGCCTGCAGTGCTTGGGCTCCAGCTTCCATCCTGCCCTGTCCCCCTGCAACTGTTTCTGCATGAGGTCTGGTAGCATCTAAGCACTTGGAATAGTTCATACTATTTATAGGGCCATAATTCTAATTATCTCGAGGCTGTTTTCTGCCAGGTAGGCACATTAGCAGGTTGCCTATTCCTACAGCAGTTACTACAGCAGGAAATGGCTCTTAGTATCTGGAGTGTGTCTCAGAAATTGTTCTGACATAAGACGTCTTTCAATTACAACTCTTTGTTCTAACGGCTTATTGTCTTTATTACAAAATGATAATCACAGTGCTTTTAATGAGAATGGCAGTCTGTCCATTCAGTTTGTCAGTCCTCTGAAGAGCTGTGTGAGTCAGACAGAAGGCAAACAGACCTCACACTGCACTACAACATCATACGTGACTGTGTTACACCAGACATGGCACACCAAATGCTCCAGCAGAAAGCAGTTACAGAGAGCCATCAGCAATCACAGAGTGCCATTAGAATGCTCGTGCATTCTTCTGCAGCCCTCGGAGGAATGCCCAAATCTCCTTCCTGCAAACAGCCCTTGAGAAGCAGAGAGAACTCAAACTCCCTGCTTCCTCTGTTCCAACAAACAGCAGTTTTCTGTTCAGCTCTTTTCCCAGATGTTACAAATCCCACCTTTTGGCTTTTCGAATCAAATCCCCTTTTTACCTCTGAGGAAAGCCATTCGAAACGCACTTAGCAACCACTGGAGCCTATTTTTAGCTTCTATCGGGGTATAAATGTACCAAATGTAATAATCTCATGCTTGCAGCCTTCCTTCCTTCTTCCCAGAGAGGTGAAATTACTGCCACTGAATAGGAGGGAGAGAAACCCCGCATGTCTGCTTTGCCCAGAACTCAAACATTCTCTCTTGGTCTCTACATATCTCAGCTTGTTCACGCTCACCCTTAGCAATGTGGTTATTTAGGGGCACAGTGAATGTGTGGAAGCCGTGTTTGTTCTTTAGGTTCTTCTCCGACCACAGGATTTATGAAGGGTATCTGTAGGACAGAGAACTGAGGGCAGTGTAGAAAGAGGTGCAAGCAGCTCCACAGTATCAAAAACAGCGGAGAATAAAGGGGCTGTTCAGCAAATGAAGTGACTTCACCCTGAGACAGCAGAGCTCCAGCGATGCTCTCTGATGCACAGATTGAACTGGTGAAGGTGGGGCTGCCTGGCAGCTCCAGGGCTGCAAACACAGCGGTGCTACAAAGAAGGGAAGGCTGATAAAGTCAAACAGCGACTGTTCTGTGCTGGGTGTCTCCAACCATTTGTTTGTTGAACGGCAGAAGTGATGGGGCTCCCATTACTCCCTTCTGGAGACCAAGTGAACTCCTGTGCCAGATCAGAAATAGGCTTTCAATAATTCATTGAATAAAGTCTAGGATCTCTGTAAATGTCTGTCTGATTCTCTCTGCTCTCTGTTATTCCTGGCTTTCCTTCCAGACCACAGAGCACAGTGCAATTCCTCCTATCATCGCATCTACATGGCTTCCTCTCGCACATCATCACATTTGTTTGAACAACGAGTTGAAATTTTCCTTTTTCTCTTGAACAAAGGAATTATTTTCCCTGATAAGATTTTGATTTCCCCATTTGAGTGCACTTCACCCCTCATCTGAAAGGGCACCTGGACATGAACTTACTCCTCATCGAACCCACCTTACATCACAAGTGAGTGTGTTAAAGCCTATTGCGTGGCACTGAAAGCACCCAGAATCAAGGTCTGTTCCCATCTGTATCCACGCAATCATGCTGACTAAAATTCAGCCTGTAGAGCTTAAAGATCTTTTAATCCTATGCATTTTGTAAGACTAATAAGCTGCTCGGAGGCTCGAGGGCACACGGCCTGATGGGATGAGGAACACAGGAAGGCAGAGCACGAGGTAGAGCTCTGAAGTGCAATTCTGGATGGGAGAAAAAAGCAGGGAACTTGTTAATGTGCCTTAATTCCAAGCACTCTTGCATTCCTCGTTACCAAAAGGGATGAATTTGTTTATGCTGTTTAGCTTCAGGCTGGAACTGAACATCTTGCAGAGATGCATTCCCATTTTATGTGACGGTCTGCAATTAAATCATAAGGGATATTATTTAATCAGCGAGAAAAGGAAAGAAGGAATAGGCAGGTACCCAATGAACCCAAGGCTGCCATTCGTGACACACGAGGTCCCTTGGGGACCTAAGTGCCGTCCAAAGAACATCAGGCTCCCGTTGTGCACAGCACAGGGATGCAGGTTTCAACACCAGAGACAGATGGGGGTTGCTGCATGGCTTCCCACGGGTGATCCATGCGAAACAGCCGCTCGTTGTCTGTTTCCATCACAGTTCTGGTCTGCTGTGTCAGCTGAGGTGAGGTTGGGTGCGGGTTACAAGAGGCTAAGCAGCAGAACAACTTCCTTTAGGCATCCACCAAACCTCGTTTGAGCTCATTTTCTCCGCTGGCTGGAATGGTTCCTCTGGGATGCTGTGCTGAATTTGCAAGTCATTACTTGTTACAAGCTTTTTTACTTTCTTTTTATTGTCGAGATCAAAACCAAAGAGGTACACGAAGTGATGAATAATGAAGCCCTGGTGTGGTACCTCCTAGAAGGCTTCTTGTTCTGTGGCTGCAGCAGACTTGATTTTTCTTTCGACAATAACTCTTTTTCTAATGTAACCTCACCAACGTGTGTGTGGATTACAGTGTTCCTAGGGTGTGTATGTACAGGAGAAAGAGAAACTGAGTGAAACCCAGAGCCCCTTAAGTAACAAAACAAAAACAGCAACACAAAAGTGCAATTGTGCTGTAGCTCGTTTCAGCCTCACTGGAATTTCCATCGTGCAAACATTTAAATGTTGTAGTTACTGTGGCACATCTCATTTTACTTTATTCCCTGGTGGATGTTTCCCTGAGAATTTGGCACAGATGCTGAACAATAAAGCCTGTTGCAAATTGCTTTCCAACTGCTACGTAATTACAGCAGATTTTATGCTAAATGTAAAGAATGTACTGCTGTTTTTTAATAAAGGGAACATCTTCTCTTATCTGATGCTTTAATACTGTCTCATTTGTCTTATTTTCCAGCTGAAGGATAACTTGCAGTTGTTCACACCCAGGCTGAGCTGCTGGCACTGTGTTCTTCCCCGAAATCTGCATGTTACGACATCAGCTGGAAGTTCAGAGCCTTTGTGTATTTAGTAAGTCACTTTAAATATTTAATATGACTACACTGAGGTCACAGGGTGTGTTTCTATCTGTACTTGCCAGCAAATTGGACAGAATAATTAGTTCCAGCAGGCTTCAAGGATTAACTCTCCGTTTTGTCACATTTGTCAGTGCTTACTAACATGACCGGTGACATTATTATCTCTCATAAGAAAGGAGAGTCAATATGGAACTCCTCAGCTCCTTGGGGGAGTTTCTCTCATTGCCTTCATGCACAAATGAGCATCTGGTGCCATGGGAAGCGTCTGTGGTCCCACTGCACTGCAGAGCAGGGAGAGGCCATCAGCAGAACGTGGCAACGCGGGGCCTTCTCACAACGCTGGAAATGCAGTGCCAAGAGGTTTGTGATGCTCATAGAGGCCCCACAGCCAGCAGGTGCCCATCCTGGCCCTGGCAGAGCTCACCAGCCCTGCTGTCTCTGCCAAGGTCTGTGGGGATTGAAGGAGCTGGGAGGGCGCTGGGAAGCGTGCGAGGAAGTGCCTGCACCAGTGCATAGGCTGCTCTGTTAATCTCAGCATGGAAAGAGCAACATGGACAAGCTCTGGTATGTGCTGCTGGATAGAACTCCTGCTCCAGGGCCTGCTAGTCAAAGTCTCCTTCCATTTGTACCTATCCTGTGGTGAGCATCTATGTTTTGTCACAGCAGAGGTGACAAGATGTTGCTGAGCCAGGGCCAGGGAGGGCGCTGCTGGTTATTGCTCAATGGACAGCTGTGCAGTGTTGTTTCCTCGTGCCACCTTCAGAACAAACATCATCTGTCAGTTTCCTCCTGCCATGGGCAGTTACAGAGAGCACAGCCCGCAGGCTGGGGAGAGGATGAGGAGCATTATAGGCTGGTGGACTCCTTGCTTTAGGGCAATGGAATGTGATGGCATAAGAAACCGTTCTGAAAACATAATGAGCAGTGCTGCTGCTGCGCTTGGGGTTGGTTGGCAAAGTCAGGGCTGGGTGCTGAGCCTGCAGAGCAGCCCTGTGTCTGTGGGATGGTGGAAAGCATCAGGCTGCTGCAGCCCTGGTGGGCACTGGAGGCTCCATCCTGCACCCAGCAGCAGCAGAGGGCACCAGCAGCAAGGCTGTGAGCCTGGTCCTTCGCCCTTGCAATGGGCAAGGGTTTGGGGCAGGGAGCATCTGCACTGGCAAGCTCACACCTGGGATCCATTGTAAGCATAGCACTGAAATGTGTTTTAAAAATGTGTCGGTCATTAGAATCTAAAAATTGATCTGAGGCCACGTGGGGAGCAAGTACAAAAAATCAGGGTAACACAGCAGTTAAATGTATTGCCTGAGAGCGGGATGCTGTGTTAGAGACCATCACAACCCATGGCATGGTGGAAAAAATAGAATGAAAAAGTCAATCTCAGCATCTAGGAATCCCCATTTGTCAGCTGCATTGGATCACCTCGTTCGAAGGTGTTTTCCAAGAGAAGGTGGAAGTGTGAAATGAAATATTTATTTTTCTGAAGGAAGAAAACGGGCGTGGGGAGGCCATCAATATATTTGTATGAAAAGATGTTCACTGTTCTCAAAAGAGTAAGGAAAAAAAAAAAAGGAAAACAAACTCAAACAAATTAGCCTGGCTGGTAAACCAGAATTTGATGTTTAATTCTGTGCAATTACTTTGACATGTAGTGCTATAATGGAGAAAGATTATAAGAATATGAAAAAGTGGAAGTAGTCAAGGGTAAAATTAGCAGAGCATTCAGGCGTTTCAGTGCGCAGAAGTGCTAAAACCTGAAGCTGAACATTGGAAAATGGAACTTCAAAAAGCCTATAAATGCCATTGATTCGGGTCATTGAGAGAACTCTGAGGAGCTGGAAAATCCCTGGGCGGGCTCTTGGAGGAATCCCATTGCCATCTGGAAGCTGAACAGGGAACTCTCCTAAGGGAGAGCAATGGAGCTGTGCTGGCAGCACTGGGATGCGTGAGGCTGCTCTGGGGGAATGGGACTCGGGTGGCAGAGGGGTGGGGGGCTCTGGGGGCACACACTCCCCCTGTGTGACATGATGGAAAGCAAATACCCACGTGGCAATGGAGACAACAGAAACCCCGTCCAGACTCATTCTGACTTGAGTAACGCTGCTTGAATAGTTGAAATGTGCAATTTAACATATGGCTAATAAACTACTAATTAAAACAAATAGGAAACAGTCAACTAATCAGGTCTCCTTGTTGCCATATGGCAAAAATCCCTGGCAGCCTCAGACAGGAGTCGCTCAGCCAGGATACCGACTGGGGGGCACTGACTCACCCACCTCCAATGGCCACAGGACCCTGAGCCCGGAGCTCACCACCAGGCAGTGGGGAATGTCTCTGAGGGGGAGAGGGATGTGTCTGAGGAAGAGCCTGGCAGCAATTCACGGGCCAGGGTTCTCCTGCTCGATGTTCCAGTTGAGAAATGCTGTGTGCTAATGCTTGTGGCAGGGAAGCAGCTGGGCTGGGGGTAATTTACAAGAAGCAAAAAGCCTCTGAGTGATTCAGCAAGAATCAGCTCTGCTCCACGCACAGCCTCAGTAACACATTCACAAGAGAGGCATCAGCTCCAGAGCTGAGAGGGAACATAAGCCTCCGTGGCCCATTACATCTCTGGCCCTGCTGACAGTGGTGCAGTTATGGTGGTGACGTCGTGATACAGGTTTGTGATACAAAGAACAGTACATAGGGACACTGTGTGTAGTGCTTTGTGTTCTGTAAGTGATGGCAGACTGTCCTATGGGGAGGGAAGGTTGGTTAATGAAGCTACATCTTAGCTAATTACGTGCATCAAGAACAAAACAGGATGTTTGCTCTGTCTCTTTCATTAACTTCCTTCATCGTTGTAGCTGCAGCAGCTGGATGACTCAGTCCTCAGCAGCAAGCTGAGACACAGAGACGCTGTGGTCACGTAAATCAGGAGCAAAAGGGCACCTGGAACCCACCCCAAGTTTGGTTCTGTACTCAGTGGATCATTTCCCTGCATGTTCGTACCCCAGAAATTCAATTTGAAACCATTTGCAGGAGATGAGCCTTAAATTGCCGTGATAAAAGGTGGTATAGATAGTAAATCTTCCTATGAGTCATAGAAGCTGTGTGTCCCTCTGCAAATTTAGGCGTTCCTATAGAAAATATCTTTTATCCTCTCTTGAATGATGCGTTTTGTTTCGTAAGTGGAATCATCATCTATAAAGAAGCTAAATCAGGACTTTGTTCCCACCCCTTTTACCTTTGTCTTGGTTCAGATGTAAGGATGTAAATGCAATGTGAAACTCAGCATTAACAGATCACAGCCACTGTTGCAGACAGCAAATAGGGCACAAGGCTTGTAACAGAGATACAGCAAAATATAACAAAAGTGACTTTACCACAAGAAAGCTGGGCTGAATCCATCAAGACCTTCAGTGTTCCAGTCACCATCCAGCAAAGCATTTAAGCACCTGTGTTACTGTAAGCCCCATCTCAATCAATGCTGACTTGCTTTGCTGGATCAGAAACACATTTCAGTATATATAGCACAGGGGTCAGTCGGTGTGCCCCTGCTTTTCATCTGCACAGTGGGTTCCTGCCTCTTTTAAACCACCTCCTCTTGAATTCTGAGGCTTTTGGAGCAGAGAATTCCTATTTTAGCAGTTGTTGGTAGCTCCCCTTGCAGCCTGCTACTGAGCAAACCGAGGCACCCAATAAATAGCAGCGGCGAAAGAGGTTGCAGAACTTGATAGAAGACACTCACATTGTTCAAAACTGAGTGAATCAGCTGTGAGCCGTGCTCTGCAGATGGGTTTTTGCCTTCTGCCAGTGAGCAGCCAACTCTAGGGATGAGCATAATGTTCCCTCCTTAAAAGCTGCTAATGGATCCCTGGCCTGCTATGTCCCATCCTGCACTCATTTACCAGCATTCTGCCTTGATTCTCCCATGGGACGTTTCGGTGCCCAAAGTCTTGCAGAAATGACCAACTTTCTTTTATGTGCAGCTGTAAATTATAGCACTGAGTGATATAAGGAAGGGAAAACTTGTCCTGCTGCTCCTGTCTGGAGCTCAGGATCCTGTGATGCTCCCACGGAGCCACCCGGTGTCTGAAAGGACAGCAGTGTGACTCACACTGCTCAAGCATTGCATGGGGAACATCCTCATCTCCTGCACAGAGCTGTAACCCTCCTCCCCTGCATCTCCAGCCTCACCTTCTGCTGTAGGGCTTTGCTTCCCTTTGCCCTGCTCTTTAAGGGATCCCATACACATTATTTTCTCAGCAGGGCTCAGAGCGCTTCCAATCAGTCCTCTGAGATTAATTAGAGACCAATGCAGATTCATTTGAAAGCATTACAGTCCTCAGCTGGGGTCTAAGCACCTTTCTCTTCGACCTGCCCCGAAATGCTGATAACTGGGACTATCTGGGAAATATCTGTGGTGCTGAGAGTGATTGAGCTCCTTGGGTTTGTGGCCTCTGGAAGATTTGCAACCAGTGTTAAGCTGTTTGGTGCATCGCTTCTTTTCCTGTTCAGCTCCAGGAGGAGCCAGGCTGAGTGCTCAGGGCTCTGCTGACGCATCTGCTTTGTGTTCCCACCATATGAGAAGCAGCTGTGAGCGCAAACATGTTGGTGAACGTGAGCACACGTGGCCACAGGGCTCCAGATTCATCTGGTGCTCTGCTGCAAGCCCTGCTGTGCTCTGAGGCTTGAAGGGAAGGTTTGAAGGATTGCAGTGAGGTCATTTTTTTCAGATATTCACAGACTGCTCTTCAATGTTTGATGAGACGCATGGGGCTCTTGATGGAAAATGACTGTGGAGTTTTTACAGAGGGGTTTTTTTAGTTTAGTTTTTTTGTGTTGTTTTTTTTTTTTTATATATATTTTTTTTGCTTCAGTTTTTATTTATTCCAGACTCACGGGGAATGTGAAGAGCTGCTTTTTGGCTTTGTGAGAGCCTGCCTCCAGCAGGGCAGGGCTGTCCTCGCTGTGCTCCCTGCCCACCCCATCCCCCATCCCAAGGCAATGGGCAGCACGGAGCTGCACAGCCCTGGGAAACTCCTCTGCCCGCGGTTCTCTGGCTTTCTTTCATGATCCCTCTGTTTTATTCCAGTCAGCAAACACCGGTTTTGCACAAAGTGGCATTCATTGCAGAGTCTTAACCTGATCCCCGCTGGGCTCCAAATTGACAAACCTCTACCTGACTATTAGCGAGGTACATAATATAGCAGCTAAATATAGAACTGACAAAGGCTCTCCCTGAAATAGGTGCAGCATGGGGATAAAATCAATGTCATTTCTTACACAGTTCCTTGACAGGCATTTGCTGGAAGAGTCTCATCTGCACCTGTCAGTGATTCTCAGATCCTCCAGTCCTGCTACAAAGCACAGAGCCCTCAGCGCCCAACACTGAGAGCAACCAAATCCCTGCTCTGAATGTCCCTGGGAAAGAGGCCTCCCCCCCTTCAGGGCTTTGTCTGCATTCCCCTACCTGAGATCACAGTTGCAGTGGTGCAGTTCGGGTTGGTTTTAGTTCTTCAGTGATGCTGTTTCCTTGTGTACTTGTTTGTAAAGCTATTTGCTGCTGTCTGGTGAGGCGCAGCATCCTCTTGGCATTTCAGAAGAGGTGGGCTGGATGAATTATGCATTTTAGAAGTGTGTGACATTATGATGGAGCTTTGGCAGAGTACATTTAAACATTAAAAAAAATAGGATGAAT
Source organism: Tympanuchus pallidicinctus (assembly GCF_026119805.1). Classification (NCBI taxonomy): domain Eukaryota; kingdom Metazoa; phylum Chordata; class Aves; order Galliformes; family Phasianidae; genus Tympanuchus; species Tympanuchus pallidicinctus. The sequence continues at coordinate 2,076,870 of NW_026294750.1, read as the reverse complement.
CAGTTTAAACTCATCTTAGCTTTATCATATATCAGATAAGGCTGAAAAGGGAGAAAAAGCTCATCTCGAACCATTTCAGACTCCAAAACCACACCAAATATGAAAGAGGGTTTATTTTCAGATCTTCTAATACCAAGAGGATTAGGGGAAATTGATGAAAATACAGGGTTAAGCCCCTCTTTTGGTGAAAAAAAGTGCTACAGCCATTGGAAATGTGCTGATTTACATCCCTGAAAGACACAGTGAGGATGTGCTTCCTTCCAGGGTGCAGCACAGAGCTGTGCTGTGCCATCCCAGCTGGGTGCCAGGCAATGCTGCCTCGCTGGGCTCCTGCTGGGGGCTGGAGTTTGGCCGGAGCCCTCCTGTATGTTCTTTCATTTTGATTTCCCATAGCACTGAAATATCAAAGCTCTTGTCAAAGCACTCCATCATCTCAACCATGCTGTCTGTGCAGATGAGAAATCACAGCTCAAACGCGTTGTGCTGCAGCAGGACTCCTGTGCTCACCCTGCCTTCCCTTGTGCTGCCTTAGAGTCCACCCGAATATCGATGCCATGCCCTCTACTTTTTCCTACCTGCACCACTGAGTTCTTTCCAGCATGAATCCAACCTCGAAATCCTTTTCACAGCAATAGGCTTTATTGCAGAAATAACACAGATGCTGCGGCAAGTGCTGGAAACATGTGCTTTCTGTTTCCCACACAATTAACGTGGCTGTTCTGCTTGACCAAAATCCCCTGAAAGGCTCTCTTAAAGCTCCTTGATAAGAGATAAAGCCAAAGGTCTGAGCCCTTGCAGTCATTAGGATGGGAGGGGATCTGAGAGCAGCACCGCCGTGTGCTGCAGATTCCCATCCCATGTCCTGCCACTCACTGTGACAAATGCAAAGTGCTTCTGAAAAGAGAGCCCCTGAGCAGGCAGTGATGGAAAACCGACCACCAAGGACATTCCTCTCTTAATTCAAAAGAATGATAACCTTTCCTAAGTCCACATCGTGATCTTGGCCATCAATTCCTGTTTGTGATGGAACTGTATGATTTATTTCTGAAAAGAAAGCCCAATCCTTACTCTCCATGCTGTGCTGTGATGCTGAATTCCAGAGGTTATTTGTGTGAAGATCTATCAATTGATTAATAATTTGTCGCTTTGATTCAAAAGCCTTCAGATCCCACCTCTCTTCCTTCGCCCCTTAAGGCCAATGGGAATTTCATCTTATAAATCCACTCCTCACCTATTGCTCTCTGCCATTCTTTACAGCTGCACTTCCTAAGAACACAAAAATATTGCAAATATTGCAATCCAGTCATTTAAATTTCCATTGCATTCTGGCAAGCTAAATTTCCTTGCAGTTCCAATTGGATGTGGTTTTACTTATTAGGTAAAGTCCTAATAGGACAAGGGGAAATGGTTTTAAGCTGAGGCAGGGGAGGTTTAGATTGGATATTAGGAGGAAGTTTTTCACACACAGGGTGGTGAGGCACTGGCACAGGTTGCCCAAGGAGGCTGTGGATGCCCCATCCCTGCAGGCATTCAGGGCCAGGCTGGATGTGGCTCTGGGCAGCCTGGGCTGCTGGTTGGTGACCTGCACACAGCAGGGGTTGGAACTGGATGAGCACTGTGCTCCTTTGCAACCCAGGCCATTCTATGATCCTACAATTTTAATCTGCTGCTATTGATCCCCTGGGTCAGGAACCATCCTCCTGCATGTCTGTCATTTGAAAAGTGGTAATGGTTCTTTTTCCAAGGAATATTGCTTAATATTTAATAACAGTGATGCTAACAGACTCTGCATTTTCCACAATTGGCACTTGGCAGAGTAGATTATAAACTGCGAGTTCAGCTATTGAAGTATGAAAATTTTAGAGAGACTTTGCATTACAGAAGAGAAAAGTGGGGTAATACGATTCCTATGAAATAATGCATTGCATCCACATACTGCAGCTGCTAAAAGCATTTTATCATAATTAACGTAACCACACTGATTATCAAAGGATGTTTGTGTAATGATTGATTTGTCACTTGTAAAGCCGTGCAGGACATCAGAGCACCAATTACACCCATTTACTGTAACAGGAGATGCTTTCAAGTGGATCTGTTCCTTAGGGGAGATCTGGGGCTCTGCTTCTCTTTCTTTGCTCTCCAGGTCCCCCAGAATCGCTTTTATTTCATTAAATAGAATGAGGAGAACTGCTGCTAATAACAGGTTTGAATGAAGGAACGTTGCAGCCAGAGATGCTTTGCATCCGAGCAGGAAACAAAATCAATCTTTCTTCTCACTGGAGTGGAAAAAGAGAGACAGCAAATTGCATTGGGCTGCTAGCAGGACCTCCAGAAAAGGTCTGGAGTCCCGGGCAGCATTCCACTACCACTTTCTGTTCTTAACTTCCCTATTTTTGGCCAAATTTCCAGGTTTTCCCAAGCCATCTCTCAGCCATTCACCATCTCTGCATGCGAGGGGAGCCGCTGGCTTTCTGTTGGGTTGCTATGGAAACCCCCACTGCCTCCCTGGGCTACAGGGATGGGATGGCAGAGCACAGGGCGAGGGAAGGAGATGTGCAGGGGCTGAAAGGCACAGGAGCATCACTGAGTTTGTACCCTCAGCTTGCAGCAGGGAACTTGGTTTTCCCTGGGATGATTTGCACAGTTCAGAAAGTGGCATCCGAACTGTGGAACGTGGCACAGTGTTGCACAGAGAGTAAGGGGAAAAGGACAAATGTTATCCCCCATCATCTCCTGTGTCCCCTCCAAGTGTGTATTGGATGTTCCCGACTGCCAGAGCAGGGCTGGCACAAGTCAGCAGGAGCCTTTCTGCTTTCCTCCAAGTCCGTGGTGTTGAGTCATCTGAGCTGCTGCTGTGCTTCAGACCACTTGTGGATAAGCTCTCAGCTCTCTGCTGTCTGTGCAGCAGTTTAAATGAAGCTTCACGTCTGCCTCTTTCATTTTAGGCAGAGGGAAAAGCATCACCTGCACTGATGTGGGCATATGGGTTCAGTTCTGAGAGCAGAGCAGGAGGGCTCCAAACTTGGCACTCAAACTGAACCCAGAAGCCAGTGGCTGATTGCCAGGGGTTCTGCCCATGATGGGGGGGGGGAGGGTGGCACAGTGCAGAAAGAACTGCATCACCTGGACAGCCCAAGCCCTGCTGCCTGCACTGCTCCAAGCATCTGCAGCCCTGTGAGCCCCTGTGCTCTCCAATCGTCCCTTACCCTGCTCTGATCTTTTCTGGTGTTGCATTTTCCCCGTCACCGGGTTTGCCTCTCAGCTGGGAACCTGAAATTGCATGCTCAACTGTAGGGTTCAATTTGCCTTTCATGCCTCCTGCAAATCTTGTTAAGCCCTGTTGTATTAAATGGGAGAAGCATGCAGTTAGGTTTGTGGCTTTCAAAATGCATTAGACTTCTTTTCAAGTATGCAAAGTGTAAATGGATTTTATGCTTTGGGAATGTAGCAGTGTGTTTACAATTTTGGTTAGATAAAAGGATGCTGAGATGGCCTTTAGCATTGATTTGGTGTTACATATTCCTCAGCTTTAATATAGCTGTAGAGGTTCTTTTAGCATTTTAGTTTACAAAATAGATCAGAAAATGAGTTTTATTTTATTTATCGGTCAGTAATGCGCTTTCCTTTCTGTTCCTCCTCAGTGTGGTTGGCCCTGAGAGCAGCAGCCTGGATAATCTCATTAGGTCAAGCTTTCTTCTTGCCAGGTTTCTCCTGCAGGATGGTTTGAAACACAAGAGAAAACCGAATCCCACTCAAAACAAGCAGTTTAGCCAGCCATGAGAACGATCTGTTAAAGCTCAGCCTTTCTCAGCCTGAAAGTAAAGCTTGCTGCCTCCTGCAGCTTAGGCACCAGGGCAGGCTGGGCTGTCTGTCCAGGTTGGTCGCATCACTGTGGTACAAATGCTGGCAGCTCGCTTCATCTTCCCATGCTGCAGTAACCTCTGCTGTAAAAACAGAGGCTAATGGCATTTATTCATCTTGCAGAGTTAGCTGTAAGGTTGTGGCTTTTTATAGAAGCTCATAAATAAACAGAATTTTTACAATGAAGGTGCTGTGCTTAACCATCCGCTGAGGTGGGGGCAGAGATGCAGGACGGCTCCTCGCTCTGCAGAGAGGCCACAGAACCAGGCCTGGACTTCTTGGCTTTTTCAAGCACCTTCATTATTGAGATCTAAATTTAATTCCACTTATGATTACTTTGAGAGTGATGCCAAGTCCTATAATACTTGACCTACTTCAAAACTATATGGAAAGATGCATCGGCCAAACTGCCCTTCTTTTTGGCGGTTCACCCCTGAGGAAACCTGGCATTGCTTTTACAGCAGGGAGAAGGGTTGGGGCAGGCTGCAGGCAGCAGGATGCTCACCAGCCAACACACAGCCATGCTCAGCATGGATCTGATGGAGATCGGGTGCTGTTTTATTCTGGTATGGCACAGAGCTGGAATGAAGGAGCACAGGATGTGCTGCTTGGTGTGCTGTTGGTGCTTACAGGAGGTTGCTTGAAGCTGAGCATCCAGGCACCCTGCTGTATCTGAAGAAAAAGCAATTTTCCTGAATTTTTATCTTTTTTTTTTTCCCCAAAAATATTAATAGAATGTGCCACTCTGTCACAGCAAAGGACATTTTGACCTCGTGTTTGTAACTCATTCTCTCAGGCCAAATCTCAAGTCCTTTTTCCGTATCTGAAGCGCAAGGAAGCAGCTCAGCTGATCAGCCCAATCAGAGGGGAAAATATTCAATCTGAAGCAGCTCTCAGCTTTTCCAGCCAGGAAATATAACCATGTTTTATTCATAGAAGAAAAACAGTCAACATCCTGCAGTTCCCTGCACACAGCATGAGCCTATAAATAGCCACATGGTGACAGCAGCCGAGGGCTCCCAGGATCCCATCCCACTGGTGGCTGCAGCACCAGCCCCAGGTTGCCCGGCGCTGCTGTGCCCAATGCTGCTCTGCCCAGTGCTGCTCTGCCTGGTGCTGCTTTGTCCAATACAGCTGTGCCCAATGCTGCTCTGCCTGGTGCTGCTGTGTCCAGTGCTGCTCTGCTCAGTGCTGCTCTGCCTGGTGCTGCTTTGTCCAATAAAGCTGTGCCCAATGCTGCTCTGCTCAGTGCTGCTCTGCCTGGTGCTGCTTTGTCCAATACAGCTGTGCCCAATGCTGCTCTGCCTGGTGCTGCTGTGCCCAATGCTGCTCTGCCCAGTGCTGCTCTGCCTGGTGCTGCTTTGTCCAATACAGCTGTGCCCAATGCTGCTCTGCCTGGTGCTGCTGTGCCCAGTGCTGCTGTGTCCAGTGCTGCTCTGCCCAGTGCTGCTGTGTCCAGTGCTGCTCTGCCTGGTGCTGCTGTGTCCAGTGCTGCTCTGCCTGGTGCTGCTTTGTCCAGTGCAGCTGTGCCCAATGATGCTCTGCCCAATGCTGCTGTGCCCAGTGCTGCTGTGCCCAGTGCTGCTCTGCCTGATGCTATGTAGCCCAATGCTGCTGTGCCCAACACTGCTGTGTCCAGTGATGCTCTGCCTGGTGCTGCTGTGCCCAGTGCTGCTGTGCCCAGTGCTGCTCTGTCTGATGCTGCTCTGCCTGATGCTATTTAGCCCAATGTTGCTGTGCCCAGTGCTGCTCTGCCCAGTGCTACTGTGCCCAATGCTGCTGTTCCCAATGCTGCTGTGCCCAGTGCTGCTCTGCCCAGTGCTGCTCTGACCAGTGCTGCTCTGCCTGGTGCCGCTCAGTGGTCATTCTCTCTGCAGCCACCCAGGCTGGATCCTGGGTCCAGGAAGGGCCTGGAGCATCTCTCCTATGAGGAAAGGCTGAGTGATCTGGGTCTGTTCAGCCTTGAGAAAAGGAGACTGAGAGGGGACCTGATCCAGGTCTATAAATATCTAAGGTGTGGGGGGCAGAATGGCGAGGCCGGACTCTTTTCAGTGGTGAATGGAGACAGGACAAGGGAAAATGGCTGGAAACTGCAGCATAGGAAGTTCTGCACAAATGCATGAAGGAACTTCTTTACAGTGAGGTGACGGAGCACTGGAACAGGCTGCCAGGGAGGTGGTGGAGTCTCCTGCTATGGAGATGTTCAAGACCTGCCTGTGCGACCTGCTGTAGGGAACTGCTTTGGCAGGGGGTTGGACTCGATGAGCTCTGGAGGTCCCTTCCAACCCCTGCAGTTCTGTGATTCTGTGATTCTGTGACATTTCCTAAGGAAATGTGAACTTGGGCAATACAGCTGTAATCATTTACTCCAGACAGGGACAAAGAGATCTGCCTAGGGTTTCTTCATCATATTTTAGCATTGCTTGAGCTCCACAGGCGTAGCTGGCGTAACGAATTAATTGTGCATCTGTGTGATTTATGTATCTGTGTTGATGTATATCCTTGCTCTCCTTATTTTTCAGTACATTTATCATTCTCATGTGGTCATTCCTTTCCACTCTGCAATTCCTACTGATTTCCATACTACTTTTTTGTTGTTGTTTCTGAGTGATTCTCAGGAGTCTTATCTGGAACAGAGGAGCACTCAGACCTGTCCCTGTGTGAACAGTGCAGGGCTCGGTACAGAGCAGCGCCAGGGAGATCTTATGAAGTGCTTTTAATGCACTGTTTGATTTCAGCATGAATAAAACCAGAGCTCTGTTTTGTGTTCGTACTCCTGGGACTCGTCGTGAGTTTCTTCCCTGACTTTAATATTTACTGGACCAGAATAACATAAGACTTAGGATTCTCTGGTAATGCAGTCAGCCAGGAGCCAAGTTACAATGCGGAGCGATGCTGCTTCTGGCTGCTAACACACACAGCTCCTTGCAATGTGGAAGAACCCTACATGCAGATCCATTGCTCGGATGGACTCTGGGCCCTGCCAAGTCCAGAACTGGGAGGACCACCTCAATCCTTTCCCTGCTGAGCTCACTGCAATAGCCTGGGGCTCCTGCCAAGGGAGAGCAGTGGGAGCAAGGAGATGGGGTCTGGAGGGAGGTGCAGGTGCTGCTCTGTAGCTGCTGCGTTGTGCACTGAGCGACAGGAAGGGTGCACAGGTTATTTTTAAATGTGGAGGAAGTTATGTAAGGTGGATCGTGCTGAGGGCTTATTTTGTGTTTCATGACTAGATTTTAAGAGTGGGACTTTTAATTACTAAATTGAAACTTTCAGGCGACGGGTTTCAGGTGGAGAAAAAAGTTATGGGGTTTTTGGTTTCATGGTTGGATCTTCTTTTCCTTCACAAAGCAGACATAGCAACGGGCTGCAAGATTGCCCTGAGACAACATAGTTCATGCCCCAGCAGAAACTCTGCAAAGCACGGTCCTATTGCACAACATCTTATACTTCACTGATAATGCAAGCACCTTCCCATCTTCCATTCTGTGCTGCAGCAGCCAGCTCTACCGTGACCACTTTGCTTCCCTTGGAGAGTGCACTGTTAGTGCCAGCAGTGCGCTCCATCCAGCTCCTGGAGGCAGCGAGCCAGGGAAGGGCTGAGCTGCAGAGCAGAGTGCAGCAGAGCACAGCCAGCACAGCGCGCCTGGCAGCAGCTTGGGGATGAAGGCAGGTGGGTCCCAACGCCTGCCGGAATGAAATACGTGCAAAATGCTGTTGATTCAGGATGGGGAGCTGAGTTGGCACGGCGGTTCCATGGGCAAAGCGACTGCAGCTTTCAGAAATACCCGTGTCACTCAAAAAAGAACGATTTTCCCATCTCCCAAAAAGAGATTTTAAGGCCAATGAAGAAACACGCCTGAAAGCGTGATCTGATTTTGGTTTATCACTACGGCCTCACGGGGTGGTAGGGTTTTGATCAGAGGTGAGAATGAAGAAGGAAATCCTCTTTTCTTAGGGGGAACTTTTAGGAAATGTAATAACCCGGGAGCTGCTGAGACATTCAGAGATCTGTGGAGTTCTTCACGTTGCTCCCAGCTCCCAGACACGGCACTGAGTTCAGAGCTGTGGCCTCAAGTCAGCGCATAGCACAGCAAAGAGCTTCTGCTCAGTGTAAGAGCATTCTGAACGCGTGTGTGTGCTTCAGCTGCACTGCAAGCTGGATGCCTGGCCAAATGGGAGTGGATTATGTAAAAAACATTAACATGCTGTGGGTTTTTGAGGCATATCCATTTTTCTGGATGCCTTCTAGAGACAGGATTACAAATCTTTTAATGAGGATCTGCTTTCCATCCTCTGGCCATTCTGAAATGTTTACGAGGAAGCCTTTCTTTTCTTTCATGCCAGAAGTGACACTGGAGGAAAACATATTTATACAGCAATAAACACATCAGCAGCTTCGCTTTTGTATTCCCTATCTAATGCTGTAAAGCATCTTTGAGAAAGCACAATGCACAAAGCAAGTTCTTTGTATCCCACCAGCCCATTGTTTCTCTTATGGACTAGAAGAGAGAAAACAAAGCAGTGCATTTCAATTAGAGCCACGGGAACTTCATTAGTGCCGGAGGTCACCCTTCAGCTCAGCTGGGCTTTGCTCACAGAGTGCTTTTGGGGCCCAAGCGTGTGGCTGGGCTGTTATTTCAGCAAGAAGCTGCTGCAGCACTCTCAGAATGTGAGTTCCATCTTCTCCGGCTCTTGCCTTTGTTGTGTTCGAGAGACAGCCCCAAAGTGGGCACAGAAATGTTACAATTCTCTGAGCTTGTATTGCCTAAAGGAAACAAACAAACAAAAATCTCCTAGCTGGTTGTGTTGAATATAACCAATCCAGCACAATTGATTGCTCTGAAGTATTCCCAACCCTCATGCTTCCCCTGAATGGGAGGCTGCAGATGAGATAATTGAAGTAATTCAAATCCTCTGTAAGAAACAACCTTATTGTCTCCTGCTGAGGATGTCTTTGTAATTATGGAGATGAACTGTTATCTCTCAGCCTGTGGACCCAAATGGAAGAGGCAGCCGTGCAGAGCAACGGGCCGAAATCCTGCATCCAACCTTCACGACAGCACTGTGAATTCCGCCCCCTGCGGCACAAAGGCTTCCAGCTGGAGGCACACAGAGACCTTTGTGGGTCTTTCTGGATGCATCCGCGTGCCCCAGCAATGAGACATGGCTTCCTGCTAACCAATGACGTGGAGGGGCTTGGAAAAGTCCAGACATCCATCCTGCACTGCACTCCGGTTCCTGCTCCCCTCTTGCAGCACTGAGCATCCCATAGCATCCCAGTGCTCACCTCGCCCAGCTTAAACCACATGGAAGCTATGAGACAAGTCCATCTGTGTCTCATCTGACACATCTTAGAAAATGATGGAGCTGAAGGATCAAGAAACCCAGTTTCTTCCCTCTTTTTTTGCATAAAGGGCTCATTGTTATTTAGCTCTGAAAGATACTTGATGGATGGCAGCAGGTAGGCTTCTCCATTATTCTTTCTGATCTGCTTGATATACAATTGAAGGCAGCTTTTTTAGGAGGAAAAAAATAAGGAGGCTGAGGAAATTCAGATCAGAATTCATTTACGCAGCAATTCCAGCATCCATTAAAAATAACCCATTAAATATTGCCCTCTGCTAAATTTAGGGAACGCTCAGGTGTGTCTGCTCCTGCACTGCACAGAAACTTTTAATACAGATTTAATCATACTGAGTGTTGGGGGAAAGAGCTAATTAGCTCGACAAATTTAGCAGGCGGTGGTATATGACATGGGAAGAAATGGGTGATTGGATATTATTCACTGCGAAAGTGGCTGGCCCTGGGGGATATCTTTAAGAATATGACATGACATAATCCAAGTTTAAAAATGGAGGAAGTCGAAGCTCACATCGTCCTCAGAATCCTGCCCTGTTTTGGAGTCTCTGCCTCCCAGCGTCCCACCGAGCTCCTGATAAATGGGATGGGGGAAAGCAATGGGCTTTGATGTATTGCCGTTGTGAACTTGTGTCGTTTCTGCAAATAATGGCCCTCATTTATCCCCATGAGATGTATTTTTATAGTATTCATAAAATTGTTAATTAGCCATATACAAATGACCCCTGCTCAGCATTTCTCAGTATTACGGTTCCCATATGAGAGCGGATTTAGAAAGGGGAAGGGGCCTGTTTTCTTTAAACAAGTAAGAAAGCCTATTTCTCAGCATGCTACCATGAAGTATTCTCAGTATTAATAACTCTGCTGAGGTTTAATCAGCCCAGCAGCTCGCCGTACCGCGGTGGGAGCTCGGGCCCATGGAAGGCAGGAGGAAGCTCTGTGTTTCCCCATCTGCCCACATCAGTCAGTGCATTTTTGGGTAGTGGAATCCCACCACCACTGGGAGCTGTGATCCCAGCAGGCAGACACGGCCCTAACAGTGAGCTCAGAGCCACCGTCCCACTGTCCTATCCCACTGTGTCCATCTGTCCAAATGCATCCATCTGACCCAAAGCTCTGTCTGTCCCAATGGTCTGTCTGTCCCGCACTGCCTGGGAAGCTCGCCTCTTTGTCTGCTTGCTCCTTTTCAGCAGTAAAAGAGATTCACAGCCGCCTCCAGCTACTTGTTCCCTTCCCTGAGGTCGCTTTATATTGTTCAAAGAAAGGTATAAAGTGTGTCAGGAGATCTGCTTACTCCACAGACCCGGCACAGAAGTGATTGATACAGTATGTCATTGCTAAATTGCTCAAATAAAAAATGATTCAGTGAAATTCCCTTACACTTGTCCTTCCATTATCCCACATTGTATGGTTGTGGATACCAAACTGGCTATCTACAGAAAGCATTTCAGCCTTACCTTACGAACAGATGGAAAAACAGTGTACTGAGAAATACCATCATTGCCTTAAGGATGGCAGTGGAACACCAGAAGCACCGAAACGCGGTGTGTGCCACTGACTTTGCTGCCAGAGACACTTTGGTGCACAAGAGAAGTTGAGTGGGTGCTCTGCACTGCACACAGTAACTGTGATCAGAAAAATAAACCATCAGCTTGTTTGGTACTAAAGCACACATTACATTTCTCCCTTCCAAAGCAAATTTCTGTCTCATCCTTCTGAAGAGGTTCATTTAATAGCGTGTGAAATGAAACGTCAACAAGAATGAGAACAAATGGCCCCCTAACACCCGGGGGATGAGAAGTCCCTGCTGGGAGGTGGCTCAGCCCCACTGCAGCCCCCAGGAGCAACACTCAGTTGGTGGGGGCAGCTGCCCAGGAGATGGGCTCTGCTGGGGGCTGGGGAACCTCAGCCATAATGCTGGGGCTGAAACCCACCCGGGTGCACAGGGCACTCACTGGAGCTGGGTTTGCTGAGTGCTCCCTGCTCTTCAGAGCGAGTGCTTGGAGAGCAGGGTCTGATGGCCCTGGGAAGCGCAGAAATGGCATGAAAACAGAGATGTGAGGTATGCAAATAAATCTTGCTGACAAAATTGCTAGCTAGGCTCATTATTATGGAAATAAATTTAAAATGTGACTTTTCGGAGCTGTTGAAAGCCATCACTTTCAGGAGCTGTTGCATGCCTCTCTGAAGGGCTACTGCTGAGATCTGTGATGTGTAGGGAATGCTTCTCAGATATTTCCTGCTCTGCAGTGGGAAAGAGCTGCTGGGCCATCAGGAGCTGTGCAGGCTCCATCAGTCACACTGCCCAGCACACCCCTGGCTGCAGCCCACCTGCATTCTGCACAGAGGGAGCAGATTGACTCTTGTGATGCTGCCCAGTGCAAAAAGCCCAATTAATGAAAGGTTAGGATGCGATTAAAGATTTTCAAGTGCCCTGTCTTTCAAAGTGTGGTATGAATTCCTGGAACACTGTTCTTGTTTTGCAGAGAACGAAGCACCTGTAGCTTGCCTTTTGTTTTTCTTGACCCCTGTGCAATTCTGTGTTTCTCTAAAAGAGACAGAAACAGCACGCTGGTTTCAACTGACCATAGATTTGTGCCTCTGCTTTTCAAAGGGTCTTGAAAGTGGGAGCACTGAGCAGAATTGGGATGTGGAGAGTAATGCTGAGTATCCCAGGTACCCTTATCTGCCCCTCCTTGGAGGTGCACAAGGCCCTGGGCAGCCTGAGCTGGGGGGCAGCCAACCTATGGCAGGGATGGGGCTGTGGGCTTTGTGCTCCCTTCCAACCCAAGCCATGTGATATTGCCAGAAGAGCTTTTGTCAGTGGTGATGGCAAGGAAGACCAGTGAGAAGGTGCTGGAGTGATGCTAACAAGTGGCAGGACTCCTTGGTGTCCCATTGCTGCCACAAGAGCAGGGAACTGTGTTTTGTGATTTGTATGGATGTTCAGTGGTCCGCTCACTTGGATTCTACATCTGTCAAATGGAGATGCCAGTGTTTGCATAGGAGGGCAGCGCTGCAATTAACGTTTGTAGTGTGTTCTGACTGCCTTAACGAAGCTGCAGATACGCTGTGAAAACTCAGTTCAGTTCAGCTGCCTCTTTTCTTTGTTATTAGCCCATGGGAGGTCTGTGTGCTGCAGCAGGCCCCTGCTGTTGCATTTGGTGCAGAAGGCAGCAGTGTGCACCCCAGCTCCATTTCCCTACGTGTGCTGAGCAGTTCTGCAAATGGCACAGGGGCGCCTAACGGCTGTAATTAAACAGATTGACCTTTCCATGCACAGGCTGGAGAGGAGAAAGGTACTAGAGAAGATGGATTGAAAAGTGAATGAGATGCCAAAGGAAATCTCTTTTACTCATCCCATGTGTCAATAGCGAGCTGGGAGAGCATCAGTCTCTGCAGCCTGAGTCACAGCTGAGGCACAGGCTGTGCCTATGGGATCTTCTTTGTGCCCATCTTCCAGTGCAGCCCATCAGACACAGGTCTGTCTGACAGCACGCACAGAACTCCTCCTCAATCACACAAAGCTTTGAGCACCTACTAAGGGAAGTGATGAGCTTTGCTGGGAGAGGTCAGGCTGGGTTCTGCTACGTCCCTTCTCAGGGCTTTGTGTGAGGGGTTTTGTTTTCTACCACTCACAGCTGCATCTTTTGCAAGAGGAATGTTATTCTCTGCCATATACAAGTGGTAATGTTTTAAAATAATTCTGCACTGGTAAAAACTGAACCCAGCTATTGCTGGGTAACTTCTCAGTGAGTCAGGCCTTCAGTCTTTTATTTTATGGTTATCTTCTATCACAGATTTATATAGTGGTGTGATTGCTTTTCACATGCAGAATCCTCACGAATCTTTTCATCCCTGCTCAACCTGATTTTCACGGGACTTCAACTGCAGATCTTAAATGTCCTTAGAGCCCACTGTATGCACTGGGCTCTGGGCTGCAACTTCAGCTCACTTGATTTCTTCTCCTCGGCATGTTTCCATAGAAAGGGCATGAAATTCACCCCTGTGCTGTAGAAGTGCTCGTGGCATTGTCTCCAGCTATTCCATTACACGTCCTGCATGTAATTGCTTAACAGTGACAGTCGTCTTGTGGTTTTTTATGAACCAGTGACAGATCCATCCAAGGAAAAAATACACAGTGCTGATGATTAGGCAGAGTGATTGCTGTTAAATTCCAAGGCTGGACCCCGTCCACTCCTCCACTGCCGAAGGAGATGATTTGTTGTGTTTCTGTCATTGCTTCTGGCTCTGGGAGCAGCACAGCACGGCATCACGCAGGGAAAGCCCTTCCATTAGCGGAAGAGTTGGTTGGGCTTTTTGTTGGTTTATCTCCTCCTGTGAGGGACGTCAGTTGTTTGCCACAATACATAGTGTTATGCTGTTTTAGTTTCATCGATTGTGCCTGGGCTTAACAGAACAGGGTGGAAAACTGCGTTTAGAAGATGAGTGGAAAAACAGACCTAGAGGCTGCGTTGCACCTTAGATGGCAAACTGACCCCTGTGGTTGCATTTTGTTACGCTGAGTATCTAGGCTATATTTTGTAGGCCAGGCTTTGCTAAAAACCCTATTAGAACAAGAAACCCACGAACACTTTGACAAGGAGCATATAGTAAAACCCAAATCCTTACATTACGCTGCAGTGGAAGGGGACTGCTTTGCTACCATGGAACATTTTGCATACAGTTGGGCAGTGTTTGGCATTGAGTCTATTCATTCCACCTCAGTGCACTTCTGGGTAGAATTCCCAACTGCCTGAGGCACAACCGAGTTTTCCTTCTGCAGCAGGAAGGTGCTTTGCTGTTTCTTTACCTGCACCACGGTAAGAGGAGGCTGTCCATTCCTTATTTATGGTATTTCATCATTAAATCCTAACTTTGCTTCTGAGAAGGCAGCACATTTTGCTAACTCATGTTTTGTCTTCCCTTAAGGAGCAGGAAAACACAGACCTGCAGAGCATCTTTTATTCTACCATCCATAACTCTGTGAGATTTAAAAAAAAAAAAAGTTTTCCCCCCGTTTTCTCCTTTCATCTGTAAGAAGAGATGAAGCTCTTTGATATTTTATTTAGACCCCATCGTGCGTCGGGAGCGAGCCTTGGAGCTGTTTGTGGATGGGCTTCCTGCAGGGCCACCCTACTGCCATGCATCTCCTGCACAGTCCCCCACATCCCAGTCTCACAGAGCTTTGGGCACCGACGTTTTTCACTGCAAACATTTCCTGCTGCAGGTAAAGCACTGCACACACGTGTTCAGACAAATGCCCTTTCTCTGACTGTGATGATGCAGCGGGCGGATTTGATTTATTGTGCAGACAAGTGCTCTAGGTAGAAGTGCTGTCTGCCCACACTGTTTTGATATTGCCAGGGAAGCAGTTATTAATGGCTACAAACAAATCCTATCCAACTTAGCCACAGTGCTTCCAGTGCCTGGAGCTGAAATCTCTGCTCCTCACAGGATGCCCACAGGTGAAGGTGGGTGAGGAGCAGCTCAGGACCCAGAGCCCCCCTTGCTGCGACAGCTGTCCCATAGCAGCACTGCACATCTCAGCCTCCCCCACTCAAACCCTCCTTTCCCATTCCACCCCGCTCCTTTTTCCTCGCTGGGACCCTGCAATGGAGGCACATCGAGGAGCGCTGAGATCAGAGTGGGCAGAGCCATTAAAGAATTATTGACACAGATGAGATTGCAGGAGGAAAGCTGTCAATAAAGAGGCCCCAGAAGGCAGCGTGTGGCCACGGGCTGTCTGTGCAGCAGCAAGGGAGGATCTGTGCTGGACACAGCTAACGAGGAGGCTGCAGACGCCTCGTTTGTTTCTGACAAAAAATGAATCATAAAAGCTGCTGAAATTCATTTTCAGTTCACAGTACATTTGGTGCCAGACTTTCATGCTGCAATCACGCAAATATATACTGACACGTACAAGTGAGCTGTGAGCATGTTTATTTACCCTGTGATGTGCACTTGAGGGCATGCATGCATAGGTTTAAATATATTTAAGGGCGAACACCTGTTCCCTCCCTCAGAATCCTTCATCTCCCACCAAAGCAGCGATTGGTTCTTAGTGCAGAGTTTGGATATTCTCCCCTTTTCCCCCCTTCAGATGCACCCCAGCTCTGCTCAGAGTTGCACACACATAGGATGGGCAGTGGCAGAGTGTGAGTGCAGCACAGCTATGGGAGCAGAACTGTTCTAACAGCCCTTCGTATCTGCTGAAAGCCTTCTGCTGGCCAAGAAAAAAACCAGTAAAAATAAATATGAGTGTTACTATATAGAAGACAACATTAAGATTTAAAGCTTTTTCTTTCAACATCTGTAGATGTAGCCTCCTTTACTGAAATCTCATTTTTCTCCCTTCTTTTCCAGTCTGGCAGAATTGAACGTTATGGAAAGCTGTGTGTGGGTATGTGATGGACTGCTGCTCACACAGCGGGTATTTGGACTCCCACTTCTCTGGGCAGTGAATTGCCCACAAGATCTGTCACAGGACTGCGTGGGCAGTCGGGTTTCCTTTGTGCCATTTGTCCAGACCTCTCCTTTCTGTCTGATCTGATGAGAAAGATCCATTCCAGGAGTATTTGTTCATAGAAGTGCAGAATGGCTGTGGTTGGAGAGGAGCTCTGTTGGCTACCCAGCCTGGCAGTTATTAATGTCTACAATACCCCAAGGGCTGCACCAAAGCAAGGGTGTTGGGACACTTGTGTTAGAACTAGCCGTGTTAGTGCACATCCTTGTGCACTGAATTTGTAAAGAACGATCAAACCTGGAAAACAGCAGCTACCATTTGTTGCTTTTCCGATCCATCAATTTAAATGGTTATTTTCTACCCACCAAGAAGCAAGAAACAAAGCACTGCAACTTTGTCCACACCTCCAGGAAGAACCTGACGTGACAGCAGCTTTGCTCTGGAGCTACAGATATGTTTTCTGTCTGTAATAGGAGGTTGCTGTTTACCTACATTTTATCTGTTCAGAAGGCTTTCCCTAGACTAGAAATCAAGCTTGTTCAATAGAGCTCATTAGGTAATGAGCTTATTCACTAAGCTCATTAGTAGGGGAATTCATCCCGCTCAGCCCTCTGCAGCCCAAATCTTGTCTCCCTCAGCCCAGCTTACTGCTCGTTTGACCCTTAGCAAGAGAAGTGACTTTTACCTAATTTGATCTGTTTTGCATATTTTCATTCAACAACTGCCTTGCTGAATGACTGTTTCTATTATTTAATCTGGCCTGCTATTCCTCTGCAGCAGGAAAATATCTACAAGGGCTGAAGTCTCTGTGCACAACGTGCCAAGGAGAGAATATCATGCCAGCTCATTTCAAGAACTGAAGCCGAGCGTCTGACTCAGCAGGACTCATCCTGTTCCATGATGGATGCTCCCTGGATGGAGGAACAGACGGTGGGGCAGATGCAAGTAGGCAGGAGAAGGAAAAGAGGCACGAGTAGAAGTTGTGATTGCCTCCTGTGAGCCCTTGATTGCCCATCTGCACGCAATGGTGTGGCCGTGCAGGGAGCTTTAGAGACACACAGGCAGCAGAAGAAAGGGCTTTCGTATTGTGGTTCATTATGCAGAGATCAGAGAGCAGGTCTGAAAAGGGGGATCTCTCACGGGGTGGGAGATGGGCTGCTACATCTTCCTGAACAACGGCACAGCTGAGACGTGTGGCAGTGAAGGAGGTGTGTTGGCAACTGTGCTCCATTGGTTCATGCTCAGAGTGCTACGTTTTAGCCCTGTTTCTACTCAATCAGACACCAATTATTGGAAAAAGGCTCTCACGGTGTCAGAGTTTGTTGGATGGACAACGGCCTCCTTCTGCCTTCCATCTGAAGAAGCAGAAAAAAGCAGTTGGAGTTCTTCTTTAATACTGATGACAACAGGTCAAGCCAATACTGAAGCCTCAAAAGACGATAAAATAAGGTTACAATGAGAATGAATTCTGAGCACAGGGAAAGGATAAAAGTTTGTTTGTGCCCCAGCAGCTGTGTGGCTCAGAGGGAGCTGAGCTGCGGAGTGAAGGACGCAGTGCCCTGCGCATACCTGGGGTGTTCAGTTTGGGCCAGTCCTGGTCCAGTGCATGGACTGAACGCCCGTGGGCAGTAAGAACACATCAGGCATGTTCTCTCAGCTGCCTTCCAGCCGTGTTTCTCCAGAAGGAATGCTGCAGGGCAGCTCTGGAGCTGTGCTATGAGCCAGGCAGCGGGATGGGATGATGGAGAGTTTGCTTTCGGAGTGCACTGCTGATCCAAGCAGAGGCACTGATGGAGACGGGCTCCAGGAGAAGGCAGCTCAGAGCAGCTCTTTCCTTGCAGCTCTCCCTTCAAAGAGAGCTCTCTTCTGCCAAGCATTAGGCTACGAGAATAGTGATATCCTTTCCAATTGAAAAATAATGCGTTATTTTTGTCCTCACCGTGGTGACTAATTAATATTTAAGGAGGATGAGTCCTTTGTGCTGCTGCTCCTACAAAAACAGAGAAAAAGTGTGTCCTGTTGATGACATGTTGTGCACAAATTACGCACCAGAAGAGCGTACTGACGTGGAAGTGAGAACTGTGGCAACAGGGTGGAAAAACAAGAAGGATAAAGTAATAGTAAAAGTGTTTTCCTTTGTACGGAGAAGAAATAAAGGGGCTGTCAGGCTGTGGGGGGAAACCTTGTTATCTCAAAGCTGTGCATTTAAACCTTAAAGGCTGAAAGCAAATGGGAATTTATCATCTGCTGTTTTCACATCTGATGCGAAACCCCGTATCCACAGGCAAAAGAGGAACAGCAGCAATTTGTGTCTCTTAGAGGGAGTCACATGCACAGAAGGAATAAAGCAATAAGATCATGAAAAATAATTATCTGCACAAAAAAGCTGAGGGTATTTCAGCGCGCTGAGGACGTGCTGTCGGGCCAACAGCAGCTGCCAAAAGCCAACCTGACAGCTTCCACTGCTGCAAGGCAGCATCTTGGGCAGTGCAGGACTGGGCTGGCTGCTGGGGTCTCGTCTTTGTTACTGGGGGGGTCTCCTGGCACCACTGCACTCTGAGCTCAGCTCTGTTTGAGCTCAGCTTTCAGGGGCGCGTGGCCCCATTCTGCAGGGCTGCTCTCTGCGGAAGCAAACAATCCTTCTCAAGGGCTTCACAGCAGCCAAATTTCGCAAAGTCCTGAAGGCAAAACGCTCGGGCTGATGTGTGTTTTAATTCTGTTGCAGATGGCAGGCCGAGATGAAAGCAGCAGGCTGCCCCGGGCGCTGCGCTCGGTTCCTCTCCCCAAGTCTCGTGGCACAGAGCAGCTCTGCATCGCTGCCCACCTCAGCACCGTGCTTTCAGATGTGTTTGTAGGGGAACGGACCCCACATACAGCACTGAGCAGCAGCGTGCAGCCCAGACCCAAACCCCACAGCCAGACCCAAACCCCACAGCCCACACGGACATCCCCAGTGTAAAGCCAGGAGAAGAGATAGAAGTCACTAACGAGTGAGAGAAGGAAAGGGCCAGATGTTGCAGCATCATTCCTCAGGCTGCAAACTAAAACGAAAAGCCAGGAAAGATCTGCACCTTTTAAAGAGGTAATGAATTGTTTCCTCCTCTGGCAAGCAGCAATTTGACTTGCCACATACCTCCGAGTAATTTCCCAGCAGGTTTTAATGTTGGAACAATGGCATTCTGCTAGATATTGATTTTAAAATAACTCTTCCACCCTTACTTGTAACCTGAAGAGGTGAATTACAGCCCTTGAATGTGCTCTAACGTAGTGCTGGTAAATGGTGGAACTGACAGTGGCTGTCTGGGAAAGCCATGGGGCTGAGCCCTGCCCGGGGCAGCCAGCAAAGCTGGGACAGGATTGGCACAGAGCAACCCTCGGTGTAAGGCACAGAGCAGCTGCCAGGCTGAGCCCTCTGCTCCTGGAGCTTATGCTGCATTAAGCACATCCAAACCTGCTCTGTCCTCCGGTAGCAGCACAGCATCTCTGTCCCTGGGTACCTTCATGCAGATGGGCACAGTGGCAGGGATGCAGAGCCCAGCATCGCAGCAGTGCAGCACCAAATTCCGCACCTCTCTGATGGTCCTGCAGCTCTCTGTGCCCGTGCAGCAATGCACGCCGAGAGCAGATTTTGACTGCGTGGATGTAATCAGCTAAGAGATGTAATTCGTTTTGGCTAATTTGTTGCAGGCCTTTAACTTCCCTTCCCCTTTCACCGCCTTCATACTGACGGTGGCTACTCTGTCCCCTATTTTCAGCTGATTGCTGTAAACTAATTACTTTTACTGGGTCAGCGCTGTTATGAAATTATCATTTTATGAGACTAAAAATAACTCAGATCCGAATCAGCAAGCCAATCACTTCCCTTCATCTCCAGCGAAAATACAATGCTCTCCGCAGCCTGCGTCTCTCAGGCACTCGCTGTGCTGCCGGCTGGGGAGGGAAGCAGGAATGAGGAGCTGCGAAAGCTTCCTCAGCTCAGTTGCTATAGATGCATCTCTGCCAAGGTTCCCATTGGTAAGCACAGTAGTCATGTTGTGGTTTCAGGCAGCACCGTTACTCAGCATCATTCAAAATAATGTCCTTCTCGCGCGAGTTTGCCTTGATGGAAAGTTATTTGCCCTTGCCCATTAGAAATGGGGTGTTTGCATGTGTGTGCAATCATGACAAGTAACCAGAGCCACGAAAAGCCCAAGGACAGAGACATTCCCATTTTTCAGGGTTGGTTTTTTTTTTTTTTGAGTGAAAATCCAATGAATTCCACTTGCGACAAGAATGAATAAGGGCATTTTAATACTTCTGCTGAATGCAAATAGCTCAAAAATGAGATGCTTGCTTGAGATTTGCATCAAGGCAGAGAAGGAAAAGGTTCTGTCTCTGATTCTGATACAGAGATGTTCCGTGCAGCGTCTGTAAATCCATTAGGGGAAGAAAATTGATACACACTTCATATAAGGTGAACCTGGAGTCAGGAGAATGAAAGCTCAAGCAAATGACTTCTTAGTGTAGCTCCATCAATTCATTGTCTTATTGGGCTTTCTGTATATTAAATTCAAGCTGCTCCCTGGCCTGGGGGCAGAAGAATTGTTGCCCGTAGGAAATGGGGAGAGTGATGATGTGCTGGCAACTCGCTTTACAAAGGACATGTCCCACAGCTCATCCATCTTCCCCCTGACGATGGCAGATATGCAAAGCAGCATTTCTATTGGAGCAATATTTCTGATTCCACTTACTGAGGAGGTGACACACGCCATACGATGAGCTGAGCTCTGTGGAGCAGCCAGCATGGCAGCGCTGCAGGGCTGATTTATGGCTTCCATGACTTTGCAAACTCCACCCGGGTCGCATGAAGGAGGGTGAATGAGGGTTGCTATCGGTCTATGGGCCCCGGGGCCACGCATGGAGCAGTGCTGCACAGATCCCCATCACGCAGTGCTGGCAGCCCTGCAGTTGCTCAGCGCTCAGCCAGGCCGTGCTGCTCAGCCGGCAGCGCTGCAAGTTTCACATCCTGTTCCCCTGTTTACATCTCATCCCATTCCTTCCTTCCCCAAAATTGAATACCAGTGAAAAAGAAAGCCCAAGAAATCAACGAAACAAATAACAAGATGGTTGATTACTGACGGCTCTCTCTCACTTCTCATCCCCATGATTTGCAGGACTTCGGGCTCCAGCTGGGTAACATCAGGACAGTGGAGCAGCCCCCAAGCCTGAGCCCAGCCCCCCCAGCACTCAGGATCTGTGCACTGCTCCCAGCCCCCCCAGCACTCAGGGATTCCCCTCCTTGCTGCAGAGCGGGCTGCAGCCGTGGCAAGGCCATTGCATCTGCTGTATGACTTCCCCAAGCTGATGTGGCTCCTTGAACAAACTCTGCAGATACGGTTCTGCTGTCCCAGCACAGTGACCAGCACAGCCAAACCCAAAGGGACAGAACAGACCCCATGGGGACAGGTGTGGGAAGGGGGATTTGCAGCCACACTGTGCTCACAGACACTGCCTGGGAGGCTGAACATACTGCTGCTGTCAGGTGAAAGGAAAACAGCCATAAACAGCAAAGGGAAACATGACATGGGCAGAAGCAGAGCAGGCTGCAGAGGTGGGGTCCGGCACCGCATCCCTGTTTGTCACACTGGGGCACTGGGATGTGGGGTCAGCCCCTGCAGAAGCAAACCCCAGTTAAAAGTAGATGGAAACAATGCACTGGTAGCAAAGTGACACGATTTATGATAATTAAAGTGTCTCAGTGTGGGTGTAAAGCTGAGGGCCATTGCATATGAAGTGAGTTAAAAGCAAGAGGGGGCACAAATGCAGGCAGATTAGAGGATGAGTGCTGCAGGGTGAGGGGCAGCCGCTGCCCCCAGAGGAAAGTGCTGCTGTGGATAGGATAGCTGGCCTTGAGTTAATTTTGAACAGTTGATTCAGTGATTCAGATTGATTTGAGATGCACCTAAGAGTAATGCTTTCATTATAAAACCTCCTGAGCAAAATTTAACTCGTGCTAAATTAAAACAGCCTCTGTTAAAGCGGGGCTGATGAGCACAGCAGAGGGCTCAGAGATGCAGGGTCAGTATAATTTAATTCCTTTGCTTTGTTTCCCATCTCAGAAAAGCTGCTGTACCTCCCTCCCTGCGCTGCTGATTTTCTTGCTGTTGCTTTTGTGCCTTTTGCTCAGAGGAAAAACCCCTTTTGGAAAATCCTTTATCATGGTTGTGCACCAGGCTGTGCACGGAGGCCGGCTCTCACAAATGGCGACGACTTCCTTGCTTCCAACTGAACAAATTTAATTTACTCCAGCAAATATCTGGCTTAGATTTGTTATTTTAATTATTAACGTTAGTCAACTGGAACATCTGTTAATGCTTTCCTAGTGCTAGCCTGGGTTTTCTTTGTCAGTAAACTTTCCCTTTGTATAAAAGAGGCTTGGAAACACGGGAAAAGTTGTCCTCCACATTGCAAATCACATTGCCACAAGCAAAGATATTACAGTGCCAGGGAAATGTCCATTATCCGTTTAAGTCTCAGGGTTCAAAAGAAGAAATCTATACACGTGTGTATATTTGGCTTAAAAGCTATGGCACTGTATATTTCCTGTTTCAAATACTGGCTAAAGCAGATGATATTGGGATGCTCTGAGCAGTGCTGGGATGGCAGCAGCTGACAGGCAACTGCTTGGAGAGGCGAAGTGAGATGGAATAAGAAGTATGTTAGGAACTCCGGCTGCTGGCAACCGCTGTGAGATGGGAATTGCCAGCGCTCTCATTAGTAACGAGATCCTTCCAAACATTGCTAAGTGATTTCTGAAGAGAGAGAGATGGACTGTGGTGTGAAAATGCCAGGAAGATGGGAATGACGTGGGGCCAAAGTCTTGTTTCTGCAGCTGGCTGATTTCGATGCTGTAGAGCTGCCCTGGGTGAGGGGCTGGCGGCGGGCTCCAAGGAGGTCTGCATGGCACATAGCATCAACCTGTCTGCCTGGGATTTGCCTAGGATTCCCAGGGTTTGGGAAGCCAGCAGGGAGGGTTTGGTTTTGCACTGCACAGCAATGTGTCAGAGCCATGTGTGGGGCAGGCAGGTGTTGGCATTTCTCTGCAGGAGCTGCCCGGATTTCAGAGTGCCTTACAAGTCTGTGCTAAAGGCAGCAATCTCAGCTGGCACATGTTTGCCAGAGACACCTATTTTAATTAAAATCCAGCAACAGGAAGCCCCAAATCAGTAACACGCCAAGTGTAAGCTTTAAGGCTTTGATAGCATGTTATCAGTCCCTTTCCAATGAACGCTTACAAAGCTATGCTTAAACTCCTGGGTGTTTTTAATTCTTGTCGACTCATTTAAAGCACTCATTCATCCATAATTTCTATGATTGCAACAGATTGAGGACACTTTCAAGTCCTCAGGAGCACTCTGTTTTGTCACCTATGTGTTCAGAGAGGAAGGGAAAGGGAACAAGACCAAGCACCGATGGGAGCAGAGCATTAACTGCACTCTGCAGCACTTTCTGCATGGCTTTTACCAGCAACTTTTGTTCCCAAGCAAAACTGAGCGTTTCCTCGACCCCAACTTTCCTATGACAAAGATGGAAAGGACATCCATGTGAACACACACGTGTCTGCAGACAGAAGGATGGGTGCAGTTATATGGAACGGCAACGAGACTGCCTTTTGGTGACTGTGACAAACATTGCCATTCTCACTTACTGAAGAATTCAGACTGCCAGTTGTCATCAGATTCTGTGCCTTTCTGACAGCTGAATTACGATTTCAATAATTTACAAGAGCCATTGTGAGCCTGTCCATGCTTAATAGGCACAGAGAAGTGTTTAAAATCACAAGCAGCTTAGAGGAAAAAGTGGTGACCATATTACAAGAGTGAGGGTTGTCTACATCTGAGCATTAAACCCTGTGAGCTCTTCAGTGGGAAAACTCTTTGCAAAGTAATGACAAACGTTGTGTGTCCTGATGGGTGGCATTAAGAGATGATTGCCTACTTTCTTTTTACATAACCCCATCAGGGTGAGGGCTCGGCCATTCTGACAAAGGCTTTTGTTCAGGGAGACAGAAGCTCAAATCTATAATCTCAGTAGAAATATCTGTAAGGGGGAAATGAAATAGAAGGGAAAAAACTGCACCCTCCAGGCTAGGTTTCCTTTGCTTTGATTATTCCATTACCTCTGCACCTGTCCATAGCAGTGTTTGAAGTTCTAACACAGCGTAAGCCAATTACTTTTTCAACTCATCACTAAACACAGACAAGAAGCCCATTTCTTGCTAAACCAAGTGAGAAAAAATCCCACGGAACGTGTCCTGGAGTGACACTGAGTGACTTCAGGAGCGCAGCATCCCATAATAACCATTTGAATTCGGCACATCTGTAACTCCTGGCACACCAAACAAAGAAACTGTGACCAACGTTGTGAAAAGAGTCAAAATATACATCAGAGATTGTGTGTAAAATCCACGGCTCAAATGAATGTCTGAAAAAAACCCGAGCACTACCTGCCAACTTCCTTCCACTTCTCTCTCCTGCAGAATGAGAGCAAATCAGCACCTACTGCTCCACAGATTGCTTCTCCTGCGTT
The DNA here is from genome assembly GCF_026119805.1 of Tympanuchus pallidicinctus. NCBI lineage: Eukaryota > Metazoa > Chordata > Aves > Galliformes > Phasianidae > Tympanuchus > Tympanuchus pallidicinctus. The sequence goes on along the minus strand of NW_026294750.1, from coordinate 2,052,617 downwards.
CATTTACCATTGTGCCAAGCATTTGTCAAGTGGGTTCAAGTGCTTTTTCTGTTTCATACATGTAAACACGAATTCCAGAAGTTATCAGGCAAAGAACAATCGAGTCTTTAACACTTCTATTCCCTTTTCCAACATGCATCCAGAAAACTGCTTAGGAGCAACTAAGTCTTGCTTCTGCTACATGCTTGCAGGCTGCGGAGTAAAAGAAAAAGTAATACTCACCCAAGTGTTGTCATGGTTACAATAGTGTACCAAAAGGAAGCAGGAATACTGGTGAATTTGCTTGCTGAGGACCCTTTCTCTGCATAAAACATCACAGTAGCAAAGATGATAATTGCCATAGTGAGGGAAAAGAGGAGAAAGCCAAGCTCAGAGGCACAGCTCTTCAAAGTGTAGCCCAAGATTCGTAAGCCTTGGGAATGGCGAGAGAACTTGAAAATCCTGAAAACCCTAAAAACCCTTAGAGTCACAAAGGCTCCGCTGACATCCTCGTTGTTGGTCATCACCAAACCAATGTAGTATGGCATGATGGCCACCACGTCAATGATGCTCATCACGCTTCTGATGAACCTGTAGCGACTTGGGGCCGCGAAGAGTCTCAACAGGTACTCGACTGTGAAAATCATCACGCAAGCCGTGTCCAAGCAAAAGAAAGCCACAGCGTATCTCTCCCCACATGGAAGCTCCTTGTTCCCCGGCACCGTGCCGCAAGGGACAGTTTCCACGACATTGGTGATCACAGAGACGGCAATAAAGAAACCGGTGACGTAGTAAAAGACTAAGGCTAAGGTGCTGGTGTGGGGGTTCTCGAAGGCTCGCCACATGGTCTGCCGGAAGCTCAGGGATGGCATGGACCCTTCCTGGTTGTTTTCTGAGTCGTTGTCGTCCATCAGCCGCTCTGCGTTTTCCCTCTTTCTGTCTTTGTACTCTTCGTAGCAGCAGTCCCCAATGATTTCAGGGAGGATCCCGTAGAAGGCAAGCTCTTCATCGTAGGCAGAGATGCACTCGTACCTGGGATAGTGCAGCTTGCCAGTTCTATAAAAATTTAAGATGCACCTGAAGACCTCGGGGTCCCGGTCGAAGAAGTACTCCTTGGTGTCTTCATTGAAGAAGAACTCCTTCTCCGTGCTGCCCAGCAGAGTGTCCGGGTACCTCTCGAGTGTAGTCCTCCAGGTCTGGAAACGCCTGCCGCTCACGTTGAGAATGATCAGCTCGTCCTGCCTCTTGTTCTTCTCTGTCGGAGCCAACGGCATGGGACAGTTGGCCACTGGCATCCATCCTATGGCAGCTGCCCTGGCAAAGGGCAGCCACGCAGCCACCCCTGCAGCCATGGTGCCCCTGGCCGTGTTACTGGAGGGGATGGGTAGCAGTCAGATCAGCTCCATCTGAAAGGCAGAGCAGATAAAAGCACAGCACAAAATCAGTCAGAGTTTCTCCATCGTGCTCAAGAGCTGGATCAGAATGGGTGCAAGAACTTCAAACGGCCGGCTTGCCCTCATCTCCTGGATGAAGAGGATGTTAAAGGAGATACAACTCGGCGAGGTTATGGCATTATTATGGATTGAAATTTTGAATAGCAAATGATTCCTCATTAAAAGCTCTTTAAAAGCAGCATAAACACAGTAATTTATATTTGCTTCCTTACAAACAAAACTAATCCAGAATTCCCCAGGTGTAAGTCTCGCGCTCATCCATTTAACTACAGCTGTCAAGAAGGAGCTGGGAGTGCCAGTGAAATCAGCCTGCAGTTCACCCAGCAAAACTGCATGCCATGAAGAGCCACGACTGGGCTGAGCTGGGCTTCCAGGTGTCAGAATCATAGAATCATAGAGTCATAGAATGGCCTGTGATGAAAAGGACCACAGTGTTCATGTCATTTCAACCCCCTGCTGTGTGCAGGTCACCAACCAGCAGCCCAGGCTGCCCAGAGCCACATCCAGCCTGGCCTTGAATGCCTGCAGGGATGGGGCATCCACAGCCTCCTTGGGCAACCTGTTCCACCTCTCTGGTTTTCATTCATTTTCTTCCACCCTTAATTAAGGACCTGGGCTCAGCAGGAGTTTTTTGCCTGTCTCTTGGATTTAGAGGTGTGTTTTACTGAACTGAAATACAGGAAAATGTTACCAACGGAGTACCAGGAAAAGCAGAACAGGAAAGCCTCCAAACTTGGGCAGCTTTCTTCCAGCAGGATTTATTACCAGGAGACCCTGATCGTTTCCTGGCAGGCAGAGACAGAGCTGAAGGACCATTAGGCTGAACTGAAATATCTTCACTGCAATCTTGATTTTTCAGATGAAATATATCCCAACTTGTCCAGACCCTCAACCACTGGAAGCCAACATTCTCTGGAAATTGGTTCTGAAGTGGTTTGATTCGTGGTTCTGATCTGGCCACGAATTTTCTTTTCCTTTTCTCTCTTTGGTCTTCTGTCAGATTTCTTAAAATATTGAACTTTTTTTCATCTTTTAACTTGCATTTACTTTTACTTCCCTTTTGTTTTCCTAAGTCTGCCATAAAATTATCTGGAGAAAGGTGCCATTGTCATATCAGATGCATTACGGTCCCTATCAAAAGCCAATCTATCAATGGTGATTCCATTGATCCCACTGACTCAAGCCCTCAAAGCCCAATTATATCCTCTACATGATACCCTTCTATACAATTTTACTCTGAACATTTTTAATTATATGAAAGCTGCCATTCCAGCCAGTAAGGCTGCAGCATTATTGATTTCAACAGCCATCAAAACACTGAATAAAAAATGATGCAATCAATCTGTGGTAAAAACAACTGAACTGCTCCCAGGAATGCTCTTTCCTCTTCAGGACACATTAACATTCATCACTTTAATATGGAGCATCTCTCTGTGCAATTTTACTACCTAAAGGACAACTGAAATCCCACATCTCACTGCTGCTGGAAGAAGTTTTGTAATTACAAAACGTGGAATAATCCATAATGATTATCCCAAGGAGACACTTTCCACATATGCACGCACCAGAGCCAATATCCCACCACATTTTGCTATGGAGGATTGTCCCACATCATGAAGCACGATTTTTTCCTCTTCCTCCTAAGGAACAAAGGTATTGAGCTGAGGGTGCCCGAATGGCAGCTCTGGAGGCCACACAACCCTTTGTCCATGGCAGAGGTGGAGGAAAGCACCGCATATTTGCTCTGCACCACTTTGACTGCCTGCCCCAGTCTGCAGCTGGAGGAGCTCCCTGGGGACAGAGCTGCCCACTGCTGTTGGCACAGAGCATCTTGTAGCTTTAGGAACAGGGCTGCAAAGCAGGGGGCAGAAAGATGACAACCACTTCTGTCATTAGTCACCTAATGCATACCAATAGCCAAGGCACCAAGATAACACATCCTCTCCCTAATCTCCCTGCTGGTAAACTGTCTTCTGTGCTTTTTAATTTCAATTAAAAGCACCACAAGTCGTTATTTCAGGACTGATTGGTGATGTACACTGACCTGAGCAGCTACGAAGCAACAGCTCCTCATCTTCCCTAATTTCTCTGGGGAGCCTTATTAGAAATCTCTTCCGTACTTATAACTTTGGCTGTAAATTCCAGGTTACCTACATTGGCTGCTGAGGCTCTATAAATACTTCTCGTATAATTGTTCTAATAGAGCACTGGTAGCTCACAAGTCACTTATGCATTTTTAAATCAATTTTTAAAGATAAAATGGGTCTTTCCATGCTAGCAGTATATGTGGGGAAACTATTAATACCTCAGCTATGAAACGGGCAGGAGATTAAAACAAGAGAAGGGTGTTCTTCCATAGAGGCTTAGTTCCCGTTTCTCCACTACAAAGAAATGCAGCTGGTTAAGGGAGCTTAGCACACACAGCTCTGTTAGCAAAGTTACTTCAATCTGTCCCATTTGGCCCACAAAATACTCAAAAAAACCTTTTTCAGATGTAAGCCAGGCTTCTGTAAGAAGGACTGAGAGGGCAGAGAATAATAAATCCCGTCTCAAAAAGGTTTTGCTTTCTCTTGTCTGTGAATCTTTGGGACTTTATCTCTTCTAAGAGAGATGGGTTTGTAAGTTAGAGCTGCACAGCTTGCTTAAAACAAAACAAAACGATGGAACAGTTTATCTGTTAACTGTGGAAAGAAGCCCCTTTTCTGCCCTCCATGTCTGGGTTTAGTAACTGCTAACCATTCTCCTCAGGCTGGAAAGCATTCCTGGGCACAAAATACATTGTATGGGCGACAGTCTTTTCAGCTTGAGTAGGGAACAGACACACTGCAACTCTATCAGACACGTACTTGCCTACACACACATTTCTGACTTTAATTACTGTAATTTCTGCATGCAGTTTGGAAGAAACGTGTATCGGTAGCCTGTTGATGACATTCAGAAGACCTGCTGCACAAAATACAATCATTTGCCTCTGTCTGACTTACAGAAGTCAGCATCGGTGCAGAAAATAACTCTTTTCTGTGGATTAGGTTAGGAGGAGAAGCACATGGGATAGGAAAGCCGTTGGCATGAGCCCATCTCTGCAGATTCCAGCCCCATCTCCATCCCTCCCCACCGCCCAGCTGTGCTGCCCTGGCACCCCGATGTGATCCCAGGCTAAAAGCAAAACCCTGGTGTGTGCTGTTGGATCAATGCAGCTCTGGAGGAGAACTTCAGAGAACAGTCATTGCTGTTTACCTGAAGGGTCAGCAAATAAGCGACGGATTCTTACCACATTAACTTCTATTGCCATTGCCGTACTTAATAAATGACTCTTCAAAAACAAAAACAGAACCAAAATCTCCTGGCATTTCCTTATCTGGAAGCAGACAGGGATGACTTAAAATACGGCTGATGAACAAGTGAGTGTTTTGATGAGATACAATGCTAATGGGAGTGAAGAGCCTGGAGATCATCCCTCCTCTCGCTCTCTCTCCATAGCTGGGTCAGGCTCAGGCAGCAAAGATACTTCGCTTAAGAGCAAAATATGCCACTCAGAGCTTCAAAATCCTCTTTCAGCCTTGTATTCCTTTCCCTTCCCGCTCACATCTGATAATAAAACTTTCTGCAAAGCACCCATTCAGCCGGGTGCAGAGATCTGGGAGCAAAAGCAACAGGCTTACAATAAGTGCATGCCAAGTCCTGCCCACCCCGGCAGCCCGGGCGCCCCGTCTCGCAGCACCCCATTACCTGCAAGGCACCAGGGGCAGGGAGAGCCCGAGGGAACGGGCAGGGAGGGAGCACCGCTGCTGTGGGTACGAGGTGAGCTGTGCCTGCCTCCCGACTCCCTCTCTAAATGCAGTCAGAGGCAATCAGAAAATGCAATCATCATTGGGAAGATAGAGATGACTAAACGGCTTCTCCCTCTTTGCAGCGGAGACGGTCTCTCCCTGCCTCTCTCCTGAGCTGGTTGGGTTTGCTCCTTTCCTTTCCAGCCCAGTTCGGAGCTTCAGATCGCTGCCAGGTCCCGGAGCATCCGCGGGCACGGACCTACGGGGGGATGCAGCCCGAGGACCGGCGGTTCGAGCTACCGGAGGCACAGCAACCGGAGCCATTAAACGCACACCTGAGCCTACGCTGCGGGCCGACGTGCCGGCATTGGCGAGGCTGGGAGCCGGGGGGCGAGGTGTGCGATGTTGTGCCCCTCGGGCAGCAGAACCCGTGGGAGAAGTCTGTTCTCCTGGAGAAGAGCCGTTCCCCCGGTACTGTGAGCCCACAGGCAGCCTTAGCCCGGGCAGGAGGGTGGAATGAAAAGAAATACCCCAGCCTGAAGCCGATCTTCCCCTTTCTCCTTCTCCCCTCTCCTTCTCCTACCCCGTACCCTTTCCTCCTCCTCCAGCCGTTCTCGCTTGCCCAGCTTCTTGGCAACTCTTACCAGTCCTCTCTGCATCCCTCTTTCATCCGCGGTCAGAAGTTGGACTCCAGATGCTCAGAGAGCTGGCATCCTTGCTCAGTTACATTTGCCGGTGAATCTCCCTTCAATAAATAACTCTCAGCCCAAACGAGAGCAACCCAGTCATGCTCCGCTCTGCCGGGCAGCTCTGGCACTGACTGATGCGCCGCAGCGATAGTTAGTGACTTCCATAAAGTAAGACAGATACGTACATGAAATAGAGGAGCTCGGCTGCCTCGCCATTGCCTCGCATCCTTCCCCAGCTCAGCTCCGCACTTTATTCTATAGCCGGGAGTTCGGGGGCTGGAAGGGTCCGCGCGGGCAGAGGGTGGAACAGAGGGAGGGGAGGGAGAGAAGGGAGCGGAGCGGCGAGGAAGGTGAGAGCAGGAGAGGGAATGCGGAGCCGGGGAGCGGACGGGCGGGAGCGGCCCCTGCCCCTCGCCCTCCCCCCGCCGCCGGCGCGCCGTACCCCGCCCGCAGGTGCCCCCTCCCTCCCCCCTCGGCCCCGGCTGCCGTCCCCCCCGACCCCGCTCACCTCCGCGGGGTCCCGGCCCGCCGCCCGCCTCGCCTCGCCCCGCCCGCCCGCCGCTGCCGGCCGCGGACCCAGCCGAGCGCGGCCGCTGCCATGCGGCTGCCGGGAGCGCGGCGCGGGGGCGGGCGCGGGGCTGCGCGGGGCGGCGCGGAGTGCGCGGGCGCGGGGCGGCGGCGGAGCGCCGCGATCAGCACCGGCGGCGGCGGACAGCTCCGCGGGGAACGAGCTGGGGGGGGGGGGTGAGAAGCCCCGCAGCGCCCCAGGGAGCGAGCGGGGCTGGGGGCTGCGGGATGAACCGGGGCTGCGGGATGAGCCGGGGCTGCGGGATGAACCGGGGGCACCATGAGCCACGGGGCTCTGATCCGGGCCGGGGTCCGCTTGAAGGATGCGGTGAGCGGGTCTCGCCCCTCGCCCTCCCTGCCATCCCCCCACACCCCCGTCCGCTACCGCCGGCAGAGGTCACCCGAAGTGACCGCGGTCCTTCCCCGGGTGCGGCCCCGGATTTGTGGCTTTTGGCGAAGGAAAGGGACGGGGGAACGCGGATGTGCCGCTAAGCAGGGTCAGTTTCCCAGGTGATTTGCTGTTTTTGTGTTATAAGAAGTCTTTTTTTCCCTCCCCCCGAAAGCCTCTAAGCATAAGCGTCCCTCCCCGGCCAGCCCTCCCAAGAAAAATACAAACAAAACAACAAAACAAAGAGCAAAGCAACCAAAGCAACCAAACCACAAATCCTCAAGCACTTCAGCACTCAGTCTGGTTAGGAAAATATGATCTGGGAGCTCTTGTGCAGGAGTCATAGTCCATCCAGCACACTGGCTCAGCTTTGTTCTAATCCCCAGTAACTCAGTGCAAGTTGTATTAAAGAAAAAAATCATTTCTGAATGTCAGGTCGCGGGTAATCCTTCCCCAGAACAGTTCCCCCAGTGCAGTGAGCTGCACCACGATGCCTTCAGCCTGCTTGGTGAGTTTGTGCTGATGGCACCAAAGGCAATCTGTAGAATATGGTTACTCATAGTTAGTTGTGGGTAGTTGTGTACAAAGTGAATCTGAAGACTTCCATGAGAAACTCTCAGCGCTCCTCTGAATTTAAGCACATCAAAGGGCCCACGGTCTGCCTCTGCTAAACAGCTTCAGCACTTTACTTTTAAAATCCCTCCCGTATCTCCTCTTGCTCTTTTCCTCTCGCAGACACACAGAGGAAAGTAAAACCAGAAATGCCATTTGGCTTTTAGTGCTGTAAAAGACATGGCTGTGAATTATGGCAGTGCTGCTCTGCCTCCGCTCAGCTCTCCGGTCTCCCCTTCTCCAGCTCTGGCCTGGCTGTGCCTCTGAGCAGCTTTTCCCCCATGACTCGGCCCCTTTTAACTTCCGATCTCTATTAAAAAGCTAATTTGGGAGCTCTTCTTTATTGCTCCTGATTTTGTATTTTTAAATAGAGGTTGAAAGTCAAAGGCAAGCTAGAAGCAAACAGTCTGATGGGAAAACATTGCTTCTCTCTCTTTCTCTATCACTTCAGTGCTTCGCTTTCTTTTTCCTTCTCTCACTGCCTTTCTCTTTCATTCTTCCTTTCTGCCTTTCCCTTTCTCTCTTGCTTTCTAGGAATCTCAACCATACATCTTATTCCAACTTTCTGAACAACTTTGTGTCGTTCCATCATGGAAGCAATTGAACCTGCCAGCATTACAACGAACCCCACACAGAGAAACAAATAGAATAAACCATTCAGGTGAAACGTAACCTTTAAAGATAGTTTAAAGAGGAAGGACATCTTTTCTTTTTTGCTGTGGCAGTTTTCTGTATTCACATCCTGCGCCTCTACAGCCTGTTTTATTTATTGTGTTTGTTCATTACACTGGGTGCTATCCCTCATTAATTCTGCACCTAAATATCCCACTGACTCCATGGCTGTGCTGCATAAGCATTCCGTAATGGCAGTTGCAGTAATAAAGCTAGCATGGATACTTGGAATTACAGCCTGCTGTAGCTCTGTGGTCTGCTTATGCCCTATAGATTGTGCCAATGGTTTCCTTGCTTTGGATCCAAGCTTGCAAAAGCACCCACACAAATTGAAGATCATTAAGCAAACTGTGATAGTCAGTCTTAAAATTATATATATGTGCTCTGCTGATTGATAAGGGCTGGGAAAACACAGCTGCTTGAGTGTATCTGCTGCTCCCCACAGCTCTTCCAGACCTTGGCTGACTCTTGGACTTCTGCTAAAGCTCTTTCATAACACAGTTCTGCTTTACTTTTCTTTGCAGAACCATTATCTGGGACTTCTTAAAGAAGTTTGTATAAAATGAAAACCGAAATTCATTCCCTCAACACCCATCAGAGATGCATAATGGGAACTCGTTTTAGCTTGCGAATGCAGCGAAGGACAGAGTGCCAAATTTTCAGCCCGTTTTGAAGAAGTTTCGGCACTGGGAGACGTTCAGGGCTGCAAGTTGATGGAGGGTGACTGGGGAGTGTGTCAGCTCTGCTTTGAGCACTGCAGGGACACTGGCTGTGCACTGTGAGGCTCACATCAGCCCTCCAGCGCTGTGGCTCTATGAGGATGGTCCGTGTCCCCATCACCGCCTGTTGGTGTTGTTGAGGACTTTGGGCTTTGGTTTAAAGCCATCTCTGATTTACAGCATAGAATCATAAGGTTGAAAAGGAGCACAGCGCTCATCCAGTTCCAACCCTTGCTGTGTGCAGGTCACCAACCAGCAGCCCAGGCTGCCCAGAGCCACATCCAGCCTGGCCTTGAATGCCTGCAGGGATGGGGCATCCACAGCCTCCTTGGGCAGCCTGTTCCAGTGTGTCACCATGTTACTTCCCCCCCCCCGTGCTTGGAGATGTTCCAGCCTGAAATAGAGCTGCACAGGCAGCTGCATTCTGCCACTTCTTTCCAAAAGGAAAGAGGAAGGAGCCGTGGATGTCGTCCAGCAGCACTGCTATCTAGCCAGCAGCTGCAACATTTTCTGCTCAGCTGACCTCAATGAATCAAGAAAGGATCACACATGAGAGCGGAGGGAAAAGACCCTTGAAGGACAGGATCACTACTGAGATGTTTTGATTTATTGCTCAGCGTTCCCCTTTTGTCCCCTGTGCAAACCACATCTTGCTCTTCCCCAGTCTCATTTCACGTGGTAAGTTAAAACAAAGATGCTGGTTTGCAGCGCCTCTGACTGCAACAGCACATCAGGAATTGTATTTAATTGGCCATATTCCACATCATTAGTGTCCAAAGCAGTGAGAACCTGGTGTGAACAGCCCTGAGGGCTGAGCAATGCCAGCCACGGGTGGTGCAAGGCTATTGGCTTAAGACTGGAAATGCTGCAGGAGTGCATGGATTCTTCACTGCTTTGTGTGTTCTTCCCTGCTGCAGCCTGATGTCAGACAAGCCATGGAGGCCATACACCCTTCTATACCTGGTGCTTGCCATCAGTTGGGAATTCTCACAATTATGAGTCAACCTGGGCTAAAAATTGCACACGAGCAGAGCCCAGGGCAACTTTTGGCCCTGATCTGCTTTGATTGTTGGGTGGAAGTCACCACCAAAGTAATTGCCATTCCGTGTTGGAAGCTGTGGGGGCAATTAAAGAAAAACTTTAAAGAGAAAAAAAAAACCAACAACAAACCAACCTGAAAGAAATGATTCATTTTACGTGGTCAGGTTTTCACAGTTTCCAGAGCTGCAGTGATGCTGAGGCTTTCGCTGCTGTAGTCGACAATTCAATAAATTGCAATCACAATTCTTTGGTGGCTCATAAGCAGTAAATCAGATCTGTGGAGCTATACATTCACTGCAAATTTAAGGAGTTGTTCTTTCATTTTTAAGAGTGCATTTTAAATCAAGCCAATGGCCATAGAGCAATATATGGCCTGGCTCACTACTGTCTGGGGAACGAGCCCTGCAATGCTGTGATTCCTTTTTATTGTCATCAGCCATGGGGCTGGAAGCCCATCGTGCCCAGCTGAGGGCACACAGCTATGGAATGGCTGAGCTCTGCTCCTCTCTGCCCATCCTTACTTATTTCTCTGCAAATGCCAACTGAGAACAGCAGCTCCTGCACGTTGGCTTTGCACAGGTGCACAGCAGGGTGTGATGGGCGGCCAGCAAAAGCCAGAAGCTGCATTTGGGCACAGCTGTGTGTTGTGAGCTGCATGCTGGGGGATTGGAGTGCTGGTTGGAGCAGCCTGGAGTGCATGAGGTTAGTCCTACTCTTTGAATTTATACAGTAATGTACTTCTGCTGTGTTGCTTGGGGAGTTTTGTGTCCCTTCTTAGTGAGGAGTGATGCTGCGATGCTGCCTGGTGTGGCTCTCACACCCTTCTGCTGCTCTTTTCTCTACCAAACCCTGCTGTGTGAGAAGTGCTGGCAGGCAGACGTAGATTTGCTCTTATCTTAGAGCAGATTAAAAAGAATTTCACCTGCAGACAAATTCTGCAATTGGCGTTTGTGCTTAATAGGATATTTTTTTTTGAATTATTGAATGCATTAAGATCATTATTTCTGCCTTGCTGCTGCAGGAGCAGCCTGCTGGATGAAGGGGAGGCTCTGTGTGTGTTGTTAAGGGCTAACCTGGGATTCAGATCTTAATCCTCAGCTCAGGCCTTTGATATAAAGGAGGGCTTGTGGTGCTGTGGGGCTACATGAGCTCAGAGCAGGAGGGGCTGATAGCCCGTGGGTAATGGAAGTGACCGTGACAGGTAGTCCAGTGTTAAATGGAGCTCTTCTGGAATAGGCAGTGCTTCATCTGAGCTCCCCAGGTGCTGTCTGCTGTGCTTCGTGTTGGCTGGGGCTTCTGCTGGGACGTGGCTCAGCTCTGCTTGTTTGCAAGACCCTCTGTGTCCAAAAGTGGAGCAGGAATCAGGCTGCCTTCAGCTTGGTTTCTTCATTTACTGCCATTACAAATGGCTCGAAGGGATGTTTTTAAATCTGACTGGTTTTACTGGTGGCAAGGGCTGGAGAAAGCTGATCAGCCATTGTGGGTTGGTGACGGGCTGGCACGTGAAAGGAGTTTTATTTTTAAAAACCACAGTTTTTCTGACTAAGAGACCTTTTAGAAGTAGTTGGGGAAGAAAATAAGCATTCAGCAACCACAATAAATGTTAGATAATGCTGCTTTAGCTGTAGTATTTCTCTGTACAAGGAATAATGTGCACAAAGCAGCACAGCCCAGAATGATGTCGTGGGGAATAATAGAAGCCAGCATAAATAGGAGCGTAGGAAATGTTTCAATAGCAAGCAATAAATCTGTGTAATAGGCTTCAAATAGAGTTCAATAAAATGATGGGTTTCTGTATGGATGAAACCTCACTGTTGGGTGGCACTTTTTATTTGGGTAACTCTGAATTTGCAGACGTTGTCCGGTTTCTCAGAGCACGGCAGCTGAGAGAACCAACTCCTTGTCTGTCCCCTTCTCTGCCATTGGCAGAAATGCAGGGTTTTTTTCTCAATATGAAAAACACAGAGGATCTTTTTCCCCATATTGTCCTCATTGCACAGATCTGGTGCCCGAGAGGCTGCCTTTGTCTGTGTGACATCAGCTGAGGAGCGGCGCTGAACGCTTCTGGCTCCGAATCGATGCAGGCAACCAACAGGTCTGATGCCATGTTTTGTTTATTGCCTCCTCGAACCCCAGCTGTGTGTTGCTCACGTGTCACCAGGAGGAAAAGCAAATATGGTTTTTCAGTGTGCTGCAAAGCAATAGTTCTGTGTGGTTGCTCTGATGCATCCCATTGCCTGGCTGCGCTGCTGACTTGGCTGGGAGCTGCAGCGGTGCGCGAAGGCACAGCTGGGATCAGAGCTGCAGGTGGAAGACTTGAGAAAAGCAAAGCGAACCTTTGTGGAAGTGTCTGTATTTTGTGTGACCTCTTTTCCACCTCAGCTTGGATCCGGGCTGCTGATCTGAAGAATAGATTCTGATTTCCATCTGATAAGGCTTACATTTTTGGCAGAGAGAAGCTCAAAAATAATCCTTTTCTGAGTAGATAAATCATCTAAAGCGCTCAAACACGCAGGGAAGGAGCCGGTAAATCTGCTAGCTGAGCTCCTGTGATTGCTTATTTTCAGAGGCTGGTCTCAGGGGCATGGCCAGGGGTGCTGGTATGGGGCTGGGGCAACACAGCTGCCCATTGCTGGCCTTTTGGAGTGCTCAGGGCTACGTGGGCACATGCTTGATGAGAGATGTCAGAGCAGTGTGAACTGATGTGCTACTACCCACAGCTTGGTAGGGATCGCTCAGAGCACTGCGTGGGTCTGGAGTCGTCCTCCTGTAAGGTATCTTGTAGCAAGTACACACAATGTCCATGACAAACCCACAGAACCACTTGTGTGCAATTCAAAGCATGGGTGAATGGTGCAGAATGAGCATCTTATAGGTCTGTCCCAACCTTGATGATTCTAAGCTCATCAAGTCCAAGCGTCAGCCCATCACCACCGTGCCCACTGAGCCACGTCCCCAAGTGCTGCATCCACGCCTCTACAGGACAAATGTTGCTGCTGCTGATTGTGTTATCATTGCTAATAAAAGCCACCACAATAGCAAATGCATGACATCTCATCTGCTGGAAAGTGAGCTTGGCCCCGGGGCTGGGCAATGTCAGCACCTGCACTGATTGCTCCAGTGGGCAAACCTTCTCAGAGGGGCTGTAGCAATATTTATTAGTCATACTGAATAACCCTAGTTGGCACTTCCCAATGTCAGCCACAGCCCCTGTTTGTGAGCAAAAATAGGGGTGGATAATTCTCAATTGACCTTCAGGCAGAAAGATAAGATGCGCAGCTGGAAAAAAAACCGCTGCGTACGGTGCTGAGGATAATTTCACATAATCCTGACAATACAGCACAGCACTATCCTTCAGAGGGAGATGATGACATTCAGTGCCTGAGCTGTTGCTGAGCTTTTGCAGAACATTTATTCTTTGGCCACAAGCTACTCCTGTTGCCAGGAAATGTTCCTTTTAACATTTTCAGTGCTAAAAGGCGCTTGTTAGATGTCCAGCGTGAGCTGTAAATTAAAACCAAACTGGGTCTGTGCTGAAGGAACTGCTGCCTCCATGTTACTGATGCAGCTCCTGCATCCCAGGATGGGTTCTCTGTGGTTTGGGGCACAGAGATGAGCAGGTTGGGCTCATTTTTTGCTGTGATGTTGCTGGCTCACATTGCTTCTTTCTCTATCTTAGCATCCGTGCCTTGTCTGCTGGAATGCTGGTGACCAAGTGTGAACTCCAGCATGCCCCAATTAGCTGCTGGCACTGCTGCAGCTGCACTCTGGCTCAGCAATGCTCAGATGGGCAGCAGGAAGCCACTGCTGTGCATCGTTCTGCACGGTGCTGTGGGTCTGTGTGCTCCTTCCCCTGCAGGAAGCACTTCTTCAGCAGCAGCCTGGGCAGGTGCACCACCAGCATGCCTTTAGTTCAGTGGTAGGCAGTGCTGGTTTGAAGGAGGAGCTCTGATTCCTTTAGGTTTTGCAGAATTAAGGCATGCTTGTGCTACTTTGGTCTCTTGCAGTTATTTTTCTTAACGTCGTTCTACTAATTTACGAAAATTATACAGATTATTCCTCGACCTGGAAGGCAAGCAGTTGGCTGAGTTCCACTTGAGCTGGAGGATTAAACCTGAAATTGAAGGGATGGGGGGGAGTGGAGGGGAGGAAATACTGGGGGCAGCTCAGGAAAACTCTGAGAGCTGAGATTAACCCGGGCTGCCACACTGCTGCAGCAATGGGATCAGGGATCTCCAGGCAGCACACCTTTTCCCTTCCCGGTTGGAGCCCATGGTCTTTGCTTCAGCTCCATCCAGCAACAGCCCTGCTTTGATCCTAACAGAGAGGAACAAACCCAGAGAGCACAGGGCCTCATCCATGCCTGGCTGCATGCAGCCCTGCAGTCACAGCAAGCCCTGCTTGGCCACCCCTCACATCTTGTGTTCTAAGAGGAGAGTGTGCTTCCCAATGCTGATTCCCTGATTCTGTTTCTGGAGCACGGTGTTTTCTGCCCAGCCCAGCTAGAAGCAGCAGCAATGTTTGGCCTTCTGCAGGCAGTCCTGAGCATCATGTAAAATCATTTAACCTTTACATGATTTAAAGGGAACGTTTGCTCCTCGGATCTTAATAATTTGTCATAAATGCAGAACAGGGCATGTCACAATGTGAACCCAGCATTATTTCATTCTGGTGGATTGATGTCTCCCTTTATGAGCTAATTGCCCAAATACTTTGTGATGCCAATGCGTTACCAGTTTCCTGAGCATTCTTTAGTAGCATTGCATCATCGTGAAAGATCGTTGTGTAGCAAAGCAAAAATCAATGCTTTGCATCTCCCTCTCATTGCTCTCTTCCCCACCTGTGTACCATCACTGGTGCAGCTCAAGGATAGAAAAATAAGAGAGAGATGAATGGGTGGGTTCATCCCAGGGTAGTCAGTCTTCATTTGGAGTGAAACTATTGGATCTGTGATGGATGCTTGCTGCTGTGACAGGGGAAGGAGGAAGACTGAAGGCAGGAAATGGGGCAGGGAGGTGCAAGGCTTGCTGCCAGCTGCAGGTAAGCCAGATCTGTGGCATGGGACAGCAAAGGGAAAGAGCAGGAGAGCTGCTCCCCTTGTGTGTGCATTGTTCATGTAAAAAAAAGCTCTGTGATTGATGTGGGTGTGTGCCAGGGAGCAACAAAGGAATGAAACGAGCTGTGCGGCAGCGCTGGTGCTGGGTCCTGGAGTTGTGTTCTGTGCTCAGCCCTTGAGATGGGTGCTGCTGCTGCTGCTGCTGTGCTCTGGCAGTGCTGGAGAACCACAGCCCTCTGCAGGGAGCAGTGCAGCCCCGTCCTGCATGGTGCACTGACAATCTGGCACACCTGATTTCTCCGCTGTCAGCTCTTGTGATCTGACTAAAGCTCATTTGATTTGATGTAGCTCTCATTTGATTTGATGTAGCTCTATGCTATGCAGAGCCCTGAGCTGCAGAACATCCCATGCATCAGCTCACTATGGGGCAGTGTCACATAATAGCAGCGATGTGCAGCAGCCAGAAGCAGCGTGCACTGAGCAGAGCAGCCTCTGGGAGGATGCTGAGTGCCTGCCTGCAACCAGAATGGACTTCGTATCTTTTTTCTTTATTTCTAGCAAAAGCTCTATTTTGGGTGTACTTCTAAGCTTTGTGATGATCAGTCTTGGTTAGTCCTCTTCCCAGAGCCAGATGTTGCCTCGTGCAATAGTGCCTCACGTTTCTTTCTCTTTGGGGACATTTTGGTGATCCCTGAGCACCCTGGGGATGAGAGGGGCTGTGAATTCCCAGCATTAGCTAGGAGCTAATGATAAATCTCCAGCTCTCATGCAAGAGAGGTGAAGCACAGCAAAACAGCTCACTGGGGCTGAGGTGTGAGCCTCAAGCAGCACTGCAGGCTCCAAGGGCAGCTCTCCCCATTGCAGGGGGCCCTGGAGAGCAGTGAGCGCAGTGCAGCAATGGCACAGCTGTGCACCAAGTTGGCTTGGAGCATGACAGTGAGTGAAATGAATGATGAGCTGTATTGATCAGAGTGAAATCCACCCCCGGGTGGAGGGCGAACATCGGATTGGGGCAGAATGTTTCTTATGTTTTATTTGTTGGAAGGAAAAATGGGGGTTTTGAGTCGAGCTGTGAAGGCTGTGCTGCGTTTGTCGAAGCGTTTCAGTGCTGTGAAGAAAATGGAGCATTTCTCAGGAAGTCAGAAACAATTACAGCTGATGTTTGTGAAGTGTGACGTTTACGTTTCCTTAGATCTGTAATAACACTATATTGAAATATTACTGAGATTTACTTGAAAATGATGCTAACACCTGAAAAATGGCACCTTGTTTGCTCAGGTTGTAAATCAGTGGCACACAAAAATCGGAGATAAGGTTGGGGGATGTTCAGTTTTGAAGGAAACACCATATTTTTCAAGTTCTCGCTCCCTGTTGGAGCTCACATTGGGTCAGGGCCGCATCCCACCCCAGTGCACTGTGCTCCTCCCCAGGGCAGCAGAGCTAGGAGGGAACTGGGGGCACTGGGATGGGCACAGACTGGTGCAGAACAAAAGGTGGAGAGAGCCGATGGGGAAGGCAGTGAGCTCTCCAAATACAAGGAGGAAAAGCTGAGGTTAAGTGGTCGGTCCTAAAGCAGAGTGCTGTGGAGATGAACCGAGACAGTGAGGGATTTATTCTGTGGAATCCATCATTCTGGGATTTGCTGAGTGGAGCCTCGTCAGCTGCTAGAGAGGATTTTTCCAGCACCTCCTCTATCACTGACTTGGTTCATTTTTTCCCGTCAGCCACGATGACCTCCATGTCAAAACATCATTTTGCCTTCATTGACTGTTTCCAGAATGTCTTTTATTACCCTGATCTCAAACATCCAAACAGGAGCGGGGAGTGAAGGATATTCTGACTCGGACATTGCAGGGAAGCCTGGTCAACATGCTTCCTGTTTTGCTATATGTGCACTTGTTTTAATCTATCCAAGAGATGCAGTGCTTGGGCACAGGAGCAGTAATCCTCTGCCCTGGAATTTACACAGCATCATAACAAAACCCCAAACATTTCCACCTTTGGGAAATGAGTTCAGTTCCTTCGGTTGCTGAATGATTAAGGGTGACCCTTGTCAAAGACACAGCTTGTGCCATATATCACTGCATTACCTGTCTGCTTGGCAGCGCTTTGCAGGCATTTTAGACCTCTTATTATATGTTGTTTTTCATTTAGATGCAATTTCTTTTGTAATGAGGCAGAACTTATTTTCCAGCCCCTACAGGTGGTTTTGTCAGCTCTCCAAATTGTGCGTGACAAGGCAGGTTCCCAATTGATCTCTCAATTAGGGCTTTGTTGGTATTGGATAAATGAGGGTTCACCTGGGTTGGACGCAGCCCTGTCGGCTGGTGAGCCAAGGATTTGGAATGGAAAACAGAGCATTAGGCAAAAAAATAATCCGTCTTTTTAGTGTTGCTTTCTCCCCGTGAGCGTATAGACTGTTGGTTTGTGGGAAAGCCATAATGCTGGGATCCAAAAGCAAAGATGCAGGCCAGAGGATGCTGGAGGGCTGAGCTCTGTGCTGCTGCAGATCTGATGGCCAGGCTCTGTGTGGGTGGTTGGGCACACCTGGCTGTGTTCCCATGGTGCTGCCTTTCCCAAAAAGCAGTGTTTCCTGCCCAAAAGAGCAATGGGTCATGCAGAAGCTCTCCCTTTTTTAGGCAAGTAACTCTCAAGCTCATTGACTACCACCTGAATGCCTAATGGAAGCAGCCTGGAAACTGCTCAAAAAATTATTTCCTGCTAAATCAAAAGCCAGCACGTGCCAGGATGGGAGAAGGAATAATTGACAGAGACGGTCAGAAGCTCTAATAGCAATTTAATGTTTCTGAAACACAAGTGGCTGACGTGATGGAGGAAATCACAGCAGCCCAGGGGGGCACCTGCTGTCCCATTTGATTCCTGTTGGCCCCGGGCTGTGCTGCTCCCCGTGCTGCTGCATGCAGCAGGACGAGCCGGCGCTCCTCCCCTCCTCGGCTCTGAAATGCTGAGCACAAACATTGGGTTCATCCAATCTTTTTTAATTTGAAGCTAAAAATAGCAGTTTAAGATCCTCAATCACGTATAATTAGTCTCGCGTTTGTATTTCAACAGCTGTTCTTTCCCCTGTGCTTGTGAGTGGAGGAGGGCAGTGGTGGCTGCATGCAGGGGTGGGGGTCAGCACTGGGGATCCCCGTGGGCCTCCATGAGCTCACAGCAGCTGGGGCTGAGGGCTGTGGGGCAGCTGCTGCCGGCTGCTCCCATCACCAAAAGCCAAACCACCGAGTTCTTCCTCCCACCAGCAAGAGCAGCCCTAAATTAGGGAGGTCTGCTTTCTTTTATAAGAATAATAAGGTGTGTCAGACTTAAAGAACTGATTTCCACGCGGTCTCCTGATGCGTTGCGTTCATCACTGCTGCAGGAGCAGCGCAGAGCTCCTCCGTTCATTGCTGTGCGTTTTATTTTCTGTTTGCATCCGGAGCTCAGGCACAGGAGCTGCTGGGATAGGACAATAAACTGAGGGGGAACAGCAGAAGAGTGTGTGCTCAGTCAGGGCTGAGGGAAGCATCGAGGCTGTGCTGCCTGTTACCTGCTGGCCTGGGGCAGACAGCTGTGCAATGCGTCCTCGTTTTCTCTCCTTCTCTTCATTTGTGGATTTTCCTGAATGAATTACAGGCTGCCAGCACTCAGTGCCACAGAAGAGCGGGAGAACAAAAACACTTGTGAACCTGGACTTGTCACAACTCCCTTTCACAGCGTCTTCAATTCTGCAGGCAAATTACACTTCCTTTGCCTTCAAAGAGGCTGCCGAGGACTTCAGGCTTTTGTTTCATCTTTCCCTTTCCTGGATGTTAAATCATCCCTCGTTTTCTTCGTATGTCTGTGTAAAGATGGCAGTGAATTTGGTGCAGCTAAAGGTGCAGAGCTTTTGCTGGGGCCGACAGCTTAGCAATGGCGCTGGAGAGCTGAATGCACCAAACCCCCACCTCGATTCCACTGCCCCAAATGCTTTCACCTCCTTTATCCCCGAGGTACTTACAGAACCATTTCACATTTGTGCACTTAATGGATTAAATAAATAAATGGAGATGATTATTGCTGCCCAGCGAAGCTAATGGTCGAAGGCACGGCGTTTTGTTGTAACTGAAATTGCGTTTGTGCTGCTGCCATACTCTGCAGGCTTCCCAAAAAAGGGTTTGATGAATCACTCCATCTCCAGCTCTCTACTAATGAGAAACCTCTTAGTAGCACTTCTTTACAGTCCCCTCTCCAACAGCACTGAAAGCATCGCTGCTCTGCCACATCCAGCTGTGGGACAGGTGCTCTGTGTGCGCTCTGCTGCCCATCTGGTGCTCTCATCTTAAGGAATGTTTGGATTTTGTGGTGAGAGACATGGTTTAGCGAGTACTATTGGTGATAGGTGGATGGTTGGACTGGATGATCTCGAAGGTCTTTTCCAACCTTGTTTATTCTGTGGTTCTGTGATCTTGGGTTTGGTGATGGATGGAAACCTTGCATCAATACTTACAAAGCAGCGACTGCTGATAGCGGAACAATTCTAGGGGCTGAAGCTCTGAAGTTTAAGCTTGTTGTCAATCTGAATGGTGATACTCGCTCTGTCTGTGGCACAGAGGCAGTGTGGGGCAGGCAGGGCAGTGCACTGAGGAGCAGAGAAGTGCCATGCCTGCAGTAGTGCTGCTGTAGCTGCTGCCCATTCCTATTGTGCTGCGATGATGCAGAGCTCCGTAAATGGAACTGAGAGACAAGAGCCGTGCTTGTCAGAGCCCTTCTGGTATTGCTTTTCCATCTGCTGTCTTGGATGCTTAAGATTTGCAGTGCGAGCCCTCTCCTGGGTGTAGCTAATGCATCTAGATCCCTTTGCTGTATTAATGGCATTATTTTCCCCCGGCTGTGAAGTACTCGGGGCTTATGTTGTGACAGGATTCAGGCACGCACTTGTCAGACGGAGGTGCTGGATGTCTGTTTTCAAGAGGCTGCTGTGCAGCCACGCGGGAGGGGAGCTGAAAAGCAGAAGGTTTTTCTGAAGGCAAGAAACACCCGTGGGCTCTGCAGGCAGAGCAGAGCAGGGCACACAGCCCTTGTGCTGCAGGCAGCACCTGGCCATGCACTGCGACCTGCTGCTGCTTGCTGCCCAAAATCACATCAGTCGCAGGAGTTTATAATGATGCTTTTTGCTCTGTATTTATAATTTTGCTACCCAGCTGTGCTGAGCTGAGTGCTGTTGCTCCTCTGAAGCAGAGCTGTGTGCTGTGTTGGGGTTGGCAGCGCTTGGTGGTGGCTGAGCAAAGGAGCGTAGTGCTGTGCTCCCTGCACCCACTGCTGCTTCCCAAAGTCCCTGAGAGTTGGACTAATGCTGTGATTGACAAGATCCTTGAGCATAATTAGGCACATTAAAAACACTCAGAGATCTGCCCAGCAGTGATTTAGGAGAGGAACTTGATTTATTAATTTAACTGTAATTTCTTGTCTGTTGTTATAATGAGCCAGAAAGACTGAAAACTTGCTAATTAAAACTCACAGCACTTCAGAGTAATGCAGAGCAGCAACAAATTTGTGCATTGCGAGGCCGACGCTGAAAGAGCTTTCCAAAAGGGAAATGTGGGGGGGGAAAGTGCCACTGCCTCCGGGAAGCACAGCTTCCCTTGGGCTCTTCCAAAGAGAAAAACGTGGGAAGGTTTCTACATGTGTCTTACTGTTCTCTATTGAAATCTCGTCCTTGCAGCCTCTTCAAAACCCTGATACGGGGCGCTGCTTCCATTTGCTTTGCTTTCATTGGCAGAACACGAAGCGAGGAGCCTGACGTGTGTCAGTGCTGAGATGTCAAGTGGCAGCAGTGGGTTCATGTGCAAGGAGGCAGCAGAGAAGTGTGTCTTCAGTGTGCTTTTCCACTCAGCCTTGAGATATTGCTGTAGCAGCGAGGTAATAACAGGTACCTGTGCCAAAGCTTTACAACAGAGCATTTTGTGTGATGCTCTGAGAGCAGGCACACGTGGAGAGCTGCATGCATCCCATCCCATACAGATGCTGCTTGCTTTGTTTGCACCAGCACTGCTGTGATGTAAAATGCCACGGGACAGGTTAGAGGGATGCTGTGCCTGAGCAGAACGCTCACTGCTAATTAGCCAGAGCTGGAGTTAAGCTCAGCTAACTGGTACTGTCAGGAGCTAAGTGGCTGTTCTGTGATTTGTTAAGGTTTGCTCACAGCTGGCATTTCTTTGTTCTGTAATTTAAGTGTGGCTGAAGGCTGGTGCTGCTGGAAGGCTGCAGGAGCCCCATCCTCCTCTCTGCTCTGCAGGGACTATAAGTCCAGGACCCGCAGCCCCATAGGGCCCACCTGGCACTGCCCTACTCTGCTCAGCCTCAGTGGCTGAAAATAAGAGATCCCCAGCTTCTGCTGGGAGAGAAGGAGGTGCTTGGAATGCAGGGTTGTGCATGAGTCAGGGTGGGATAGCCCTTGGTGGGGGTCCAGGCTGAACTCACCCAGCTGCAGCCCCCATGCTGCCCCACGAGCTGAGCACATCCATCTCCTGCAGAAGGTCTGCAAGGAGGTTTTGTGCTACTTGTGCAGGGGTTGAGATGTCCCTAGGGGTGGAATGAGGCTCTTCAAGGCATTTGCAGCTCTGTGTTGTGCGCCCATAGGAGCTCTGCATTGCCCACCCCACCTGGTCCGCACTCCTCATAGAGCTGAGCACTGGCTCTGGGAGCAGCCGATCCCCATCGTGTCCTCATTGCTTCAGGAACTCATGTCAGAGCAAGATCAAGAAACTCTCTGGTTTAAACTTTGTTTTCCCTGTAATAATTACTGTTCAACTCGGTGCATGATAGGGGCCTTTGACTCTCCTTTGTGGCAGGCGTTGCTGAGTGGAGCCAAAGGCAGGGACTGAAATGAAAAAAATCTTTGATTAACTCAATATCACAACTTCTTTTTTGTGTATATTACCATAATCTCTGTGCTGAAATTAATCTGTGGGGTGGCTGCAGTGTGTTGAAGATTATATGCATTAGCATTGGAGACGATGATTGTCCTCTTTCTTTTTTTTTTTTTTTAAGCAGCAGCAATTCTGACTTTTTAAGCAGCTCCTATTTTAGGAGTGTAACTATTTTGCCCTAGCAGATATCCTCAGGAAAAGTTTGGGAGACTTTCCTCCCTCCTTCAGGCACTCAGTGAGCCTAGGGGGGTGATGCTGAGTGATGCAGCTGGAAAAGCACCAGCACTGTCAGCTGCGAGAAGGAAATTCTCCCGGCACAGCCGTCCTGCTCTGTGCCTTTTCTCTATCAGATCATTTGAGAGGTCTTCAGGTTTTATTTTGCAGAGAGAAATCACATTAACAGGAGCAAAAATATCTGCTTCACGTCAGCTGTTGGAACATGTTTCAGTTCTGGGCTTTGGTTTGCCTCTAGCTAGCAAAAATCTGTATTCAAGGGACAGTCTTCCAACAGATTCATTATGAGTGAATGTAACCAACAAATGATGCTATTAGCAACAATATATATATTTCTTATTTAAAATATTTCCCTCCCAAAAGCAACACGTCTGTTCTATGTCTATGAATACACAGTTCATTAAACTAGGAACAACTATATAATTAGGCAACAACAACAATTCATTAGTCTTAATGCGATTTAATAAAGTTCCTAAGCAAGGATTCTGCAGAGAATTAATTACGATGTACTCATCAGGAGAGAAAGTCCCATTCCTTGCTGGGACATCTCTGCAGCGAAGGAGCTCAGTGCTCTCCATCCATGGCCACTCTCCTCCCTGAGACTTCCATCCATCTCTCATTAATTAATCAGCAGCTTTCTGCAGGCTCTGATCGAATGATTGAGCAGCACCTGCCTCAATGCAGGGAGTATAAGGGAATGGATGTATTATTTTTAATGCAAATGGCTTCAGTTCGGAGGTATTTGATCCCATTTAACTGGCAATTAAACTATAAATGAGTAAAGCAGCAGGGTCAGTGATGTAACAAATGGCTGTGTCATATTGAAGTGCTTGAGGTACTGCATAGGGGTAGATCTGCACATCAGTGCATGCATTGCCTCATCCCTGCAGGCATTCAAGACCAGGCTGGATGTGGCTCTGGGCAGCCTGGTCTGCTGGTTGGTGACCCTGCACATAGCAGGGGGTTGAAATGAGGTGATCGTTGGGGTCCTTTTCAACCCAGGCCATTCTGTGATTCGTTGTGCGCAAGTCCTGGCTGATTTGTGCCACCTCACTTTGTGCCAGTTGGTGTTTACTGGAAGCTAACAGTAGGAGTGGTCCCTGGTGGCTGCAGGACGTGAAGCACTGGGCTGCTTAATGACTTCTGCATCTCCTGGGCTGCCTGCTGCCTCCCCTTGCAGCAATCCCTTTAGCTGTGCAGCAGGACTTGGGTTTTCTGCTGCTTGTCCTGGCTTTTACCCTTCTGCTGCCATGTCACTGAGCTGAAAAGATTCATGAAGAATTATGAAGTGCTGCAGAGAATATTTTACAGTGAGCTTTAAGTAGCTCAGTCTGCTTATCTTATCAAGAAGCAGCTTGTAACTTAATTTCAGTGGATAAGTACCTGCATGGGGAGGAATCTCCAGGTACTGAAAGGCTTTTCCTTCAGAGAAAGGCACAAAAAGACCAAATATCTTGAAGATGAAGACAGGAAAATCCAATTAAGGAGGTAAAAATTGTGAGCTTTGAACCTCCTTAACTACTGGGATACCTCAGCTAACTGCTCCCATCCCTGGACCTTCTGAATCAGACCCAAGTGCGAATGCCCATCTTCTCCCAGGCATCCCATTGCTTGTCTGCACCCTCTCACTGCCTGCTCCAGGTTGGGATTTATTCTGTATGCTGAGGAGCATAGCACAGGTTTAAATTACTGATGGCATAAGAGAGAATGAGAGCCTCAGCACTGCTTGCATCGCCCGGCAGCGATGTCTGCGGATGTGGTTGCAAGCAGCCCACGAGAAGCTTTACATCTTTAAAGGTTACTGAGTCATCCTTGGCAGGCTGAAAAGCAGCTTAAAAGTACACGGAGGCACTAATTGGTCATTTGAACTTTGCCTGGAGGGCCCTTCGGGCAGGGCTGGTGCTGACTCAGTGTGCTGGATGGGCTGCAGGGAGGAGGGAGAGCAGAGCAGTCCCTTGGGTTCTGTGGGCACTGAGCTCTGTCTGTTGGCTCAGCTGGGCAGGAGGGCACAGATGAGAAGCATTCCCTTCCCCTGGTCCTCTGCTCAGCTATGCTCAGCCCTGCTCAGCTGGGAGCCCATGGAGAAGCAGGGATGTCTCTATGCCACCTTCTCTCTATGTAACACTGGATGATGGACAGATGTGCAACAGCAGCTTTCCTTTAGTAATAAACAACCAAAGGTAGGATCCTGTGCTCTCTCTCTTCCCTGGTCTCACAGGATGCCATTCAGCTCTCAACACACCAAGCAGGAACCTGCAGTGCCCTGCTTGCCCATGGAAATGAATGAAAGTGTCTGCAATTGTTTGCTGTCTGAGGGAAAAAAACAAAACAAACAAAAAAACCCCAACAACATAGCAAATAATGGAAGCTCGGGTGTACAAGAGCTAAAATCAGACCATTACTCTTCACCTGGAGAACATCTTAAATGCCGTGCATTTGCTTGTGAGCAATAGTGTATGACTTTTGCAGCAGCCACCCTACATGAGCGGGGATTTGCGAAGTATTTCTCAATTGGAGCCACAGTGGATGTGTTGCCATGGTGATGGGAGGGAGCTGGGTGATGTTTTCCTGCAAATATACCGTGGCTCCTTCTCTCTCCCCATTTGTGTTTTGCTTCGAAGGAGCAGAGGTTGGTGTCAGGTGGTCACATGGAGGCAAAGCTGCTTCCTACCCCACAGGGGAATCATAGAATCACAGAATGGCTTGGGTTGGAAGGGACCTCAAGGATCATCAAGCTCCAACCTCCATATCTAATACTAGCCCAGGCTGCCCCATCCAATCTGGCCTTGAACACCAGGGATGGGGCATCCACGACCTCTCTGGGCATGGCCCCCAGCTCTGCTGCTGCAGCCCCCATGGGACACAATGCAGGGCTGGGGGCTGTGCACACCCAAGGTCACCAGAGCAATTTCTGTGGCTGCAGCTTATCGTTTAATGAAGATAAAAAAGAGCAATTAAGTCCAGCCCGCCAATTTGGCCCATTAGCATTAATCTTCAATGAAATCAGAAGGTGTTTGTGTTTTGTGTAAGCTTGGCTAATGTATCATTTTATTACTAACAAGCAGAAGCCATAATTACTCTTCAACGCATCGTGGCTGACTTTCTTGGCAGCTCCCTGTGTAATTTATGCATGCGAGTAATTGACTTCAGGGCACTTCTGCATGGGGCTCCCATTGGGTGCTGCACTTTGCTCCTTGCCTGGCTCCTCAGTGCAAAGCTCAGCACGCAGCAGGCAGTGGAAGGGTCAGGGAACTCAAACCATGCAGCAGGCGAATTGGAAGGCTGATGCTTTGGTTCAGTTCCTAAGTACCAGCATCATCTCCATGAACTGCTTTGCTGTTTTCTTAACGATGCAAAGAAAGCTTTATGGCTTCGTCGTACAAAGGGAATAAATCTGAAATACATTAGGAAGTGCACCTGACTTGCAGCGAGGTTGTACTGATGGGTTGCACAGATTGCATTTGGCATTGGCTGCTACTTCCAGCACTTAATGACTTAGCTTTAATGGTTCTTTTATTTCTTTTTATTAAAAAAGTATCCCAGGAGACCTTAGGGATTGTTACAGCGCTGGGTTAGGGCTATAGGAGGCTCTTCTAAACTCACAGCAATGCTGTGTGTTAAAAATTCATAACTGCAGCTCCCATTTGCTGCTGATGAGGACATTGATTTTCTCAGGAAGCATGAGGAATTGCTGTGGCATTTGTTGCCTGTTGGGATGATAATATACACAAGTTTGGGGAAACACTAAGCATTGGGCATGCAGTTGGGTTCACACCTTTCTACTGCTGGGGAAAATAAGGCTTTAAATGTAATTTAGTTAAATCGTGTTTCTCAAGACTGGGCTCCTAAAGCAGCAACCAGCGATGCTGCCTGTCTCACACAACACCTGCTGCACTGGTACCTGTCTGAGGAAGGCCTGCAGTGCAGAGATGCTCCATTGTGGGGCTGAGAGCCATCGGAAAAGAGATGAGTCTCATTGCTAAATGTGCTTTTGGCAGGATCTGACCCCAAATCCTCCCACCTCTGCTCCCTCCCTGCTGCTGGAGCAGGCCCAGCTTGGGGTTAGGAGCAGTGGCCACAGCTGCAGCCTGGCACTGATCCCCCAACACCCCTCTGTCCCTGCTGGGCTCCCAGCTGTGTGCTGGAGCTCTGCTTTGCACAGCAGAATGTGGTTCCCTCTCTGTAACCCACCCACATGGCTGAATGCAGCGCTGCTGAGGCTGTGTAGGAGTATGTGTGGAGGGAGGGTGGTTGTTTTAGCATTAATGAGGTTCCTTGCAAATGATGGGGTACTGTACGGAGTTCTCCTTGCTGTGATCTTCACAGAGGATCCGAACCCACTGCCTGTTATGTGCTGCAAGGTCAAGCCTGATGGAAATGCTCTTGTCTAAGCTGGGAGGCTGCTGAGCACAGTTGCACTGTGTGCTTTCCATTTGTGTTGTGTAGAAAGAAAAGCCTCTTGTTTTCTTCCACTGCAAAGTGCAGCCCAGATTTCCACCTGCCCCAAACCGGCATCACTGGTTTGCACACATTGCCTGGTGCTGCTCGTGATCTTGGTGCCCAGGACAGAGCAATGCTGCCCTTTGCAACCTCCGTGTGGGAAGCAGACAGGACTGAGGAGATGTCCAGGAAGATATCCATGGAATTACCCACCTTGTTTGGCCCTGATTAGATTTTTTGAAACCCCTTTGGGTTGGTTCCCAGGTCTGCGTGCTGGCAGGTGCCTCCCAGTGCCCAGACCCCACTGCAACTGTGGGGCTTCACCTTAACTTGGCAGCTGGGAAGGTTGTGGTTTGGGCACCAAAACATCTGCTCTGGCTTTAGAGGTATTATCCTGATGAACTCGATAAGAAGGGTCAATACAAAAGCTGCAAATCCCCAGCAGAGTGTGCCCAGGCTCCAAAAGGTAAACCCAGGGTTGATCTGTTCCTGAGGGACGCACGCAGCTCTGCAGAGTGGTGTAGGGCCATTGAGAAATGCCTGCTCTGCTGCTGTCGGTCTGTTACAGTGGCCCATCCTCAACCCATCCCCATCTGTGCTCCTGCCTGCTGGGAGCTGTAAAGACCCCATCCCAACCCATTGCTGCCCCAGCCCTGGGGAGAGACAGGAGCTGATGCACATAAACAATCCAGGCACTGTCAACCTCTGTCTTCTCCTCCCTGCTATGGAGTAGGGCAGGGATCAGCAGCAAGCTGTCAGCATGTCTTCCTCAAATTTGGAGGTTGAGAAATAGGAAAACTTGGTGTTTGTGTTCTGCATGAATGCACACAGGAGGGCACCTGTTCACTTAAGCACATTTGCTTGTTGTTTTTTTCTAACCAGACCTAAAAAGCTGGTACTGACACAGCGAGCCCTTTGAACTGGTTTTCTGCACCCACGATCTCTAGCATTCCAGCATCTCTCCTATATAACGAGCTGATACAGAATTACAGCTCATTAGCGAGTGATGCATTGATGCCTAATAATTCCCTCCTTTCTTATTTGAAAGAAAGTGGGTTATGCTGTTATTGAGTTAGTGCATTATGTTTTGATGCTTTTTGACATAGGAGTTGAGGGCTTTAAAAAAATATATGTTAATTAGAAGATTACACCCACATCAACATTAAAGCACGATAGTAACTGTAATTACGGAATGAGCTGCTGCTTCCTCCAAGCATGACATAATATTAAAGAGTCCCGTTGGTCCAATTTTCAGTGGGATGACTCGTAATAAAGAGCAACTTCACCAAGGATGACATTAAAAGAGTGGAACTGGAGAACCAGCCTCAAGCATTTTGTTCTGGCTCAAGGAAAGCTAGAAGGTGGAAGGGAGGACATTGGTTTTGTGGCAGGGATGGGTTAGGAAGCTGCAAAGTCACGATAGGTGTAGGAGGTGTGAACTATTATCAGCTGTTTCTCATTAAACAAAACAACAAGAAAAGATTCGTGGCAGCTATCAAGAGAACTTGCTGGAATTTGGCACCTGGCTCTGTTTCACTTAACTGCTCTTCTAATAGAAACAAATGGCTCTTTCCTCAGGGTGACCTGATGTGCTTCCATCTCAAACTTTCAAAGAGGGAATAAATGCTGCACTACACAGATACATGGATTCTGAAGTGAAATTCAGATCGTTGCCCCAGCTGCATAGGAAAGTCACCTGCCCCTTCTGAAGCACACTCTTTGTTTGCAGAAGTAGAGCTTGCTTCTGGTCTAGTGGAAAAGTTCTGATTTTGGTAGCTGCAACGCATCAACCCTGAGTGCAGACATCAAAGAGCAAAGTTTTTTACTAAGTGAAGTGCTCTACTTTTGTTTGTATAGCTTGAAGACTCCTATGTTCTAATCTCTGTCCTGTCTGATGAATGCAGCTCAGGTAGTGAAGTGGCATTGGTTTTATTTTGTGCCCGTATCACTGCAAAGATAAACAGAGAAGCCTTCTGTCTGCTGCCTCGGTGTAATGCTACTTATCAACACGAGTTCAAAGCAAGCTCCATTTGTATAGGATCAGCTTATCCCATTAAGCCAATCCTTTGACAGGAAAGAAGCTGACTATAAGAGGTAGCAATGCCTGTGAGGCAAGTGAATTTAATGGAGTTTGTAATGGACTGCAGAAATATCAACCAAATGATCAAGAATATGCCCCAAGAAGCAGTTAATTAAGGCTGCCTGCCCACCTCTCAGTTGGTTTAAGCTCACACTGACACCAGCAGGCTTGCTGTCCAGGGGCCCCAATGTTTGCAGCTCCTGGTGTCCCCCTTGCCCATCCCATGGCTGTGGCAGAGGTTTCCATGGGCTCTGGTCCCATTGGGTGCTGAGAGGAGGCCCACAGTGCACTGGTTTCCTTCTGCTTGTGCTCCCAGCATCTGTGATCAAATCATGGAACGGGGCTTCAAGGGCACCTCTTGCCCATTTCTTTCAGTGCCTGTTTACAGACCCCTCGTGCACGAATCCACCCAACTCCTTTCCCCAAGCCCTGTCTTCACAGCCTCCCCAGGCAGCAATTTCCTGTTTGCTACTCTAAAACATGAACTAAAGGAGGATGATTCAGGAGGCCTCCTTTTGATCTGTTTTAAACATACTTTCTGTTAGCTTTAATCGCCTATTTTGGGAGGCTGATGAATAACAGATCTTCGTGGACCTTACTTTCTGCCTTTCTGGTTTTGCAAATCTCAGTTGTGCTCCCCTTGAGCCTCAAGAATGTGGGTCCCATTTGCATAAAGATAATTAGGAGAAATGCTCATTCTACATGTGTATTACCCCAGTTTGCATTACTCTGGATGGACACAGAGGGGGGTGAAGAATGGAACCAAAAAGGGCAGTTAACCTTGCATCTCTGTGCACTCAGGATATAAAAGCACCAAACTATGTGTTAGTTTTAATTACCCCCACAGCCTCATAAAATCACTTCCTTGGTCAATTAATTTAATTACTTTTTGGCTAATTACTTTTCTCAATGGTGAGTTGGCTCCAGACTGTGATAACTGTTGTGCTGCAGAACTGGGAGATGGGGGAGACTTTGGCTTGAATGACACACAGAACATATCAGCAAAATACACATTTATAACATAGACACCTGAATTAATGGCATCTCTTTGGAAGGAAACAGAACAATTTATCCTCTGGATGGGAGAGCAGGGGAAAGCACCTCTTGGCAACAGCAACATTGCTCAAAACATGTCAGAAAGACCTCTTTTTCCCTCTGCAGTCTGTTTTGAGTCAAAATTGAGGATAGCATTTAAGCATTCATTTAACCAGGCTGCAGTGCACCTAGGAGGTGGTGGAAGTGCTCTCTGAATGCAGGTCCTTGGTAGCAGTGCCTTTCAATCAGAGTAAAGACAAAAGCTTGTCTGCAGATAATGAGGAAACAAACTTGCACTGGTGTTAATCATAGAATCACAGAATGGCCTGGGTTGCAAAGGACCACAATGATCCTCAGGTTTCAACCCCCTGCTGTGTGCAGGGTCACCAACCTCCAGCCCAGGCTGCCCAGAGCCACATCCAGCCTGGCCTTGAAACCCTCAGCGCCCTCACCGAAGCAGGGCACGTGAAATCTGAAGCTTCTGAATGTAACTGCAAGCCCAAATATTCGGCTGCTTGGATGAGACGCCCAAGATGGGGATGAAGGAGTGAGCATTAACCAACAGCGGGGCACGAGTCATTAGGAGGTGATCAGTTACAGTAATTGTGGTCCCAAATAAAACCAGTGTTCTGCACATCTCTCACTGCCCTCAGCCCCAGTGGGAATTGTCACAGGTAGAGGTGGGCAGGGAACTACTTGGAATCTTCCTGGTGGAACTGCAATCTCTCATTGGATCACGCTGTCTTAATCAGTTTCACTGTCTGGATGGGAGGAATCCTTGGGAGATAATTTGTAATTACTCTATTTGAGGTAGCACTTAACTGCAAATTACCCAACATAGAAATAAGGATAACTAATGAATGCTCCCCAACAGAAAATTTTTTAAAGATGCTGTTTTATGGAAGGAAGAAAGTTTGCCAGTAATTTGGAGAAGGAGCCAGCAAACACTGCTGCTGCAGTTCCAAATCTGCCTCCAAGCACACGCTGCACTTTTCCTGCTGTCAGAGTAACAGAATGAGGAGATGATGCCTAATGAGGGTCTGCATATTGATGGGATGTGGAAGAGGGGGTTGCTGGAGATGTCCCAGCTAGCTGTGAAAAGGCTGGTTCTGTTGTTTGCAGTAACCCTGTGCTGCTGCTGCTCCTTGAAACCGTTCCGCTCAGATTCTCCCTATGTGTTCATCTGTTCAGCCTTCATCTTTCTCCAGTGCTCATTAATAACCACATTGATTCCCATGCTTGCCCGCTGATGTAATCTCCTTTTCGAGAGCACCTGGATCCATATGAATTAAGCTTGACATCTCTCTCACGGTGTCGTTGAGAACAGCAGCTCTGAGGTCGGTGTGTCTGCCTGCAGCACTGCAGCAAGGCAGGCAGCCCATGTGTGGGGCTTTGAAGTGCAAGGAGAAGAAAAAGTACTGTTGAGGTATTGCCAATTGAACCCGAAAGGTGTATACGAAGGGAAACTCTGATGGACTGCTTGCCTTATTGCTACTTATTCATTTAGAGTGCTTGAATCTACTAAACTTGGTGTGCTTGGAGTGCACAGGGATGTGTCTGGGGAAGGGCGAAGGGAAAATGAGTGGAAGCACAGTGTGTTGTCAGCTGGATGTGCCCAATGACACCACATCTCAGCACCAATGCGGTCTGACTGCAAACTGCAGAAAATAAAGTGATGAGCAAAGGAGAAAAGCATGAAATGCACCAGTAAGTTGACTAACTGAATATCACGTGGTTGTCATAAAAATACAACTTTGCTTCAGGCAGACCAAAGCTACCTACTGCTTTTAGGAATCTCTTGTCGTGCTTGCTGGCAAGGAGCTATGGTTATGGACATGCAACCCAAAGGCAGCTGTAGAACATGTACGTGCTTCTACTGCACATGAATAAATGCATACAAATGGGCACATGTGTCAGGTGTCTGGGGTACCCATCTGGTTTTGGATTAAGTCAATAATTGCAGAAGAAGCCAAATATTGAGAAAATGCTGAGGGACTCGCACAGAAAGTTCCAAACAGTGCAAAGTGAACTTTGTCCAAACCAACGGATCTTTACAATATTAAGGGGTGTAATCAAAGGAGATCAAGCAGCAGATATTGACCATTGGATTGTCCAAAGCTTTTGAAGTAGAGAATTACTCTGTGGGTCCAGCAGCCTGTGGCTGACTTTGGCACAGCGACTGGAGGAACGTGGTGTGGTGGTTTCTGTGCAGCAGAGCTGTGAGTGGAGGCAATGGGGGACAGCTCATAGAATCATAGAATGGCCTTGGTTGGAAGGGACCTCAAGGATCACGAAGCTCCAACCCCTGCCACACGCAGGGCCACCAACCTCCACATTTCATAGCAGCCCAGGCTGCCCAGGGCCCCATCCAACCTGGCCTTGAACACCTCCAGGGATGCACGGGGCATCACAGCCTCTCTGGGCAGCTGTTCCAGCACCTCACCGCTCTCATAGCAAAGAACTTCCCCCTGACATCCAACCTCAATCTTCCCTCCCTCAACTTCAAACCATTTCCCCTTGTCCTGCCATTATCTATCTTTTCAAAGAGTTAACAGGCTTGAGTGGGTCTGTCCAGGGGGGGTCAGCTGCAAAGGAGCCATAAGCACATTGTAATTGAAGTTTCCTCTTGGACTTGAAGGTCTATGCAAAGACACTTCTCTCTGAGCCCAAATTTTCTGCTTTTTACTGCTCTGTATTGTAGCTTGAATGTAGGTAGAGTGTGCGAATACCTGACCTTCAAAACAGCAGAGAATGGAAAAAATTAAGCAGATTAATATGCTGCTATTTCAGCATGCGTAGTAGGTGGTATTTTTGGCTGCCAAGCCCCGTTCTGTGAATATGAGACATCGAGGCCACAGATATTTCAACACACGTTTTATCAGCAGTGCAAACAGACACTTCACACGCGGCGTTTTGCATACAGAACTTAATGCATTCACTCCAGCACGTTATTTATAGCACCGAGGCGCAGTCATGAGGACAGCTGATCTGTTTGTGTCGCCTCTGTAGGCTGCAGGCATATGCTGGAGTGCGTGTGGCAGGGAAAGCACGGCGGAGATGGGCAGAAGTCCTTCAGAGATCAATTATCCAGGTGCTGCCTGGAAAACGGCCTCACCAGCAAGGGAGGAATGATGCTGTGTTTGCTAACAGGAGTCTCGTTGGGCACAGAGAGAGGGCTGCTTGGTCCCACCAGCACCGTGCTGTGGGATTCACATTCATAGGTTTAAATGCAATCTAAGGGCTAAAGAAAAGCAACAGAAAAACTAACGTGGCAAGGCTGAGAGGAATGAGAGAGAATTCCATGAGAGGAAGATGGGGTTTAGTAACATCTTTCAATGTAGTTACTCAGATCCCCAGCAATAGGCTCATTAAAATGTGCTTGTACTGAATATAAACTCAGAAATGATCTGGTAGAGACTTTATTGCAGTGATCGTAAATTGGGGCGATAGAGTTCAGTTTTCTCTTCAGTGCAAATCATTTCAGGTCTCAAAGTCATTACAAATAGATACCTGAAGCTCACCAGGTGGGAGAGCACCCAACTGGTTCTGGTAGAAAACCCAGCATCTTCCTTGGAGCAAAGCAGGGCACGGATCAACAGACATCAAACGAAGAGGTCCCATTCATTTGTGAGTTGAGCAATGCAATAGATGTGCATTTCTTATTCACTAGAGGGAGTACGACTCGAGCAGCAGCAGGGTGTGTGCTTGGACTCCCTGCTCTCAGCCCTGCTTTTAGAGCTGAAATCCAGATGACTTCTCGTTATCGCTGTTGTTAAGTACAAAATATTTCATTACCCTCACGGCCATGTGCAGGAGCAGGGAGGGTTTGTATCCGTGGTGTGCAGGAAATGGGATTGATTCAGTGCGGGAGGCATCAATAGGTCTGAGTAACTGCAGCCATGCTTAAAAAATAGTAATAGTGAGAACTGTGGTTGGTAAGTGGAGGGAGGCATTTATTCTGAGTGCCACGTGTGTCACACTGCTTGGCTGTCACCTGTCTGAGGGGTTTCCTCCCCCCTTTTGGAACAAACCTCACTGCGATGAGGAAAGGGACTGTATGGAAATCTGAGGCTCTGTCCTCCGCCTGCATTGCTGGAGGCTTTTCATAGAATCATAGAATGGCCAGGGTTGGAAGGGACCTCAAGGATCATCAAGCTCCAACCCCTCTGCTATAAACAGGGCCACCAACCTCCATATCTAATACTAGCCCAAGCTGCCCATGGCCCTATCCAAGCTGGCCTTGAACACCTCCAGGGATGAGGAGCATCCACAGCCTCTCTGGGCAGCCTGGGAGCCTTTTCAGTGCTCTTCTTTTTACCTGTAGGTGTCCATGCTCACAAATACCAATGGGGCATTCTTGAAAATACACTGTTCTTTGAAGCAGAGGGGGGAAAAGTGCTTCATACGCTGTAATTTCTGTTTTTCTTTACATTTTTGCTTTGAAATGTTCCAATCTCCTCTCCAGCATGCAGCCAGCCCTGAGCTGGGGTGCTCACCAGGGGTGGAGAGCACTGCTCTGACCAAGCACTGTGCCCTGGTGCCCTGGGATTTCTTCCTGCTGCAAACCCAGCCCCAGGAAACAAATCGTTATTCGTTATTTGCTATAATCCGCTGTAATCTGCTTCATCTCACAGCTTTCAGCCAATTCTCTGCTGAAGGTGTGCTTTAATGAGCACTGATTTCTGCCTTCTGCTTTGGGCACGGGCAGCATCCAGGCAGCAGATCTGACCATCGCTCCATGTTCCCCCAGGTTTGTGCTGCCTGCTGTATTCAGAGCTCTCGATGCTTCTGCCTCTACCCTGAGCTCTCATCTCTGCCTTTACAAAGTGGCTCCACGGAAAGGCAGAATAAAATAGGAGTTGTCTTCAGGAAAGCAAAATGAGGGCAGTGAGCAGCGCTGCTGAGTTGCTCCTTGCAGAGCGCAGGATCCAGAGTGCTCTCATACAGTGCAGAAAGATTTTCTCCCATTCCTTTCAGTGCTGACTTCTGCAATTAGGACATCTTCATTAGTGCCTGCTTTGCCTCCCTATAAAACTACTAAATATATAGGGGAGAAACAAAAGAAATAGTAATAATAGTAATAATAAAGCTGCAATTAGCAAGGTCAGATGCTGCAAGTGGGAAATCTGAATAAAGACAGTGGCATGTGTGAGTTACAGCTGTGAGTCAGCCCAGAGTCAGCATGGATGGCAATAGCTGCCCCTGGATGGTCTCCAAGCCCTAATTCTGTGCAGAAATAGG
Source organism: Tympanuchus pallidicinctus (assembly GCF_026119805.1). NCBI lineage: Eukaryota > Metazoa > Chordata > Aves > Galliformes > Phasianidae > Tympanuchus > Tympanuchus pallidicinctus. The sequence goes on along the minus strand of NW_026294750.1, from coordinate 2,017,732 downwards.
CTCTGAGAGGGAGTCCTGTGCCAGCTGTTGGCCTCAGGACTGTGCACTGCTGCTGAGGACAGGAGGGATTCCTCTCGTGTGCTTCAGGATTTTGTATTTTGACAGTGAATTTGAGCACTCAGATCCATTTCAGGAGGGCTGTGCTTCTGCAGCATGGGGCAGGGGCAGTGGGGATGCTGCCAGCAGCGGTCTGGTCTGAAACTCTGATGGGTTTTGGTTTTGTTTAAAGTATTCCAGGTCTCCCACAGCACAGCATTCAGCATTTGTCTTCCCCACAATTTGGGCTCTGAGGTGCCCACATGTTTCTTCACTGTGTACCTTCTGCACAGCCCCAGTGTGCTCTGTTTTTCTTACCAGTGGCAAGCTTCCCTTTCCTGGGGAAAGAAGTTTGTTTCCCTTTGTCCCTGCACTGACTGCTCTGCCACCTGTGTTCCTGACAAGGAATGCTGCCTGTAGTGAGCAGCAATGCTGGCACAGGGGCTGCAAGCAGTTTGGTCCACGTGGGGTAACGGGATCCAGGAGTGCTCAGCAGTGGGCACAATGCAGAGTGAAGCTGTGTCCCACAAACATCACGGATCCTTGAGGCCCCATATGCCAACATCACGTTCCATTCAGCTGAATGGCACTCAGCTCACACACACAAGGTACCCACAGCATTTCCCATCAGCAGAGGTTACAGCAGCAGTGTTTTGGAAGACATCACAGGTGTGCAGTGGGGACAGAACCATGGAGGGGCTCTGTGCTGTGTCTGCAGTGCTGGGGCTGTGGGGCTCTGCTGTGCTGAGCCAGAGGGTGCAGCCGCTCACGTCAAGGTTAATTGCAGCCTCCACAGCCGTTCCCTACAGTCAGCCAAGCTCTCCCTGCAATGCTGCCAGCAGCGAGTCCTGCACCTAGCAGAGGGAACAGATGGCTGTGGTGATCTTTAATGGGCTGTCATAGAAGTCAGAGCCGTGGAGCAGCTGCACTGGAAGCTCTGCTGTCAGTTCTGATGCTTGGTGCAGAGGGAGGAGGAAAATTGGCATTTTGGGGAAGAGTTTCTCCTCTAAACCTCCAGCTCACTGACTGCTCATCTCACAAGGTAAAGGGGAGACGATGTGTCTTAAAATTTCTGCAGCATCTCAGCAGTGGGAGCGCTGAGATTGCGCAGGTCTTTCCAATGGTCGGTGTCTCAGGAGGAAAGGAATGGCTGCCAGATTACAGAAACATTTGTGGAAGATGCCTTTGTTTAGAAAAGCCCGCAGGGCAAAGTGTACAAGAAAAAAAGAGAGAAGTCTCAGTGCCATCAGAACACCTTCAGCAGAGCCCTACAAAGCAGAGTGCCTGACCAGAGGGGGGATGGCAGCGGGCTGAGCTGGGGACAGAAGCACAGCCCCATCTGTGGAACATCACAGGGCAGCCACAGACAGGGGAGGTCTCAGCCAAGCCCAGCAATGCTTGTCCTCCCAGCATTTGTCTTGCCAGCATCTGCCTGGATGGGAGCTGAGCTGCAAAGCACCCCGGTGTAAACCCCTTCCTCTCAGCCTCACCGGGCCCCTTCTGATCTTCAACTGCGTCGCAGAGCAACAAGTTGGTAATGAAACCCAGGCAGCCATAAATCACGCCTGTCTCAGCCTGATAGCCAGCAGCTGAGGAGATAACAGTGGATCTGTCCCGACTGAGGCTCGCACAACAGGCGGAGACAATGGGTGAGGATAGCGCAGCAGACAGTGAATTATCTTTGCCATCTGCTTTCTGCTAACATCCATTTATAGAAGAAACTAACATTTGGAAACACTGAGTGCTGATTGTGGTGCCTGCGGGATAATTTTCCACTGGATACAATTAATCATTAAACCAATGGAAGACGTACATCCGAGCATTGTTCCAGCTGCAAGTGAAGCACCTGCTGAGATTTCCAAGTTCAGCAAGCGGGAAGTTTGCAGAGGCTCCATCACTTCCATGGGGCTCCGCCAGAAACCACACTGCTCTCCTGCAGAGCAGAGAGGGCAGCAGGATGGCAGAGTGTGCTGTGCAAGGAGCAGTGGGCCGCCAAGAATGCTTGGGAGGAACCTTTGGATTTGCTGGTTCCCATAGATGTGGTTGGCTGATGGAGGTTGTGTGAGTGCAGGGTGGGTTGGCACCATGCTCTGCTTGCTGCCCTGCGTGCAGTTGGAGCATGGTAGCCCTGGCGTGGGGAGCCAGGCAGGCTCAGGAGCAGCAAGTGGTAATCACAATCAATTACAGTTGATTAAAAGCCTTGGGAATCCAATACATTGCAAAGAAAAACAATCAGCAATGCTGTAAAAAAAGGTAATCAATAGCCAGCCAAGCAGCAAGCAATTAATGGGCAGAACCATCCCTGACCTGTCTGGAGTTCTTTCTTCAGCTTCTTGGTGCTCGTGGTTCCCAGCACAGGGGTTAATGTGTGGAGGAGGGGGCTGCCAGCCCCTGAGCCTTGAAGAAAGGAGTCTCAGGGCTGGTTCAGCCCAGAGGCAGAGAAGGAAGTTCTCTGCTGGGAGCTGGGAGTCTGTAGGCTGTTGAAAGACCTTCCTGAGAGCTTGCAGAGGAGAATCCTGACTGAAATTTCTGAATTTGGAGACTTCATAGGAAATTGCATGGTTGCCTCTGGGACCCACGGTGCAGAGCAGGAGGTGCTGAGCACAAAGCATGCCTGCAGGCTGGGGCTGAGCACAGGCTGAGAGGATGGGGCAGCAGGGAGGAGGAGAATTTTCTGTGAAGAAAAGTGAAAATGGACATCATACAAACCATCCAAAGTTTGTTTGTTTTGTCAGCAACAGCTTCTGGCAAGCTGAAGAATTTGGAAGTGAAATTCATGTTTTGAGATGGAACGGGAGCCCTTGATCTCAAACTACTTTGTTGTCATAAATAATTAGGGGATCACAGAATCACAGAATGGCTTGGGTTGGAAGTGACCCCCAAGGATCATCAAGTCCCAAGCCCCTGCCACGGGTAGGGCCACCAGCCTCCAGGTCTGGATCTAGCCCAGGATGTTAATGATGAATACAATGATCCGTGCCTCTCAGCTGTGAGTGCCTCCCCAGATCCCTCCCTCTGAGCACTGAGGGTTGGATCCCTGTGTCTCTGTGCACAGCGCCCATTGGCTGAGGTTTCCAGCAAGGAAAATCTGAGTGCAGAGCAAAGATGGGGGGTCCTGGCATGAATTCCTTTGCAGTGCAGAGTACAGCCGCGGTCCCTCTGCGACCCAGCATTTCTGCTGACAGCTCCCTGTCTGACCACGTTCCCCACCTCGCAGCACTGTGGCTGGGCTCAGTGGGATGGCTGTCAGACACTGCAGGGTGCTCAGCAAACAGGACCGTGCCACAATGGCTCAATTAGAAAGCCTCACGGTGGACAGCTATTACAACCTGTGCAAAATTGGCCATCAACTGCAGGAGCGTGGAAAAACAAACATTTTTTCCCCAACACTTCCACTCAGCCACCCTGATAAACATGCTTTGGAAGATGGAGAAATGCAGCACGTTGGTTTGGCTGCAGCACGAGGGTTTGGCTTCAGCCAATGTGCTGGCATGAACTGCCCAGACCCAATCAAACACGGCGCTAATGAGGAACAGGTCACTGCTAATTAGCAGCAGTTAGCTCAGTTGGTTTTCCTCTCCCAGATACATCACTTCTGTTACTAACCATCCGGCCTCTCTCAGAGTAATTATCCCATCAAAATGGGTTGCTTTCATGGTTAACAATTTTCATAGTAAAGTGTTAATTGCCCCTGGCTTACCCACGGTCTAATCAGCAAGGTAGGCATTCGTTTCTGGAAGTGATTGATTTCAAGGGACTTAGTGCTTAATTACATTTTAACAAAGTCTGTTTTGAATCCTTGGAGGAGAGAGGCGCTTTCCGTTTGGCTTTGAACTTATCGTGTCAGAGGGATCTCGGTAACTAAATTATTCCATTCATTCTTAAGCACTCTTGTCACCGTATTGCAAAGTTTTGTCACTTCTGATTCATCTTTACCCAGAGAGCTCACCCCAATTGTAGGGTTTGCATTAATAAGTGAGTTTGCTTTAAAAAATAATGATTACATTATAGATATCTGCGTGTCAGGGAGGGATGCAGTGATCTCTCAAGATGTAATTTGTATATCAATCAGTTAACTCGACGGTTTGGGATGAAATGTGCTATATAAATGCAAGAGCATCATTTATCTTCCTTCTTCCTCTGTCTCAGCATAACTGCACCTTTATTGCCCATTCCAGAAAGGAGGGCTGTGGGGCAGAGCATCATCCCCCAGCAGTGCGTGGCACCATTGTCATCACTCCAGGTCTGATTTCCTCCTGGTCCTGCATGCCCCTTGCATGGTGTAAGCCAAAGCTTTGGTAGCTGTTTTCTCCGCATGGCATGACCTCGTTTCTTTCACTCCTTTTTGCCACTTTCTAATTGCATTGGCAATTCCTGTTGCGCTCGTATTGCTGCTGCACGATGAGAAAGGACAAATAATACTTCCCCTGATGGTCACTGCTGCTCATCCAAGTGCAAGCTCCCCACATGCAGAATCTGGTGTAAAAACAGATAATTTTGTTTAGGTGAGAATTGATCAAGCTTTTCAGGACCCTGGAGGAAAGGGGGATGTAATGAGAGAAATTCCCTCCTGCTCCATGGGCAGAGCTGTGGTTGTGGCCCCGCACTCCTGGGGGAGGTGATGCTGGTGGGGGTCCTGAGCCCATCTTTGGGCCAATCCCAGCCCCCTGCCACCCTGTGCAGTGCTCCCAGCCCTCTGCTCCGTGGCTGTGCCACCAAGGGGCAGCGCCTGCTGTTGTCTTTTCAGCTCGACAGCATCTCAAGGAAAACCTGAGGAAGAAGAGGGGCTGCAGAAAATACTTTGATAGATGAAAGATGATCAAACTTTGATAACTTCAAGCCAGCCCAAGCAGCAGACAGCAGCTCAGACAAATATATTAAACATCAAAGGATATGGAACCGAAAGCAGCGCCAGAGACCTCCAAATATAGCTTGCTGCAGTGTAATTCGTTCCTGAAGCAGAAACTTCCATAACATGTTGTGCTACAGCCATCTCCTCGTGTGCAATGAGATGCAATGAGAGTTGCTCTGCAGCACAGTGATCAGATTAGCAAAGCACACCAATTAAACACATGCCTGATATGTTAGCAGTGGTTATGCTCAACATGTGATAACATCCAGCTAATCTATTCCTCCTGACTGAGGCCATTCCTCTCAATAAGCTGTAAATATTGCTAATTCATATGACTTTTGTTTCTGTGTCATTAAACAGGAGAAGGCATCCGGATAAGCACGTGGCTGTCGTAACAATCTGATTATTAGTTAATGCTAATTAGTGTCCACTTTAACAAATTATTAGCTGGATTTAATAATTTGTGATGCCACTAAATAACCAGAAATCACTGCAGGGAAAGCTCAGCCCAATGAGCCATCAGTTGCACAGGTCTGTGCATTGCATGGCAGTTGGCAGCATCCTCTGTGCTGTTCATAAACAATGCTACTTAGCTAATTAATATCAGTATAGCTGTTACTACATCTCAATTAAAGGTTTAATTAGGCTGTGATGGATCACTAGCCAAGAGGCAAACGTAGTGAAAGCGTTTCTCTGTGGTGCATTGGGAGGAGATCCAGCCCCATAGGATGGGGATGGCCAATGTGCAGCCCCCCAGTGCAGCCCTGTTGGTGGCTGCTCCCAAGTCCTCAGAAGAGAAGAGCAGATGCCAGATAGCATCCAGTTCTATTTCTGCTTTAGTTTGGGCCTGTGAAGCCTGGTGTGCAGGCAGCAAAGCCATACCCAATAATGAGGCTTCATGATGGCCCCATTATTGCCACAGAAGCCATTAGGGCAGATAACAGGGAAGCTTTCACCAGCAGAGTGGGGATGAAGAATTAGCGTGCACCTAATCTCTAAGCAGAAAGCTTCTACAGAGATCATTTCTCCTTCTGTTGGTGAGATTGTTAAATATACAAATTAGGTGGAGATTAAAAAAAAAATCATTAAAATGCAATTATTTCACACATTGCCGTGGCTCCTTTTCTGTGCCATCCAAACCAATGGAAATCATCAGGAATGTGTAAAGCTGCCAGAAAAACTTGGGATTATTTTTAAGGCAAAAAACAGGAAGAAATCACAGCTCTTGCCCTCTTCTGCACCAGGCAGCAGGACACGGCCAAAGGAGAAGTGCAAAGAAGATGTTTTGATTTCACTTTCAAAGAAGTCAGCTGGAAGCATCGTTGGCTGTTGATCACATAGGAGGCGGTGCAGCAGCTCCAGGCCAAACGTAAGCTGGGATAAACAGAAGTGCTGCAGTGAGACTGCAGCTCTGTGCTCACCCTTGTATGAAAAGGCAATTATAAAGCTGCCATGTTGTCTCCATTTATAAAACCTAACCAGTTAGCAGAGCAGCACCTATCCTGGTACTTACTTCTGCATCCCAAGGTGAGTAAATACAGCAATCTGTTTCTCTGCAGCCAGCCAGAGGAGGATGAGTCAAGTAGAAAGTAATGGAGAAGTGGAGTGCATTCGTTTGGTGAGAATAAAAGAACCAGGACCCACATTTCTCTTCACGTGGAAACAGAAGATCTGAGCAAGGAAACTTCCCCACTCATCTCTCCCATGCACTGATGCTGGGAGATGAGTGGCTCAGTCTCCCATGTGAGGCAGCGTGCCTCAGCACCTGGAATGGTTCTCCTTTCATTCCTTTCTCATCCTCCTCCTCCCAGGATGAAAGGGAAGGAACAGTTCGGATAGGATCCATTTGTCACCAGTAGAAGTTGCTCAGATGGGGCCTTATTCCTCCAGAAAGTGGTTTTCTCTGTGAGCACATCCCAGCGTCAGCACTGCAAAAGGCATCGAGGCACAATAGAAAGCACTCAGTGCAAAACCTGAATGCTCATTAAGGTGCTGACAGGCGCTGAGCAGTTTGTTCTGGAGCTTCTTGTGCTGCCTCTCACTGTTTCGGCTGTGAAGATGCTCTCATTTTGAGACGCTCTCATGGCCTTTGTAGGCTTCATGTTGGGGTGGGGGTACCCCAAAGCTGGGTGGTTCGTGCCCTCTGCTCTCCATTCCCTGTTCAGCACTTTTCCCCCTCCTCCCCCCAACTCACCTTTGGCTGTATTCTGTTCCTATAGTGATGAGGGCACTGCACTCAGGGGGGATGCAGTGAACCCCCTCTTGTTGGGGATTAAGGACTTTATGGTAAAGCAGATCATTACTTCGATATGGGTGTGCTTGTGGTTGAATAATTGCTACACCTGCAACCCTCTTCAATCTGCCGCCTGTGCTGGAAATGTCACAGAATCATAGAACTGCTCAGATTGGAAAAGACCTTAAAGATCATCAAGTCCAACCACAGCCTGCTCGTACTACCCTAACTCAAGTAGGATTTTTAACCCGGCTGTTCAGCTGCTCCTGGGGACAGTATGAGAAATCAATAGGAAATTTTGGAGCTGGCAGGATTCGGGCTGCTGAGCTGCTGAAATCAGAAACTCCCATTACTGGGGCACATATTGTAGGGGCAAGCAAATGCGAATGGAAATGTCATTTCCACATTCATTCCACTGTGCACGGGAGGCACAAAGAGCTGAAGTTGATGTCCCACTACTGGACAATCTGCACGGCAGCAGCCCCAGCTCAGTGCTGCTGCAGATTCTGTGAGCAGGAGCAGCAGCCGTGGGGAGGGCTGGCACCTCGGAGCTCAGGCAGCGTGAGCTGTATATTTAGCACAGTCCCCATAAGGAGGCTGTGACATTTTGCAGAGGAAATCTTGTTAGGCGTGAGGGAATGAGAAGGGAGTGTGTGTGTACGTGAGCAGCGCTGCGGTTGTGCTCAGAGGCACAAGGGGGTCTATGGGTGAGTGCTGGAGGCTGTAAGGGGGATGGGCCAGGTGTGGCTGTTTAGCAGAAAGGAGAAGCATGAGGGGTGCACTGAGACTGTGGATCGATGTAAGTGTGAGAAAAGGCATGCTGGTCTGCGTGTGTGACACTGATGGGAGCCTCCAGCTTCTGGTTTTGTTCCTTCCGTTTCCATCTCCTGGTTGCTTTGTATTCCCAGCTGTGCTATTTGCTCTCGGAGCCAGGAGGCTCTCATTCAGAACTTTTTGTAATGGGAGCACTGCCACGTGAGCCATGAGGTACCTCTGGGACCTTGCCTGCTGCAGCACATGAGCACCCAGAGCCCATTCATCACTTCTGGAGCTGCTCCTACGCCTCTTTCTCTTGCTGGTCTATGTTGTGGCTGGGGAGCGATGCGCTCTGAGTAAAGCAGTGAGCTGCAGCGAGGCTCTGTGGCCAGCAGCTGCTCAGGGGCATTGCAACACTGAGCCCTGCACTGTGCTCTGCTGCATGGAGCACCCGAGTGATGGGCACAGTGTGCTGCAGCTGGAGGGGGAATGGCAGCGATCTGAAGGCATCTGGAGCTGTGCTGCCAGAAATAGCTCACTGCCATTTACAGGATGGATCAAAGCAGAGAGGGCTGGAAAACAGCCCAGTGGGGAGAGCGTGTAGCAGGTGAAGGGAATAATGCCCAATAGGGGGGACAAACGGCGGCGGATGGGAGCTCCCCAAGCACAAGGCAGTGCTGTGAGACTGGATGGATAGATCAGGACTTGTTTCCAACATAATTGGCAATGCAGCTTTGCCCTGAGAAGTGGACACTGTTTCAAAATGCTTCATGCTATGGCCATGCCATGTCCAGCATTATAGGGCCTCTGGTCACAGCCTGGGGGGCAGAAGCTGCTCCTACTGCAGTACAGACAGGGAAGGACTGTGGGAAGGCTGTGATGCTGTGGATGCAGCCCAAAGCCACTGCAGACAGACTGCAGGCACAGACATTTCCATTCCACTGAAATGATCCCACAGCAATTTTCACCTTTTTTCAGAAGAAGTCAAGGCAGGCTGTGAGAAGATTTTTCTTCTTAACAACACTTCTGTGACATTTCAGCTCTTCGTATCTCTAAGCTGAAAAGAAATGCTGAGCCACATTCACCTCGCCGTGCTGCTTTGGAGGAGAGCTTGGCTTTATACACAACTGTTTTGTTAAGTGTACCAAAAAGAGGCAAGCAGAGGCCTTATCTCATTTGAATCATGGGTCATTGCAAAGCCACACTGTGAATTGGTGGCAAATATAAGAGCAAGGAGGGGGAAGGAGGGGAGAGGCAGCACAGAGGAGCAGGTGGGATGCAGCACCGTGCAGCACCGCGCTGATGCACCACGCATCACCATCACAGGGGACAGGATGCTGCAGCAGCAGTCACGAGGAGCCAGGCCAGCAGGGGAGCAGGCACCAATGCCCCTGTAGGAACAGAGAATTTCCATTTCCAATTTCATAACTGTCATAAAAATAGAACAAGCACAGACATCCGAGGGACTTAGGGTAGCCTTGCTGCTTACCACAGGCAAACAAAGAGATTATTCCGTGTAAGTAGATTCAGCTCGGGGTGTCTGCTTTTCTGGCTTTGGAAGTATTCAGAGTTTTCACCCAGCAGAGCACTTTGAGCCTTTTGTACTCAGTGTATTTGGAAAATCGGTTATCTGCAGCTGACAAGAAAACAGTTTTGTCAACTTCTCTGCAGGTTTTCCTCAGTTCTTAGAAACCCAAATGCATGCATGCTCCTCTGGTTGGTTGGTGGTGGTATGCACACAATCACAGGTCTGTGCAGAGGCTGCTGCAGGTATGGGGCTGTGCTGGGGAGTGGTGCACAGCTCCAGCAGCACTCAGTGAAGGGCACAGGGCAGCAGTCTGATCCCATCCCTTATACGACATCAACTCAGTGTCACTTCAGGTCTCCCTGAAGCCTCTCGGGGCTCAACAAGTCCTGGAAACGGAAAGACAAAGCCTTTTCTCTCCTCCAGGAGGACGTTGCTGCTATTTAAGATCTATTATCCTCCCTCTGCTCACACATCGCTGCCATTAGTGCTATAAATGGGCTGGGTATGGAGAGAGGAGAAGAGACCCCCAGGGTAGCAATTACTAGAACTGAATTGTCTGATGCAAAAGGCAGCATTAGCCTGGCGTAATTTGGTCATAAAATAAATTGCATTGCCCATAAACTTGCTGAACGATGGAGTTTTCCCCACAGTTGTTTCTGTGTGTTTGGAGCCAGCAGAACTGCAGGGAAGTGGCCTGGTGCTGTCCTACAGCAGCCACCAGAATGCTGGGCTCCAGGGAAGATGCCACGGTGTGAGCAAATGAATATTCATCACGAGATTAAACTCGTGGTTGACACGGTGCCAGTGCTAATCTTCCCCAGGCAGGCCTGACTGAAAACAATGTGGGAAGAGTCCCTGCACACGTGAGCCCCATCGGATGGGTCTCTGATGTGGAGCTTTGGTGGCTGTGTGCTCCTTCTGAGAGCCCCCCTGAGCTGCTAGGGGGCAGAGAGGAAAGCTTTGTGCTGGGGACACGGGGCTGCCATAACATCAGCAGGTCGCAAGGGTTTGTGTGGGGAGCCCTCGGGGAGGAAGCAGTGAGATGGGTTTGTAGAGCAGGATGCTCTGGTAGGCAGCTGCATCACGTGTGGTGCTGGGGGACATAGCTGGGTCTTAGATTAAACTCCATATTTTCGTGTGATTATCAGAAATTCCTATGCATAAAATAGCTGCAGCGCAGGCAGGAGGCAGGGCAGGTGCTGTCTGGGATGCTCTGCTCCCTCACTCCTCTGCTTCTGTGGCTGTGCATTGCTGCAGAGTACCTGCAAGGATGCTGAGAGCATCGTTAATGCATGGTGTGTGGTGACCAGATGCCAAAGTGAAGAAGAGTGAGGAACAGAGCAGGATAACTGCTGTGAGCACTGGGCTGCTGAGCACCAACTGGGCCTGTTGTGTTCTCCCACGTCTCTCAGCAGCTCTGCCTGTTTTCCACGTCTCCCAGTGCTTATCCCTAATGGGAACACAGGGCGAGGCCAGGAGATGGGAACCTGCACTTATTCCCCATCTAGGGCATTTGACAATCATATAATTAAGATAATTTAAGACTGTTTTAAACTCCAGCTCGCACTGTGAGGACAATGGGCTCTGATAATTCCCACTAATGGCCCCATGGTCTACTATAAAAGAAGGATATCTGCACTTGCTTGGCTAAAAAACCAGAGGAGGAGGTGACAGCAGGAGCAGTGGTGAGGGATGCACTCCCAGATGTGCAGCAGAGTCTGACTGCATGACAGCCCCATTTCCTGGAAGCAATATGAAAAATCACATCATGCAGCAGCAGAGGGGAAATCACAGCCCACGGAGGGGGAGGAAAATCCAGTGAAAGTTGGATGCTGATACCACTCAATGGTGAACCCTCTCACTGAAAGCAGCCGTTGTTGAGGGAGTTGAGCTGCAAGCCGTGGAGCAGGAGGGGCAGCAGAATCGTATCCACAAACAGATAAAGAATGCTGAGGGAAGCAGAGAGGTGTGAAAGCTCTGGGCTGCACTGATCACAGAGCTCCTCTGCTGTGCACTCGATCTGCCACTACAGCCTGAGCTGTGGGTGTGGGGCAGCGGCACCAGCCAGGCACCGGATCCACGAGCAGTGTGTGGAATAAGCAATTTCAGCACACACACTGCACACTGAACACCCGACAGGTTGTGTTGCTACAGATCCTGGCTGAGAGCTCCCATGTCGTCCCGCTTGCCCCCTTTTGACACTCGAGCTGCACAAACATCCCATCTGTTGCTGCGTAATTATACCTCGCTGCACACATTTGTCATCATTTCGTGTTTCCTGCCTCTCCATCTCAGCAATTAGCTTGAACTGCTGAGCTTCTTGTATAACACCAGCTTGTAGCTTCATAGTGCCAGGCCACGAACTGATGGCAAATCAAGCTGCAATAAATTAAAGATGGGTAAAGATGAAGTAGGGCACAGAATGGTGAGAGGAATCTTGGTGGGGAATGCGGCATGAATCCCAGCTCTGCCTGGCTTCTCCATGGTGTTATTGTCCCCATTCCCTTCTATGTTTGTTTGTCACAACTTTAATAACTCGTTAGGATGAATAAACTCACTCTGAGGTTGCTTCCAGTTTAGCCACACGTTGACAAAAATGGCACTGGAAATCCAATTAGACACGAAGATGCAGTAATTATACAGGCACATAACCCCATCCCTGCAGTAGGAGGACAGGTGCAGAGTTTTGAACCCTTTTGGCCATGGAAAACCACAGGATTACAATGCAGCCAAATGGGATTTGCAGCTGCAAATTCGTGCACTCATACAGCTCCTGAGGCAGCTGGGGAAGAATGATGGCTCAGGACAAGCCTAGAGATAAACATGCTTCCAGGGTCACAGCCAGGAACCCTGAGCTCATTAAAGCATGCTCTAATACTTTTCAAGTTATTTTCCTTTCTGTGGGACGCTGTGTACGGCACGAATTCAGAGGCTCAGAAATGCTGTGTTATTTTTATAAGGGATACCACCAGATCTGCTGACCCTGAGCGTGTGCTGCGAGCAGGGGATCTTTTCACAAACCCGAGAGAAAAAGAAGTGAAAAGGTTTGGGGGCTTTGAAAACAGAGGGTTTTCCCCCCATTGAGGCTGTGGGGTGCGTGGGGTCCCAATGGTGCCAATGGGGCTGTGGGTGCAGGGTGACAGATGGCACTTGGCTGCAGTCTGGTGTCAGTGATCTGAAGCATAACAGACTCAGCCTGTATTTTTCCAGCAGTTTTGACCCCCAAAATACCAGTGCCCTTTTCCCCCCAGCTTTCACCCCCTTTCTCCTGAGGTTGAGGAAATGCAAGACAGAGTTTTGCTGCAGGTTGCAATCACAGTGACAGGAAAATAACCCGGGTAGCTGGCTCTGGGTGCCAGCAGCAGAACTGTTCTGTGTGCAGGACAGGCAGCAGGAAGGTCCTGAGCAGCAATTAGCACCAGCAGACCCATGCACAGCTTCTGCACGAGAAAGGTATGGGTTCACCATGGTGTTACTACCTTAATAACATCCCAGCAGTGCTGTGGAATTTCTTTACCTGCACTGCTGCTGGAAGCAGAACAAGAAGAACAAGGTGGTTTGGTTTTTTTTCTTCCCCCAAAGAAATGACACTGTTTTTCCCACAAGGATATTTTGTGGGCGGTTTTAAGGGACTCAATTAAACGTAATGCTGAGAAAAGAAGCTGCCGGCTGCTTTCCTCCATTCCAGCTGCACCCACACTGCTCCGAGGAGGGGAGATGTGAGAGATCACAGCTCAGTGCATTGCATGGAGCAGGAAACCCAAAGACAGCCAAACGCCATTCAGTCCTATTAACAACCCAGGAAGGAAAGGCAAATATGCAACAGCAAGCAGAAGGCAGCTCAGAAGGAGTAGAAAAGCCAAGAAATATTGTGCTTTAATCCAGAGAGAATATTTCAACAAACACTGAGTGCTTTGCAAATATTCAGTGCCTGAGGAGCCAAAGCACAGCGAGGAGCAGCGAGGAGCAGATCCAGTGCTGCTGGGCACCAGGAAGGGGCATGGCAGGGCTGGTGGGTTTGCAGCAGAGGTCGTGGGCTTCTGGGTATGGGGAGCTGCACTGAAACACGGCAGTGTGAGTCTCCTCCAGGAGAGGTGGGGGTCTTTCTGAAAGCTGGCTGCAGAAATTACTAGAATACACTGGAAAATGTGTGATAGGGGAAGTACCAAGGCATGAGATAAGACTGCCCTAATGGGCATTTTTGCCTGTGCCTTCTTTAAGCTTGTTCTCAGCCTGCAAAATGCCCCACAGGTCAGAGATGCTGTTCTTCCCTTTCGCCAGTCTCGTTAAAACCAGTGCCACACTTCTGAGCCCAAAGACACATCAATCCTTCCAGAAACTTGAAAGGAAAAGGCCCATTGACTTCTCCTGGTTGGAAATGCACTTCTGCCTATGGTTAGCATTTCACCAGATTCAGTAAAGGAAGAGGCAGTGTTTTTCTCTTAGACGTATTCTGCCTTGCAATAACCAGACTAAAGATACAAACTTTACAGCCTTATTTATTGGTCCTGATTGTCAGCAATCTCTGAGATATGAATTATGTAGAGGATGCACAGCAAATGAATTCAGCAGTGGTGGATTCTCCCACTGAGCAGCCACAGTGCCTTCAGCCCCGCTGCCTGGAGCATCTCACACCACCCCAGCTCTCATTGTGGCTGGCATCCTTTCATTGCTTTTGTTTTTTAAGCCCCAAGTTCTACCATTTGGTTGTAAATTCACATTTAAGCTCACATTTGTGCACAGTAGGGATGAGAGAAAGGCTTCATTGCTTGCATTATTTATGAATGGTGTCATTTCAGGGTATCTCTATTAAAATAAGGTTCTAATTCTTAGGTACTAGATACCAGGCACTCAGTGTTTGTTGAAATATTCTCTCTGGATTAAGGATCTGGAAAATAACACTAAGCGAGTTAAGTGTGTATTTTTGTTTCATACACCCATAAAACCTCATTAACAAAAATGCTCACAATATTTGCTTCATCATCACACGGCGTCTTGTGTCTGCCACAGTGCTGCACTGGATGCTCTCATGCATTAACGCCGTGTTCTGCAAAGCCCTTTGGTTCACACTGAACTTTTCTGTACAGCAGAATACATTTCATTTGTGGGTTTGGTTTTGTTGTTGGTCTTCTCTTCTCTTCTCTTCTCTTCTCTTCTCTTCTCTTCTCTTCTCTTCTCTTCTCTTCTCTTCTCTTCTCTTCTCTTCTCTTCTCTTCTCTTCTCTTCTCTTCTCTTCTCTTCTCTTCTCTTCTCTTCTCTTCTCTTCTCTTCTCTTCTCTTCTCTTCTCTTCTCTTCTCTTCCCTTCCCTTCCCTTCCCTTCCCTTCCCTTCCCTTCCCTTCCCTTCCCTTCCCTTCCCTTCCCTTCCCTATTCCCTATTCCCTATTCCCTATTCCCTATTCCCTATTCCCTATTCCCTATTCCCTATTCTATCAGCCAACTTGCCCACACTGTTTGATGGCAAAGTCTGACTTCCAAACTTCCACTGCTGGCATCCTGCAGCATCCCTGGATCCTGAGGGGTGTATGTGGAGGAGAGGTGCTCGGGGAGAAGATAATATTGCAGATAAGAAAAATAAAAGGGTCTCAGGAAATTCATATGAAGCTCCTTCTTAGCAAAACAGCAAGCATGTCTGCCATGCAGTCAGACTTTCCACGTGGCTCCTCTGCAAGCAACAGAATTTCATGCTGAAAAAAAAAAGAAGCCCTGAAGGTTAAAATCTTCAAAGGGGCTAAATTGGGTGTGAATCCAGCAAGAGCCTTATGCACATCCAGGAGCTGAGAAGAGCAACCATTGATGAAGGACTCCAAACCATGGACTCCTCCCACTGCTCCGATCGCTGTTAACACAGCAGGTCCTCATTCCCTGCTCCAGTGCAGTGCAGAACCACAGATCTCTGCAGAACTGTGTTCCTCAACCCCAGGCGACACCAGAACACAGCAGGGCTTGGCCAGAGAGGGTCCCTTGCCATGGGTCTGGCATCAGACCCTGCTGCTGGGACTGCTGCATCCTTTCCATGCTGCCCCAGTGGAAATGTGTTGCTGTGTGGATGGCACACGAAAGAAATAGGAGTTTTTCTTGCTGCGAGCCACAGAAAGCAGGCTTCTCTCAGCTCCTGAATAATTCAGAGTACAAGCCTTTGATTAATTTCATGAGAAAAAGGAAACAAAGTTAGCTGTAACTATAGGCCATTCAAAGTATGGATTGCCAGCAAAAAATGTGCAAAGCGCTGTCATGAGAGGATTAATTACGTAGATTAAATATTTTATAAGTTAAATAATGTGTATTTTTCGGAGACAAAATGGAATGTCATTTATTCCCCCAAGACAGGGGATGTAGCTGTGTTCTCTTCCATTCAGCCCACAGAGCAACATCGGCTCCAGTGACAGAGGAGGATGGATCAAGGCTGTAATTCCCATCTGGCACCAAAATCTATATTCTGAGCAGCATTTCTTCTCCATGAGAGCACAGCTCTGGGCTTTCAACTCCCTGTCTGTCGTGAGGCTCTTTGGGGACTCAAAGGGCCCTGCTAATTGTTCCTCTGGCTATTATATTATTCCAAGGTCTAGAAGGAAAACGAGCTGAGAAGGGTGTTTTTAATTATTGTGTGATTGTCCTGAAGGACAATAGCAGAGTCTTTCAAACTGAAAGCTGATCTGGAGCCAATATGTGGCTCTGGACCATGCAGGATGCCTCACACCACCAAGGATGTGTTTGCTGGGGTTCTCAGCCTGGCTGGGCTCATGGGGCTGCATCCACAGTTTCTCAGCCCTCGTCCCATTTGTGCCACTCTCTCTTTCAGAGAAGGAGCTAAGGGCAGTTGGGTTCGGAAAATTACAATTATGTTATTGATTGGGTAAAAAGGAACTGTTTTATTAGGCCCTACCACTCTGAATGTGATTCCTTTTCCTTACAAATAGCCTATTACATGCTCACAGACCACCCACACGCTTTGCTGCTATTAAATTTGCCCTGCAATCTTTCATGCCAGTTGACTTTTCATTTCCAAATCCCTTTTTACATTAAACACAGACCCACAAGCTCTGTCCCATTTTCTTTGAAAGAAATCATAAGCCCGTGCCAGAAATGACTTGAGGTGTTCTTCAGAATCTGTAAACAGCTCTGAGGTCCCATGGGCAATGTCACGAAGCTCTGGGCTGAATGCATTAAGCAGTTCCCAGCTTAGGCTCTGGCAATGCATTTACCAAGCAGGACCTGGGCTGGGGGCAACCTACCAGGTCCTGCAAGCAAACACAGGCAGCAGCTCAGGAACAGGTGAGTAGGGCCCCTGTGCTGTGCAGGCTGAGCAAAGGGGCAAAGAATCCATTTGGCTGCTTGCTTTTGGGTTTGTGGCAGCCTGGCAGCCAGAAAAGCAGCCAGCAGTAATGCGTTTTCCAAGTGCAAGTGTTCCAAGTGCCATCTTTTCCTAAAGGGAGGCACTTCTTCTTCTCAAATTTTGTCTTCCTGGTGCACAAAAATACCTGAGATGGTGGTTTGTTATGAAGAAAGAAAATCAGATTCCAGCAAAACGAGTGCATGTTGTTCTCCTGACTCCTGTGCCATCATTTGTTGGAGTGCCCTTTCCTGGCTCTGCATGGGCACAGCCCTTCACCTGAGGCACTTCACTCAGTGAAATTGCAGAGGATGGTGATCCATCTGTGAGGAGTGGCCTGGATGAGTCGTAGCTCATTCTCCCCAATCTCTGGACCTACAGATTTGTTCTCCCAGGGCACAGGCTGGACTCCAGCCATGGCAATAATTGGTTGTGCTGTTGGAGGAGCAGGGGATTTCATGGCCACACCACGCAGTTTCCATCCATCTCCTGATCCTAATTCGAGTGCTGCCTCGCACCAGCTGCTGAGAAGGTGCAAGAAATACTAAGTAGGCAATTCAGGCATTGGAAAGATGCATTTCCCACTGAAGAATATTGGACATAAAAGCAGAACAGCTTTTAATTAAAATTTCTTCCCCCAGCCACGTAGGGCCCAAACAGTGAGCAGGAACAAAAACTTGTCTCTAGCAAGGGAGAAGAATCTTTGAAGTGGAGTGGAGGGTGCAGATGCAAGCTGTGCATGGCAGCACTGGGGCTCATGGTGCAGGCAGCACCCATTGGGCTCTGCTGGAACCCATCTCCATGCACTGCCCTGTGCCCAGCCCTTGTGCTGCTGTGTGTGTGTCGGGGCCATGTAGTCCTGCAGAGTGTTGTGAGGTGTGGGTGGAATGAAAGAGGCCATCCAGCTTCATGCCAGTTGGGTTTTCATTCCCTGTAAATCAATGCAGATACCAAAAGAGGTGGCTGAGGATTGCCCTGGCTGTTGAAAGATGCAGGATTTGGTCAGAGGAAAAAAGATGCTGAACTGCAACTGTAGAAAGAGAAATGGGAAAAACAGAAATGGGAAAAGAGAAATGGGAGGCATTTGGCCACTTCCAGTGTAGCCATGAGCATGACAGCATGAACAGCTCTCTAAATGGACATCTTTCACGATAGGGTAGGTGTCATTCCTGATGACTTGTATTGATTTAAAAGCTAATTTTATGGCACGGGGGTAGGAGAGGGCAGTGCTTCTTCACTGTTTTTCTTGGGAAGAGCTGTACTAACAGTGCAGAGCTGTTAATATTTGTATTACAGCAGTGTTTCAAGTTGTTTATTGGGAATGAAAATTCCTTAAGTTTGTATCTGCCTTTTTAGTTTGAAGGGCTTTGACCTGACGTGTAGCTAGCTGGCAGATAAACGCTGCCTGCCTTTCCAGATATATTTAGACAGAAGACATCTGCTGCTGTGCAGACAAGCTGTCCCACCAGGCATGGTGGGTGCTGCAGTGCTGCTGGGCCATGCAGCATGTGTCTGCACCACTGGGCTCAGGCTTCTGTGCAGGGGCCAATTGCTGAGCACTCATCTCTTGGTTTGCCATCTGGTCGCCCTTGAGATGCCCCCTCCACACCTGAGATGGGATTGTTTGCAGTCTGTGCCAGGGGTCTGGAGGGAAGGAGCATCCCTGTGCATGCCCAGGCACAGAGCAGGTATGGCAGGTTCCCTCAAGGACCTTAAGCACAAATGTGGAGCATCCAGGCTGATGGGGGGAGCTGGCAGAGGACGTTGCCCACATTGAGGGGCTGCAGTTGTGATTGGTGACTGTGGCTGTGCAGCACAGGAAGGCCATTGGGATGCTGGAGCTGTGTCAGGGTTACACACTGCATCCCATGCAGCAAATGTGTGTGAGCCCATTTGCCTCCCAGCACTGCTCTGTTCAGCTTTCTTCTTCATTCAGATCACCAATTGTTGCCCTGTGAGATGGCTTTCATCCACCCCAAACTGTTGTAAGCTGAACAGAATCCTTAAACAAATAAACAGGAAAAAGGGCCTCAAGTTCTGAATTCTGTGCAGAATCACAGTTGGAAAATCATGGTTGGAAAAGACTTCTAAGGTCATCCTTTGCAAATGGCCACCATTCTGCTTCCTTCTGACCACCACCTGAATTGTTCCCCTGCCTTCCTCCTGTTTCACTGCCAATGACTTCTCAAGCTCGAATTAATCAACATTCTGCCCGTTTTCAATCTGCTCTCAGGATAGGTTGAATAATGCCAACGCTGCCTTACACGGAGCTCCTCCTCAAATCCTTTTGGGTTGTTTCAGTTTATGTGCTGTTGGCAATGCCAACAGGAGAGCTGCTCATGCTGTGTGCTGTGCTCACAGGGCAGCACCAGGCCCTGGCTCTGCTCAGAACCCAGCAGACTTCACTCTTGATGGAGCTTTGGGCAGCCACCATGCCTCCCTGAGTGCCCCCCAGTCGTTCCATCTGTCCTGGCCCTGCTCTGGCAGCTCAGCCCTTTGCACAAGGGCTCTAAACATACATTGGGTTTTATTCTCTTTAATCAAACGTGCTATTTCAGATCTCTTTATTTTCTGGACCCATGTAACTGACAGAGACGTACTGTCTGTCTCCCAGCCATCAGGATTCATGTCTGTGAGACATTTGCTTTTAGCACGCTCATAAAAGCTCAGGACAAGTCAGAGCAGAGCAGTCCTGGGGCTCAGCAGCTCCATCCAGGAGAGATGGCTGTGACCCCAGTACCAGCTCTCCATGGCCATTGGTGTGTGCTCACCATCAGTGAGCCAGGATCCCGGAGCAGACCTGGAAGGCACCAGCTCAGCATGGCAGCACCATATGCCAGTGCATGGCACTGCTCTGTGGCATTGCCCTCTGCTGAAGAGAGACGTTCTCATGTTGCGAAGGTGTTGACGAACCCCGTGGCTTTAATTGTCCCCCTGTACAGCCCGTCCCTGCCTGTGGCATGGGGCAGCACAGCCATCTGTCCAGGGCACAGATCAGCACCCAGCTGACAGGAGCACTGTGTGCTGGGGGAACTCTGTGTGCACTAATGAGTGGAGACGTACTTTAAGCAAATAGGCAAATAGCATCAGTCTCTGATGCCAGGAAATAAGAATTACTGTTACAAATGCATTTCTGCAGAAGAAGGCAGATTTCTGCCCGTGACATATTCGCTGCTGCTGTGCAATGCTGTGCCAGCTGCCCTCAGGCTGGGTGCCATGCCATGCCCCCAGCTCAGGCACCAGCAAGAGGAATGGGCTTTGGTGCTGGTGTTCCCTCTGCATACTGTACAATTACATGGGAATTAATTTTAAAAAGTACCTTCTCTTATTTGTGACTTCAGTCTCCCTCAGGGTAAGAGAAATGTTCAAACCAATTACTGTTCACTCAGGAATCACTCCACCAGTTTCTTCCCATGTGGGTATTATTGGTTAAGTAACAGACAGGCAGAGTGCCTGGGAGGAGGTGGCCAATTTCTGCTGTTTGGATCTTGTTTGTGTACAGAGCATCGATTACATTAAAACTGCACTTACACACCTGATTTTGGGAGCAATACTTAAGGACTTGTTAGGCACAAAAGACTTCAGGTTAGTTTTCTCCCTGCCCTTTTCTCCTCATTTTGGCCATGCAGCGCTGCTGGTCTCTGCTGCTTTTTCACTAAACACAAAAAGTTTTTCTCTAAACATACATGGGGTTTTATTCTCTTTAATCAAACGTGCTATTTCAGATCTCTTTATTTTCTGGACCCATGTAACTGACAGAGACGTACTGTCTGTCTCCCAGCCATCAGGATTCATGTTTGTGTGCTGAGACTTTTGCTTTTAGTGCGCTCATAAAAGCTCAGGACAAGTCAGAGCAGAGCAGTCCTGGGGCTCAGCAGCTCCATCCATCACAGCTGCTGGGGCTCAGCATCACTGCTCATCTTCATGCCGTGGGCTTTCTTCTCGAGATACGCTTTTATCTTCATAGCATCATATAAAGTATTAAAGCTTTCATCGATGGAATGCAGATGCTGTTTATATGGGATCAGCGAGAAATAAACTTTTCACCACAAATCACATTGCTTTGAAAATACACTAATCCCAAGAGCAGCAAGATTCATACCGGTTGATGCCTGCAGTAGATCTGCAGACACCTTCCACTGTTGTGAGATGTGACGGATGGGGTGGGGGACGCAGCGGGTGCTTCTCTCAGCCACTGCAGCACAGGGAAGGGCTGAGCTGAGGCTGTGATGCTGTGCAATGCATGGGAATCCCTGGGCAGTGGTGCTGGGGGGCTGCAGCAGGACGGGGGGTGCTGCTTGCAGTGCAATCTGAGCTGCAGAACGGGAAGGAAACACTGGAAGCGCCAAACTCCCTGTAATTGTGAAACTTGTTTGACTGTTTCTTTCTCTTTGTTTCACCGAGGGAAAATTTATGAGATGTCAGAACCCATTAATGTTGTTGATGCTGGAGGAGCAACAAACTCCCTGGGCTGAAAGGCTCCAAAAAAAAAGGAAAAATAACGCAGCGGCAGAGGTGGCTGCCCGAGGGCAAACTTGTTAGCTCTGATGGTGCTGCTGTGAGGTGGGTAGGATGGGGATGAGGGGCAGCGGGCAGGGCTGGGGGTGCTGGTAGCATTCAGAGACCCGGCCACGCTCCAGGCAGCGAATGGGAAACAGCAGTGCCTATTTGAGTGGGAGAAGGTGCCTCTATTCCCAAAGCAGAGACGTGGGGAGCAGAGTGAGAGGAAAAAGCATCTGGTTGGGAGCTCTGTAAATCATTAACGTTTCTCTCAACGTGAAAAATAACATCGTTAGCTCCAGAAAGGTGACAGCAGGGCCGGAGCTTCTGCAGAACTCCATCGGTGCTCTTCTGCAGCATGTGAGAGTTGTACCTGGAATGGCACAGGATTAATTGCGCAGTCGGCTGCTAATAGGCAAACAAAGTAACCAGACAAATGAGGGCACGCAAGGAATCAATTTTCTTTTTAATGCATTCAGCTCTCGGATTTGTGTGTTATGATAGACGTTAGTTGAGAGCAGATTGTTACACACAACAGCTAATAGAATGACGGTCTGAAGGAGACAAATATGCTCATTATTGCATTATGGCTGTGGCACTTAGGAATGCAAAGCTATAGGCTTGGGATATAGGCTTCATTCCGATTATTTGATTGTTTTTAAATGAAACTTGAAATCCTGGAGCTAGCAAATTATTTTGCATAAGATATGCAAAGCTTCCAGCCTAGTTATTTAGCTGCGGTTGCCCAACATATCAGGATTATTTAAGTGCATAAATTTGTCTATTATGCAAGGGGAAAGAAGAAGTGAATACAGAGCTAATTCTTGTAGTGCTTCATTGCAGCGTATTTCCAACTCTGGGACAGCAATGATCTGCCAGCAAAGGTTGCCTGTCTGTAACCCTGTGACCGCTTTGCTGCGGGTCGAGTGACAGCAAGCATGGGCAGCCCCTGAGCCCACTGCTGGAAGTGCTGCTCATGGTGTGCAGAAAATGCACCTACAGGTGTTGCCCACTGGAGTGGCTGCAGACCCATCCCTAAAAGCAGCACGAGTTGGAGCAGCCGTGCTCAGCAGCAGAGCATTGCAGCCAGAGCCCTCAGTGTGAGCCCAGCAGGCTGGCAGCTGTCCCCACGCTGTCCCCTCTCTCCATGTCGACATTGAAATTCTGTCTTTGCACAAAAGTGTTTCATACGGTGCTGCATAAAAGATGCTCGCAAGGTTATTTTTGGAACACTTTCGCAAGCTGGTTTCAAATTCAGCAGCACACTAAAGGGCTCCGAGCCATGACTTTGCCTTGAGCCTGAATTAAATACATTTTCAATTCACAAGTACAAAACAAGTGCATGTCCTAACGTCACTCACAGGCTGTCACAACACTTCCATGGGCACTTGAAAGCAAAGACCTCCAGGTGTGTGGCTGGGAACAAAGTGATTGTGCAGCGTGTCCCGTGCTGGCTGCATGGCAGTAAAGGACATTTGGAGTCATGGTGCACACGGGAGAGAAATGCAGCAGTAGAGCAATTAACTCACTTATTTCAGAGCTATGTGCCGTGACGTTCTAATGATGCATATGTGAGGGCTTGGTGCTGAGCCTGTCCCTTTGCTGGTTTCACTCCAGCAGCTCTGGGCTGCAGCACTGGGTTTGTTGGAAGCAGATTTGTGCAGATTTGGACTGGGGTAGGAGGGGGCACCAGCGCCTGCTGCACACCGGGTTGTTGGTCAGCAGTTACTTGGAGGCAGGGGTCTGTGAGACTCGTGCTGCTCCAGCCCGGTCCTGCTGTGCTGAGAGCCTTCAGGGTCCCTGCATGGGACTCCAGGGCTGTGTGATTTCCCATTTGTGTTGTTGTGAGGCAGAGGAATTCGCTTACAAACCTAATACCTCTGCTGTGAAGTCTGCCTTGGGATAGAAAGATTCGATTGTGGGTTTATATCTTGGAGGAAAAAGCATCCAAATGATTTTTCTCTCCGCTGTTCCCATTGAAATGAAACTCCTTGCTGTAATACTGCTGCAGTGTTTCTTTATGCCAGTAATAAATCACACCGCCCCGGCATCATTTCTGCTGGCCACGGCCAATGATTCACGTTAGGGAAGCAGTTTTGGTGTCAGCAGCAATGAAGGATTCTGACTCTCCCAGAGAGCAGCATGGAGGCAGCTGTAGCCCCGCGCTGAGACCCCTCACCAACTCCTGCACAGGGGATGCCTGCAGTTCTGAGTGCATCCCAGCATCTCCTGGGAGCAGCTGAGCATGAGAGCACACAGGCAGAAGAGATGCTCATGCCATCAGAAGTGGCAATTAAAGTTCCCCCTGCTGTGTGTGGGGAGCCAGGGGAGTTCTGCATGGCAGCACGAGTGCCATTTGGTCAGAGGGGGGAGCGAGCACTGCTGGCACAGCTGCTGTGAGTTGCTGAGCAGCGTGAACCCACAGCCTGCAATTCAGAAATACACTTTGCACAACTTCTGCACGGATGGGAAGAAGAAGCTGAAGTGAGAAGTGAGCTGTAATCTTATTGCTAGAAATTCCCCTGGGGGTACCACAACCTCCAGCTCAAACAGGCCAGGCTTAGGCAGCTCTCCCCTGTCCAGAGCCTCAACAGCAGCAAAATACAGCTGTGCAGGTGCTGTACAGCCCCCATCACCTTACTGTCTGCCTGTCCAGTGTGGTGACGCCATGCCATGCAACGTATCTCTGGGGAGCTCAGCACCCACAGCATTTCCTTGGGGTCCCGTTGACACAACCAAGCTTTCTCAAACAAGAGCAGAGCCCTGCTAATGCCACAGGGAGAAAGCAGGGAGCAATAAACATGGTGGAAATTGTGCTAGACACACATCATCCCCACAAAGCCCTGAGGCTGGAAGCTTTCCCAAAAGACAGGGCCTGGTGGGAGCAGTGAAGGCTCTGCTCAGTGCAGCACAGCCAGGCGCACGCTGCGCTCCGTGCTCTCTGAGCTCAGCACTTATCGTGGCAATTACCCACATGCTGCCCATCAGCAATGTCCTTGAAGGGTGTTCTTGCTGCTGGCACTTCCATTTCTTTGTGGTGGGAGATGTGAGTGATGGCTCTGGGGGCACACAGCCCTCCTCCAGCACCCGGAGAGCCGAGGGTTGCATTTACCAAGACATCACTCCACGGTGCTGTGCTTCAGTAGCATCTCTGTGTACTCATAATGCTGCTGATTTCTGTCTGTTTTGATCCCCAGTGTCAGCAACACTTGTGTGTTTCACACTTTGAACCTCGCTCAGATACCCCTGAGCAAACTCTTCCATCAGGACACTCCATGCGATCGATAACAGCTTTATCACCAACAGCAGCGTTTGCGCTGCAGCAGCCCCTGGTTAAGTGCAAAGAGACCTCTGTCTATTGTGCACCCATCCATCATGGGTCTGTCTGCCTTAGGAGCCACTGTGCACATCGCTCAGAGGCAGAGCAGGGAAACAACGGTGTTACTTGGGAGTGAATATAATTCTCTGCATGGCTGTACCAGGTGTGCTTGGGGATCCTCTGGAGTTAAGCACAGGAGTAAGTCATAGAATCACAGGATGGCCTGGATAGAAAAGGACCACAATGATCACTCAGTTCCAACCCCATGTTGTGTGCAGGTCGCCAACCAGCAGCCCAGGCTGCCCAGAGCCACATCCAGCCTGGCCTTGAATGCCTGCAGGGATGGGGCATCCACAGCCTCCTTGGGCAACCTGTGGCAGTGCCTCACCACCCTCTGGGTGAAAAACTTCCTCCTAATATCCAACCTAAACCTCCCCTGTCTCATTTTAAGACCATTCCCCTTGTCCTATCACTATCCACCCCTGTAAACAGCCATTTAAAAGTCCTGCTGTTGTTTAACAGAAGGGTTTGACTCAGCTGCCTCTTCACTTCCAAGTGGTTGTTTTCACTGCCTTAAGTACGGCTGCTGCTGCTCCAGGGCTGTGCTGGTGACAAGGTGGGTATCAGGTGGGTGCTGGGCAGTGCCAACTGACAGTTGAGTGCTGCTCCAAAAAGAACAGGTGCCACCCCTTCATGGAGCACAGGACTGATTCCTTCATCACTTGCAGAAGTGCAAATGCACAGCAGTCACTGTGCAGAGAGCAGGAACGGCAGTATGTACAGAAGTTAAGCTTTGAAGCAAGCTGCAAAGGCAGCAGCAGCCTGCTGGGTGAGCGCAGTGGGTGTATATCTGTGGAGCTGGACATGCAGATGTATATTGGCAGCAGCAATAACTGTCTGCATATGTAAATCTGCTCTTTGGGTCTTTGCTGGGGCTTCAGGTCGAGACATTTTGCAGTGGAGCACTGAAAACTATTTCATCCATGCTCCAATTTGAGTGCTGGCAATGGAAGCTATAGGGGGTGCACAGCATAGGACCAGTAGGATTGGTATACAGATTATGGAAATAACTAACACTGCAAACAGAGCTCCATCAGAACGGACCAATTAGACATAACACGAGTTAAATTAGCCACTTGGTTTCCACTTCAGGCATGCCCTGCAGTCATAACGGCTGTGCCCAAGGAGGCTGTGGATGCCCCATCCCTGCAAGCATTCAAGGCCAGGCTGGATGTGGCTCTGGGCAGCCTGGTCTGCTGGTTGGTGACCCTGCCTGTAGCAGGGGGTTGGAAACCAGATGATCACTGTGGTCCTTTTCAACCCAGGCCATTCTAGGCTCACCCAAGGAAAACCCTCATCAGAGCTGCTCTGCACAGTGCTGCCCTTCACCCCAGCATTGCCCTCACAGAGGCAAAGTGAAGAGATTGATGCTCCCCCCTTTTCTGTCCCTGCATCTTCTCCCAGCAGAAATGTCACCTCCATGTGCAAAGTCGTTCCAAGAACCCCTATTCCTCTTCCAGCTGCATCCTCAGCTCACACCTTCGTGTGACCAATGGACCGTTGTAGCTTGAAATCAAAATTAATTAAACCTTGTTTACCATTTTGAATTACTGAGCTAATGAATATCGTACCTCTGAGGCATCCATCTTGGTCAAACACATCGTGCCTCACAGCTGTTGTTTTGCTGCAGATTAGATTTGCTCTCGTTTCTATGAAGACGTCTACAAAGCAATAAACCCCGCACTTATCCGACTCAAAAAATAATTATAAAATCTTTATTAGCATCTGAGGAATCGGGTTCCCTACCTCTCGCTTGGCAATAAAAGTTGATTTGTTCCATAGCTGCCTGATGGAACACTTGGGTGCTGGCTATTACTTACATCTATGGCTCCTCCTAAAAGATTACGGTCGTCTCCTGTGAGCAAACATGCAGGTGTGTGAAATTGCACAGTGAGCACTCCTTTATAAATGCAATCTCTGCTGTTAAACATTACCTGCATACCTGTTACCTGAAATCAAGGAGCCTTGTTCCCTTTAACCTGGAGCACAGCAGTTCCCCACACGCTTGTGTTCATTTAAGAATCAATAAAGCACAAATATGTCGAATCACCCTGAAATGTTTTGCAAAATCAGAAGTCAGATTAGATCTTGCTTCAAAGAAAGATCTAATCTGCATCAAATGGAAATTGTAGCATCAAATGGAAATTGTAGTGTCCTCCAGAATCAATATGTTACCCACGGGTCCCGGGATTTTTCACTTACATTTGATCATACATTGTAATGAAGGTTTATAATAACATTAAAATCTTCCCGACTGCATTTTCTGTATAATTTACTTTTTCCCCCCTCTCTGTAGCAAAGAGATTTAAATTTAATTACTTGGAAAATAATGCACAGCTGCTTTTCTTGTCCTGTACTCCAAATTTACTCGCTGATGAACATCAGCCTGAAATATTTTGACTAATTACAGCCTTCCTAGAACCACTTCAGCTGCACTGCAATGCCTCCAAAGATGGGGGATGCCCAGCTGGCTCTCCCCTGGGCTGACACCGACCCCAACCCCATGGCAGTGCCCACAAAGAAGCAGCCCTGGGTTACAAGAGCAGGGTTGCTCACCCAATGCTTTGGTTAAACTGCTTTATGCTCCATCTATTCTTCACACACCACTCTAATTCTAAGCACCAGTCTCTACAAAGCTATTTAATGCGGTTGAACTGATCCACTCAAAACTTATCTCCCATCACTTCCCCAAACCCCACCAGCCCACCCACCACCATTAGGTGATATCACTGCACCCAACATGCACAGCCTGAGCACTGCAGGGCCTCTGTGCTCCTGCAGCCCATCTGCAGGCCCAGCCCTGCCGATGGCATCACTTGGATGGCACAAGCTCAGCTCACCTCTGCAAGCTGTGCTTTTCCCCTCGGATGCTCTGCCTGCTTCTGAAGCTTGACATCATTAATCAGAGAACCATATGGCTCTGCACAGTGCCTGTGGTCCCTTTGGTGTCCCTGCATGCAGCATAAAAAAAAAACCAAAACAAAAAAACCTGATTATTTAAATCTAATACACTGCTAATAAAGGGGCAGTGAGTTCAGCTGTGCAGTGTAACCCTCCCAGGGGATCTCCTTGCCCATTGCCCTGCGTTGGCCTCAGGACACGTGGCTGGAGATCAGCAGCATGGTGAGCCCCTGTCCTGGCAGTGCAAATGAGCTCTCACCCTGCACACAGATAATAAGAAGTGAAGAAGTCACCAAACAGCTCTGTGGACACTCACTTCCAGCCAAGGCTGTGGTCTGCAGTGCTGTGAATTTATGGGGTAGCTCAGCTCACTGCTAAAACTTTTATGAGCCACTCTCTTCCGAGAAAGCAATGAGGAAGGGCTCCCTGCAGCCAAGCCCTGCCCAGCACCGCGTCCTGGCTTCACTTTCAGGGTGCTCTGTTCACATCAGTGAGCACCTGAGCATGAGTGGAACTCATCACGTTGCTGTCAGCCCTGGGGAGCGTGAGGGCTGTGATTCACATCTCTGCGTTGGCTCGTCTCCAATCAGTGCAGCCTGATGATCAGCTGATGACTTGGAGCCAGCTCCGATGCACAACCCCACAACTTCCATGGCCAAAGCTGCAGCCTCTCTGCATCCTTCATCGCCCTCAGCGCTGCTCCCAGAGCCCATAAGCCACATCCAGAGCTCAGCACACAGCTGCAGAGATAACTGTCTGCCTGCTGCCTCCCCCCACTGACCCTCATTTCCACATCCCTCTGTCCCTTAATTGCTTCGTTCTCCTCCCAGCTCTCAGCCCTGTCAAACCCCGTGGTTCTGCTCCGTACATCACAAGCCGCTTCTGCTCTTGAAAGATTTGCTCAAATGCCTTTTGCTGCTTTTGTATTGGAGATTTATGCAAAATTTATAAACAAAAAAGTCCTCAGCAGAAATCTCACTTTCTTTCTTTTTTCTTTTTCCTTCTTTTCTCTTCTAAAAATATTCAGAAGAGGGACTTGTGGAACATCAGGAATAATGAGTCAATCCGGCTAAACTTCAACAGCGAGGAGAAAAAAAAGAACCTCTTGAGAAGGGCAGATTGAGAAATGACTGCATTAAATACATAAAAAAAATAAAAGGAAAAGAGTGTGAAGCCTCCAAACTGATTCCATCCCTGCGTGGAGCTGCGGGGTGGGGGCAGGGAGATGTGCCAGGCTGGGTGCTGCTGCAGAGTACAGTGCTGCAGGGATGGCATGGAGCCTTCCTGCCCAGAGCAGGGCAAATCTGACTCATTTCCATGCAGGAGAGCTCGCTGCCACCCATCCCTGAGCACTGCATGTGCTGAGGTTGGTGCTGTTGCTCCCACACTGCACACCAGCAGTGCCAGATGTGGTCCAGCCCCATGGTAGAACCAGACTTTGAACACTGGGAGATGCAAACGTGCACTGAATGGGATTCCCAGAAGCTCTGGAGTGCACTGATCTCATACATCTCTGCAGCTCTCAGGGTTCAGGCACGTGCAGGGATCCAGCCCTGGGATCTGGGTGGCTGTGCGTCCCAACAAATCTTGCATTGAAGAGCCTTCAGCCAACATAAATCACCGCCACCGGTGGAGCTGTGCTGATTTGCACCACTCACAGACTTAAAATTTAATGGAAAACTTAAGCTGTCATTAGTTTTCAATGAAAGGCTTTTGCAGGGATGCAGCCACTCTCCACCTGCTGGGGTGCATCAGCCTGCGACAAAGGGAACCAGGGATGCATCACAGGCACTGCAGCTGCTGTTCTCCCATCCCCACCTCTACCTTCCCCTTCAGCATCTTCTGCTGATGTGTCCCCTGCAATCCCTCTATCAGGAGAACAGTGATTTCCATGCAAATCTCATTAGTTACCTTCATCCTCTACTCTCCAGTGTAATTGACTTTCTGGGACCTTGACTGCATCCCCGCTGGCCTTCTGTTAGGCTGCATCTTCTATTCAGTGTTGCCCTAGAAATGAAAGCAAAGAGCAATAATTTACAAGATATATGCATATACCTGTGTGGGCTTATGTGAAGACCAACACAAATACGTTTGCATACAGCAATGTGTTTGTTTTAACACCATAACAAATTGATCTCGACCCTGGGCAAGGACTGCTGTGTGCTGCTGGGGAAACCTCACGTGGATTTCTCTGGGAAGCAGCAGCATTCAGGAGAATTGCTGTGTGCAGGTAACACGAGGTCTGCCTCTGCCCACCAGTGATTCTGCCTGGTGCTCATCACGCAGCACAGGATGCTTCATTCCGTAGCCATGTGATTTCCTTCCCAGTCGGTTAAGCCCAAATTAAAATCCTTGTGGTAAAAACTTCAGTCTTAAGCCCTTCTTGTAATGAGCTGAGTCCATTCATGGGGCAGTGGATGCTCAGAACCCCCCATTCAGCACCACCAGTGCTCTGCAAATGAGGAGCAGTGCTTTGGGCGCACAGGGCACAGGAGGGGGCACGGGACATCTTTGGAGTAATGCACAGAGAGCACAAATCTCATTAAGCTGTAATCACTGATGCGTCATGGAATTGTGCGTGAGGCAGCTACAGCACAGCTTGGTGAGTGCTACAGATAGTGATGGAGCCAGAAGCACGTGTTGTGTGAGGAGGCCAAAAGCTCCTGGAATTCCCCCAGCTGGCCTGGGTTCAACGGGCCATTAATAAAACAAATGACCCAGACCACCCGTGCATGAGCTACGATGCTCTCGAAGCATGGAGCGTCTGCAATTACGCAGAGCAGCGCTGTGCCTTAAAGCAGCTCTCCTGGAGGCATCCCAGTGGTTGAGCCCTGTCCATACAAACCACCCCGAGCTGATCTGCAGCTCAGACTCCTGCTTCTGCCCCAAACACTCCCATTGTACCCAAAGCCATTAGAGATAATCAATTGGCATTAAAGGTCTGCAGTTCTCAGCCCTCGATTTGCTCCTCTGTCTGCAAAGTTTACTTGAGCTGGGGAAGACCCCTCTGCAGGGTGACCCTGTGCTGGTGAGCTGAGTGTGCAACGAGGAGCTGTGCCCCTGGGTGGGGGGATTGGGTCAGTGTGCAGTTTTGGGGAAGGGAGCAGTGATTTCCCTATCTGGAAGGTAGGGATGTGAGGCAAAAATTCAAATTGATCAAAAAATGAAATATTCATAGGACATTATTCATTAAGATTCATCTTGCCAAGTGGGTGAAATGAGGCAAGGGAAGAAATTAGCTTGCTTGAGAGTGTCAGAGTGATTATGTGATTAAATTGCAATTTATAATTTCTCCTTAAAAAAAAAAAAAGAAAAGTTACTGCTTGATTTGTGTTCCTGCCCCTCTCTCATTTTTCACAGAGTCTCCTCCGTGTGTGTGATCAGTCAGTGAAGAGATGTCTGAAGGAAAAGCACTCCCATCTACAGGTGTGTGTGGGGCCTGTGGGTCCTGTCCTGTGCCCCCAAAGCCCCCAGGATGCCTTCTTCCCCCAGCTCAACACTTTGTGCTGAATGCTGGTGGTTTGAAACACAGAGATGCAGTATTATCTTGTGTTTTGGCTGATTAGCTGAGGCAGCCCATGAGCAGGCAGGGCTTGGCAGTGCTGTCACTCTGTTTGTTTGCCTGCTCTCAGGTTGATTTGGGAACACACTTATAGCACAGCAAAGCCCTGAGATGGCTTCTGTCTGCAGTAAGCGTGTGAGCCCCACTGAGGTGGGAACCCACAGCAGCTGAGCATCCCCCAATACTGCTGATACGGGCAGCAGAGTGATGGCACAGCATGGCCACGGTTGTGTCCCTGGGGTGCGTGCCATGTTCAGGGCTGGGGGGACACAGGGCATTGCAGGCCTGGTCCCAGCTGACAGCGCTGCTCCTGTGATTGCTGTCATTTAATCATTACTCTGAGTCCCAGGAGCATCCCATGCTTGTTGAGCCCTGACAGAGGGATGTTTTCTGAAGGAGCCCGTGTCCCAGTGCATGTTCCACATCTGTGAGCACAGCTGTGAGGAAAACAACACTGCCAGCCTGGGTGCTGCATCCTGGGGTATGGCAGAGTCAGAAGCAGAGCGTGGGGAAGGCACAGAGCTCAGGGAACTCAGCTCAATTCCACTGCTTTGAATCAGTTTACTTGGTAGTTTCTGCTTCACTTGCAAGACATCGTTATAATTACTTGGCATTGGCAAGCCATTACTCAGAGGTTCTGGGCTGGAGGAGCAGAAGACATGATTGTCTCATAAGCCTAATGAGCCATATTGATTACCAGAGGATAAGGACAGAGCTATAAACAGCCCGTATTCTTTATTTGTCTCGTTGTTAGATCTGTATTTGCAGCCCAGACCTGACAGTGAGTTATGGGGGCTGAGTGCCCTTATGCTGCTCCTCAGATAACGAAGAGTTTAGCATATGCATGGCCTCTGCTTGTAACCTAAATCAATTATGGATGGAAAGTGAACGTAGACCTGGCTGTGACTGCTGTCTCCATTTAAGACAGCGCTGGCTGAGGGCACAGCTCAGGAGTTATAGCACAAAGTGATCTTCACCACGAGGGCCCATGACAGCAGGGAGTATTTGATGTGCGAGCAAGGGCTGCGTCCCTGCTTGGAAATACAGTGGCAGAAAACAGGAGCTGTGCTCCCTCCTCCAGCCACGCTCACACAGCAGCCCTCATTGCCTCACACCTCGGTGATCTCACGTGCAATGCACCAGAGGGCCCTGGAGCTCTGAGCTGGGCACTACAGGAGGACTGGTCCCCCCCAGCATCCTCAGCCATGGCCACGTGTGGCTCCATCACCAGCTGCAGATCCTGACCTAGAGCAGTGCTGTGCAGGGCAGCTCAGGCTCTGCAGTGCTTCTGGGCCATTCCCTGTGACGAGAAAGGAGATTTCTGCAGCTCTCAGAGATGCTGTGTTGCGTTCTCTAGCTGGCATGCAGTCAGTGCTGTCACTGCTTACAGTCAGGTTAATCCCACACTTGAGATGTTCTTCATCTGGAAGCAGGTATATTTGATCACACAGGGATAAAAAAAAAAAAAAAAAAAGAAAATTAAATAGGAGCCCCGCGCAAATGAGAAATTATGCAAATCACCTTACAGATGAGCCTGCTGAAGTTTGTGGTTGCCATCCCATGTCTGGAATGCCAATCCCAAGCACTGCTAAGTGTGAGCAATGCTGCCCTGCGCTCAGCGGAGCCTCCGGAGGTGCTGCAGAGCCCCGGCACAGCGCTTTCTTTCTGCCTCATTGATCCCCATTAGGAAAGCCCTCGGCGCAGCGCTGCCCACTGAGAGCAGCACATTAACGTAACAACAGAGCTGGCACACGGGGAAGTGTCCGGTGCCAAGAGAGGCAGAGCCGGAGCTGCGGGGCTTTGGCAGCGTCGAGAGCTCGGGAATGCAGCAGCGAGGGATGAGGCAACGGCCAAAGGGTTTCTGCGGGCAGAGGATGCTCTGAACATGAACCTGAGCACTGAGTGCCACTGATCTCACAGTTCTGCAAGTGCTCAAGCCCCGTTTTTCACCAAAAATACAATGAAATGTGGAAAATACCGGCTGCTGTCCTGCACAAAAAGAAACAGCTCTGTGTCTGCATGGCAACTGAGGCTGCAAAGTGAGCACTCCTGCACCCGTTTGTCTGCTTGTGTTTCCACATAGACCATGGCTCAGCATTAGCAAATTGTTTGCCTTCAGTGGCAAGTGTGAAGCTTCTGGTGTAGGGAACCTGCTTTGCAGGGGGGTTGGACTCAGTGATCTCTGGAGGTCCCCTCCAACCCCTACAATTCTGTGATTCTGTGATTCTGTGCTCAGTGGCAGCCAAAGTGGGACGGAGTGCAGAGTGCTGTGTGCCCACCCCCCACCCCAATCACAGAGATGCTGACCCCCAGCTGCAGCCCCTGACACCAGGTTTGCTCATCAGACCTCCAGATCTGCAGATTTGGGATCCAAATTCAACCCCTGGATGAAGTGAATGCTGCACCTCTTTGGCAGGGCTCAGCCCAGAGCCACCTCCTGGCCTGCAAAGCATCCCCTGCCCCAGCCAGGCTGGCAGCCCTGTGCAGAGCTGTGCAGTGGCTGAGCTGCTTTTCATTGCTTCCTCCTGTGTGTCTGCATGTTAGTTTTAGTGCTGCTACGGTTACCGTGCTGTAGTGTGATTAATCAAGTGTCAGGATGCTTACAGCCCTGTATAGACAACTTTTATTAACTGCTATTTAAATTGAGATAGCTTTGCTGCTGTAATGGGTTCAGCCAAGCCTTCCCAAACCAACTCTGAGCTGTGCAGGGAGCCTGGCAGAGCCATCCTGTGTGGATCTCACAGAGCAAGGGCTTTTTTTTCTTTTTTTCTTTTTTTTTTTTTTGCCTATTTTAAATGCAGGAAGAGAGGCTTCAGACTGTAATGTAAAATAATAAATGAGTTTCCATGAGGGAGAAATAAAACAAATCTAACTGGCCTGCAGGAGTGCAGGGCTCAGCGCTCCCTGCTGCTCCAGGCATAGCAGGGGTGCAGCTGGAGATGGTGCCATGCTGAGCTGTGCCACGTTGTGCTGTGTGGAGCTGTGCCACAATGAGTTGAGTCATGCTGTGCCACGTTGTGCTGTGTCACACTGTGCCATGCAACGCTGTGCCATGCTGTGCCGTGCTGGGCTGTGCTGTGCCATACTGTGCTGTGCTGTGCCACAGTGAGCTGTGCTGTGCTGTGCCATACTGTGCCACGCTGTGCTTTGCCATGCTGTGTCATGCTGTTTTGGGCTGTGCTGTGCCATGCTGTGCCACCCTATGCTGTGCCATGTTGTGCCATGCTGTGCTGTGCCATGCTGTGCTGTGCTGTGCCACTGGGCTGTGCCATGCTGTGCTGTGCCATACTGTACTGTGCCATACTGGGCTGTGCTGTGCCGTGCTGTGCCACTGTGCTGTGCCACTTTGTGCTGTGCTGTACTGTGCCATGCTGTGCTGTGCTGTGCCACTGGGCTGTGCCATGCTGTGCTGTGCCACAGTGAGCTGTGTCGTGCTGTGCCATACTGTGCCACGCTGTGCTTTGCCATGCTGTGTCATGCTGTTTTGGGCTGTGCTGTGCCATGCTGTGCCACCCTATGCTGTGCCATGTTGTGCCATGCTGTGCTGTGCCATGCTGTGCCACTGTGCTGTGCCATACTGTGCTGTGCTGTAGTGGGCTGTGCTGTGCCGTGCTGTGCCACTTTGTGCTGTGCTGTGCCACTGGGCTGTGCCATGCTGTGCTGTGCCACAGTGAGCTGTGCCATGCTGTACCATACTG
Source organism: Tympanuchus pallidicinctus (assembly GCF_026119805.1). Lineage (NCBI taxonomy): Eukaryota > Metazoa > Chordata > Aves > Galliformes > Phasianidae > Tympanuchus > Tympanuchus pallidicinctus. The sequence continues at coordinate 1,982,955 of NW_026294750.1, read as the reverse complement.
TGCCACACTGTGCTTTGCCATGCTGTGTCATGCTGTTTTGGGCTGTGCTGTGCCATGCTGTGCCATGCTGTGCTGTGCCATGCTGTACTGTGCCGTGCCACTTTGTGCTCTGCCACACTGTGCTGTGTTGTGCCACTGTGCTGTGCCACCCTATGCTGTGCCTCAAGGAGCTGTGCCATGCTGGGCTGTGCTGTGCCACTGTGCTGTGCCATGCTGTGCTATTCCATGTTAAGCTGTGCCATGCTGTGTCACACTGTGCTGTACCACACTGTGCTGTGCTGTGCCATGCAATCAAGCCGGGATGGCATTTGGGGTGTAGCTATATTGCATGCAAGAACACCAGAATGTTAATGCTTTTCTCTCTGGTGTTCTGTAGTGCTTATCTTATATACACCACATAGAAGGTCTAAAATTGCACAACCTGTAATTGGGCACGGAGATAAGCTCAGATTGATGAGCAGAGATAAGCTCTTCTGCTGCAGCCCTGCTGTTATCTGACAGTCGTGGGCAGTGGCAGTGGCTGCACTGTGTGGCTCATTGATATGGCACTGGGAACCCACATGAACTATCACTATTCATCCCCATCCCCAGAACTGGAGAAAAAAAAGGAGGTCCAGGCATTCCAAAAGCTGGCACAGATGAGTTTGCAGTGCTTTAGAAATAACCAAAGGACGTGTTTGTACACTGCAGGCACTCCGTCCCTGCACGGCACGATGGAAGTGAGTGGCGGGAAACGGGAGGAACGACAGGAGGAGGTGCCACGGAGAAACAGATCGGTTAAAACACGAAGAGTTCAAATATGCAAAGAAAAACCGCTGCGCGAAAGAGAACGGGCCGGGACCGCCGCGGCGCTCCGGAGCGCTGAGAATCCGCGCTGGGGAGGAGCTGCAGGAGAGGGCGGCGGCCGCGCGAGGGCGCTGCGGCGCCACGCTCAGCTCCGGCCGGGCACAGCGCCGAGAGCGCCGCGGGGGGGCGCTGTGGGGGCGCGGGGAGGGGGCGGGGCTCGGCTGGGGGCCCCGGACAGCGCCCTCGCCCGGAGCGGCCCCGTCCCCCCGCCCGCGCCGGAAATGACGCGCCAATCACGGCCGCCCGCTCTCTTCGCCGCCGCCGCCGCGAACAAAAGGGATTTCAGCCCGCGCCCCGCCCCCCGCGCCCCGGTCCAGCCGACCGATTGGTCGCTGCCGCCGCCGCCGGCCGGGCCACGCCCTCTCCCCGCCCTCCTGACGGCGGATTGGTCCGCGGGCGGCCCCTGCGGAGGCGCTGATTGGCGGCCGGGCCGTCCTTCAGCGGGCACCGCGCAGGGGCGGGGCTGCACGGGCGCGGGGCTGAACGGCGGCGGCAGCGGCGGCGGCGCGGGCCGGGCAGGGCGGGGCGGGGCAGGTCGGTGCTGCGGGCTGTGCGGCTCCGGGGGGCGGTGGAGGCGCGGTTCGTTTTCAGCGGTGCTGTTCCGTCCGGAGGGACTGCGGCAGGTGCGCGCCGGTGGGGCCTTACTGCGGGCTGCGGGTGGGGCGGGGGGCGGCACCGCCGGGCCGGGCTGCGAGCGGGGGCTCGGCGCGGGATGCGGGGCTCGGGAGGCGGTGCTGCGCAGCAGCGGGGAGCGGCGATCCCGGCCCGCTGCGTGCGGGCGGCGTTGGTATCGCCCCGTTTGTCCGCTGCCCCTCCGCGTTCCCGTGGGCGATCCGGGCCGTCACCGCCCCCTCGATACCGCCCCTCCCCGGGGACGGGAGAACGGCTCCGGGCGTGTGGGCTGTACGGGGGGAGAAGCGGAGCGGTGCCGTCCGTGGGGCCGAGCGGCGGTGCGGGGTGGGAGCGTTGGGTTGGGGTCGGTTGAGGAGACGCTGCGGCTGCCCGATGCACCGCGGAGAGGAAGTTTACGTTTAGGCGTTATCCGTGTTTATGCTGTGAGCCGTCGCTCGTTGCCCAAAGGTGGGGGTTTATCTCCGACCGAGGAATAATATTTATGTCTGCAGACTAAATAACGCCGTCCTTGCGGTCTGCCTGGGTGCTCTGCTCGGGTTGGGTGACTGAATGTGGAAGGAAGGGATGCCATTCAGAGGGACCTCAGCAGGCTCAAAAGGTGGGCCTGGGTGAACCTGATGAGGTTCAACACAAAGCGCAAGGTTTGGCACTTGGGCTGGAGGGATCCCAGGCATTTATATAGACTGTAAGGAGCGGTCCTTGGGAGCAGCCCTGCAGAGAAGGACCTGGGGGTCCTGATGGAGGAAAAACTGAGCATGAGCCAGCAGTGCATGATTACAGCTTCTAAAGCAAATGGGATCCTGGGCTCCATCAGCAGAGGGGTGGCCAGCAGGGACAGGGAGGTGATCGTCCCCCTCTGCTCTGCTCTTGTGAGGCCCCACCTGCAGTGCTGTGTCCAGGTCTGGAGCCCCCAGCACAAGAAAGACAGGGAGCTGTTGGAGAGGGTCCAGAGGAGCCACAGAGATGATCAGGGGGCTGCAGCACCTCCCCTATGGGGACAGGCTGAGGAAGCTGGGCTTGTTCAGCCTGGAGAAAAGAAGGCTGCAGGGTGACCTCATTGCAGCCTGCAGTACCTAAAGGGAGCCTACAAACAGGAGGGGAATCAATTCTTGGAAAGGGGAGATGACAGCAGGACAAGGGGAAATGGTTTGAAGTTGAGGGAGGGAAGATTGAGGTTGGATGTCAGAGGGAAGTTCTTTGCTATGAGAGTGGTGAGATGCTGGAACAGCTGCCCAGAGGGGCTGTGGATGCCCCGTCCATCCCTGCAGGTGTTGGAGGCCAGGTTGGATGGGGCCCTGGGCAGCCTGGGCTGCTATGAAATGTGGAGGTTGGTGGCCCTGCGTGTGGCAGGGGGTTGGAGCTTCGTGATCCTCGAGGTCCCTCCCACCCTGGGCCATTCTGTGATTCTGAGCAGTGAGCCCTGCGGGGCTTCCAGACCCTGTTGTGATGTGAAAAGAGATGATGGTGCCTCTCTCGGGTGTTGGGGCCTGGCAGCACAGGGCAGCGGTGGAACAGAGCTGCCACAGTTTGTTCATAAGGGCTGAGAGGAGGGATGTGTCCCCGTGCGAAGGCCTGGGGAGTGTGGGCTCGGGGGTTGGTGCTGCTGGGGCTCAGAGCTGTGTGTTCATCAGCTCTTTGGGCCGAGTGCTGTGCAGAGCTCAGCACAGCCACAGGGCTGCTGCCGTGTGAGTGCTGCTCTGCTTCGCTTCTGGGAGTGCACACAGGGTGTATTTCAGGGCAGGGCTTGTTTCTCTTGTGAAGCTGATTAAAGAGTGTAAGCAGGGAGGCACGTTAAGAATAGCACGGCTTATTTCTTCTAATGCAGAAGTGTGAGTCACAATGGGGGCATTTAGCATATAGAAGCGATTAGTGCCTGCAGTGGCTGCAGCTGCTGGTTGCCCTTTGCCACTCGGGGCGGAAGGAGCTTCAGCATCACTGCTCTGGGAGCAGAGTGCAGCTCTGTTTTGCTGGGGCCTGTGTTGGCTTGCAGCCCCTTGGTGCTGGGCTCAGAGCAGCAGCAATGATGGGATGGCCCTGTAGAGGCTGTAGGAAGGCTGCCCTTCTGTGCAGCTGCTGCCCAAAGCTGAATGGTGAGAGATCTGCCTGATGAGCAGGGCTGCCACAAAGCAGACCTGTGATTTCTCCTGCTGTGCGAAGGCTGCTTACTGCTCTGCAAGCAGAACTTTCTGTTCCCAGCAACTGGAAAACTGCTGTGGTGCAAACAAGACAGAACTTGTGTTTGGGCATGATTCTCCAGAGGCACCGCTATGCAAATGGGTTGTGAAGTAGCAAAGGCTCCAGAAAAATGAGAGTTCAGCTGAATGTTGTGGCTGCTGGGATTGTGGGGGTTAAACCCTCCTGCTGACCTCTGCTGTGGGGTTGGAGGTCTGAGTGGCACTTTTGTCGCAGGGTGTTTTCTGACCAACCTGCAGAGCATGAGACTGTCAGCATGAGGAATATTTCCATTGGGGATGAGGGTTTAGTAGGAGAAATGATTGTTGTTGTTTGCTAATAAAGTAATATAACATAGAGGTGTAGTAGAGGCCAGTGTAAGTGCGTTGGCAGAGATACGGAAGAGGTGAAAAACAGCTTTCTGTGCATGGAGTTCAGGTGTCAGATCCTCATTCTTGCATGAGCAGTGAAGTTATGTTTCATAAATGATGGCAGTATTGAAAGAATAGTGATTAAATGCATGCTTTCAGTGGCATTGATTTTCATTTTTCTTTTTTTCCTTTGGGCCTGTTCCATTAGCAGTGCAGGATGGCATTCCTCCGACACGTACTGCAATGCTAAGCTCACCATTGGGTTTGTGGAGGTGGCCCAAGTTGGGCTGCGTTCATCCCTGCCTTCAGCCTCAGTGCTGTTTGCAGCTGTGGGATCCAGATGTGCAACCCACAGTAGCACTGCTTCTAAATATCCCTGCTCTCCCATTAACTGGTTCCTGGGGAAGGTTGTGCTGTTGCATTGGCCCTTAGGCTCTGCCTGCACCATCTGGGTGTTCATATGTTCGTGACCCTTTGGGAAGAGGTGAAAAATGAATCTTCTGCAACTGGTCTGTGGAGCAGAGGAGAGCAAAGCGTTTGTGTTGTGTGTGCTCTGCTTTCCCACAGGGAAGCTGCAGGCTGGAAAACTGGGAGCTGAAGTTAAATAGAGATTATGTGTCACAGCTTCGTGTGCGAGGTGTTTCTGTGTGTATTGATATTCTGCCTTCTGTTTTTCAGGTTTTCAGGATGAATCTGGAAAAACTCAGCAAACCAGAGCTACTGACACTGTTCAGCATTCTGGAGGGAGAGTTAGAAGCAAGGGATCTTGTCATAGAAGCCTTAAAGGTATGTTGTAAGTGCCCTGATAAGGGACAAGTGTCAACAGCGCTACTGGTTTAGGATCCTATCTTAGTACCAACAGTATTAGATAATAAATTTGCATATTGCTCTGTGCCTCCAAATCTGTTGTAAGCTTGCTGCAAGAGGCGTTTCAGTGTTTAACTGCAGTGCTGCGTGTGTGCTTTCATCAGTTCTGATAAAGAGTTCTGCTGTCCTGAGAAAAGAAGAAGGTCTGTTAGACTTCCTCTGCTGGTTGTGTTCTGACTTAGTAGGGAAGGAATCCTAAAGCAGAACTTCCCTCCAGGAGGGAGCACAGATGAGTTCTTTGCTGAGAATGACATCACACGAAGAAAAAAGCCTCCATGGCTTTGCATTATGCTGAGCTGATGTGAGCAGGTGCTGCTGGCAGAGGCAGTGCTGTGTGTCCCTCCTGACTCCTCTTTGACCCCCCCCTGCTCTGGGGTGCTTTGCTGGCACTCGACCTGAGGAACTGAAAAATTCCCCTTTGGCTGGAAACCATTTTGTTGCTTGTTTTCCCTTTAGTGGATTGAAGAGCAGAGGTCTCTCTGGCTGTGTTGTGATGGCACCTTCCCTGCTGCAGTGTGAGGCAGGAGTGGCTGTCGTGCATTCTCCATAATTGCCACAGATATCCGGGGGATGCTGAGTGCTGACAAACCTGATTTTCATCCGTGATTTGGTGCTGCCAACCAACGATTGCATCTGTTTATGCTCTGACAGCTGTAATTATTTGAGTACAGCAATGAGCTCAGGTGGGAACGGGCTCCTCCCGGCATGGCTGTGCAGCTCTGCTGGGTGTGCACTCACACAGGGCTGTCGGAGGGACCATTATTCCTGTCCTGTCACACGTTGTCACCAATAAGAATTAAGGTGTTCTGCAGGTTTGATCTGTCGGCAGTCAGACACGCGTTGCTCAGTAATGCCTGTAGCTGGCTATGTGCAAATCCTTCTCTAAACTGCACAAGCACTTGTTGTGGTTAAGCCACATCTAGCTAACACAAATAGCAGTTAATCTTTCTGGTTTGCTCGTTAAAATGAAAGCATTCACCATCCAGGAGGAGGATATGGATTGTCACGGGTCTGTCTGCACGAGATGCAGGCAGTACCAGCGTGTGGTTTCAAATCTGCTGTTTGTTTTCCCATGCTAAATGTAATGCTGACAGTTTCAGTTCTTGCTGAGCAGCTTCCACTTGGTGCTGGTTGTGCTTTGTTGCGTTAAGGCTCTTGGCTTCCCTCTTGTAATGCTCAGCTTGGTGCTGTTGTCGTGCCCTTGTGTCTTTATTAGGTGTTTCTTGGCGATTTGCCCCCACTCCTTAGGAAGGAATGAACAAAACACTGCCTTTGGCAGCCTGAGTTTTATCTGTGCTGGGTGAGACTTGTGTGGATTGGAAACCTTGGGGTGAGCGTGCATGGGGTGCAGGATGCTTGGTACTGGTGCACTGGCACAGGCTGCCCAAGGAGGCTGTGGATGCCCCATCACTGCAGGCATTCAAGGCCAGGCTGGATGTGGTTCTGGGCAGCCTGGGCTGCTGGTTGGTGACCTGCACACAGCAGGAGGGTTGAAATGAGATGATCATTGTTGTCCTTTCCAACCCAGGCCATCCTATGTCATTTCTGGCCTTTTGAACTGTTCTTGTGTTTGGTGAACTTTGGTACTGATGTCTGAAGGAAGCACGGTGCCATGAAGAAATCCCATCCTCCAGAGTGGTTCTGTGCCTCCCATTTCAGGGAGCAGCATCACAGGGCTGCACCTCACTCTAACCTGGCTTTACTTCAACTTCCTTACGGCTTTCTCAGAGAGGAAAACTACTCAGGAGACAGGGCTCTGTAATTATGGCACGTCAGTAGGAGTGGTTGAGGTGCTGTCAGGTACAGCTTTGCCCCTTTAAAACAGATGGGATACTCACTCTTATTGCCGTTTTATTTTGCTGATGGTAGCCTTGCCATGTAGGAGCAGCAATGCTGCCTTCCCAAACCACGTGCAGTGCACACAGGGAAGCACTGAGTACCACTGCAAGGAACATTGCTCCATTCCATAGGCATTCCACGCACACCTTCCTGTTGAAATTTAACCTGCAGTTCTCTCCTGCAGGAGGAGTTTAACACAGTTGAAATACCTTTTGGCACAGATTGCCTGGGACTCATAACTGAGGAGTAATTAAATGAAAGCTGTAACCTGGTGGTTGCACAGCGCCAAACGCCAAGCTCTCCCTGGGCTGCTTTGACCTCCAATTCAAGTTTAATACTTCTGACCCCTTTGGGTTCTTGAGACAGACCCTGTGTTACCTTGGAGGAAAGAGCAAGAGCTTGCATAGGAAAAGTGCCTTAATTTGTCAACTTGTAATTTGATTATAGCACAGCCTGCACTAATTGATATCCTGTGTGCTTAAAGGAAAGCATTCACCATCTGGCATTTAGCAGAGGATCCATGCGCACAGATGACAGATCCCAAAATAGCTTTCCCCTTCCATGAGGTCCCCCTGCCTGGCACTTTGCTCCTCCACACTTCAGTCCTGCCTGCACAGTTCCAGGGCTCATCTGGGGAGGTTTGGAGGGCGATGGAGGCACTGCTCAGGTGCTTGGATTCAAATTATAAAGAGCAGTTGTTAGGTCAGCTCTAATTAATGCCTCTCCCTATTCCAACTTGCCCTCGCTGTCTTCTCTGTTTAACCAAAAATCGCTTCCTGTCCACTGCATAAATCTCAGTGTTCTCTGCAGAGCAGCCCTTAAATCTCCTTTCCCGTCATTGTAATCATATTTAAATCATCCAAAAAACCCAGATGCTGTCGGGTTGCACAACGCTGCGGGCAGGGCTCTCACTCTGCGTGCACAAACTGCTGGTGGGTTTGCTGAGAGCCATTTGGTATTTCCCTGTCTGTGTGGGTAATTCAGAGCACAGTTCCCTGCTCCTCAAATAAGAGTTCCCTGCACGCTGGAAATGAAGTTCTGTTTATTTTTGGAGAACAGGAAGCAGCTTTCTGGCAGATTCCTTTGTGGTAAGGTCGGAGGCAATATGCGTTGGAGCAGAAACTGTTTTGTGCTGAGGACCGTGAGCTGGAGTTCCTTGCTTCCCTTCCAACCTGGGTAATTGGCAGTGTTAATGCACTGCACAATTAAATGTCCATTTGTCAGTGGCTTTGCAAGTTTACTTACAGTGCACAAACAAACAAAAGCATCGACCTCTCTGTTTCAACAGGAAAAAGTTCAGCAATGTAAAAACCCACTACAGGTGCTGCTAATCTCTTGCAGATGGGGCAGGGTGGGCTTATAGAGCAGCTGAGATCCAGCAGGGCTCTGCAACGCCAGCTTTGCTGACTGCTGTTCTTACAGCTCTGGGGGCTGGCACTGAGATGGGGAGCTGCAGTTCTGTGCCACTCCGTGTTTGCTGAGAACATTTCTCACATTGCTCAGAGCTGATAACAGCCCTCCCGTGGGCATGTGCTGCTGTTGGTTTGCAGCATGATGGTGGTGGTTCAGAGCACTGTGTGTGAGTGCTATCCCTGCTGCATGCTGCCATCAACACGGTGAGCTCCACTGGGCCCCCGGCCCTGCTCGACTTCCAGGCTCCATGGAACAAAGTTAATAAGGAAGTTGGAGGCAGGGAGAAGCTATTTACAGATTATGCCACTCTGCAACATGAAGGAGGAACTCCTGTGCGTGTTTGTACTGCCTGTGCAGTAAGTGTGGTTAATTAACACATGTTTGTGTCGTGCCCTGAGTTAAATCCCACGCTCCGGCATCGCAGTCTACGTCGTGTCCAGAAAAACACTTGGAAATTCCCCTCTTGGTGTTCCAGTAAAATGAGTTGTAAAAATTACAGAAGGCAGAGAAAATGCTGTCTCATAAACAAGGCTTCAGTAAAAGGAAATCTTTTATTAAAGGGAAAAAAAAAACCAAAAAGATGGGAAAAATTCAGCCCAAAGCAGCACAGAAATCCCAGGAGAAAACAGTCTCTTGTTGCACAGTGAGGCTTTGCTCATCTGCACAGGAATCATCCCTCCAGCTCTGTCAGCTCTGGATGTATTGGCAGCAGAAGCACAGATATTTGAGGTGATACAGAGATCTAATTGCAGGAGATTGCACCTTCCTTCTAAGAGCAGTGATGTTGTGGGATGTATGTAGAATGTCATCTCTGCTTTTGCAGATTGGATCTTGTATTCCTGGGTTAGCAGTGCTTTTTGTAAAATGATTTCTTTGCTCTGAAGCTCCATTTCCAGTTGGTTTCTGTTACAGTCAGTGGGATCTGAGATCTAAGCTGATTTTTCCACGCTGAGCTCATTTGTGGAGTATTTCTCTCCCATCATTGAGCTGCTGCTGTTTGGAAAGTTGAACAAAAAGTGCATTTAAGACTGAATTCCAGTTCAGAGTGAAGGCTGCTGGAGCTGCGTGTAACCCTGGTGTGATGGGAGGGCACTGGGGGAAAGGATGGCCCCCAAGCTATGCAGAACCACCCTTGGGGTGACTGCAGTGTGGCATTCCTGGGACTGTCCCCATCATCCTGATGGCTGTGGCACCACGTGGCCCTGCAGTACTGAGTTTCACCTGCAGAATCTGCATTTTCAGGTGTGTGATGGCCCAGATGTCAAAGCAGCACTGTAAACCAGCAGTATTTGATGTAGGGGGAGCTGGTTACAAGGTATTCTTTGCACTTTGGACAGCTTTAATTCGTGTTGGTGCTCTGCTGCACTTCACAATGCCATCAGTGCTGTGACAGCTCATCTGGCTGTCGGGCTCCTTCAGGAAAGTACTGAGTTGCTCAAAACAGCGAGGAGGAACTTCTTTCCCAGCAGGAAATAAACTGCCCGACCTGCAGCAGAGCTCAGAGCCCAGTGCTGACCAGGAGCACGGGTGGGAGTGCAGCTATTTCTGCAGCCTCTGAATGCACGAGAACCAGAGGCTGCGTGCAGCAGGTGTGAATCTCACACAGGGTGGTAAATCCCAGCTCCTTGAGCTTTGATTGGGAAGAAGGACCAGAAGCAAACTGAAGGGCTGCCCTGCTGTCCAGCCAGGGGCACAGCACTGCTTGGGGCGTCCCCAGGGGCTCACCTGGTGGGCAGCTCCTCTGCCATGCCTGAGTCACTCACACAACCCCTGGACTCTTGGAGAGAGGTTTGCTGGAGTCATTTTTATGAATTCTTCAGCATAGCTGAAGTTCCCCACCCCAGCTCGAAGGAAAAAAAAAGGCTGTGTTTTTTCCTGTGATTCACTAACTCATGGGTGGCTCATTATCCAGGGCTGCCCTCCCATTTCCAGGCCTAAGCTTTTCCTTCCTCTTTTTTTTTCTTTCCCCAAATGTAAATTTGGAATGATATCTTAAGCTCTGATCAAGCACAGAACCGTCACACCCAGCTTTCCCAGGAAGAGGTGAGCAGTGCTTGGGAGCGTGTTTGTTTGCTGCAAGGGTTACAATTCAGCTCCACATCAGATGGGACAAATCTCTCCGAGTGGGTTTGATTGTGGAGGAGACGTGGAGAGAGAAGTGCTTTTGTTGTTCCTTTTTCCAAGGCAACCCATACGTTTTTCCCTTAGAGGGAGCAATGGTTGCCTTTGGTTGCTATTTTTTTCCCATGCTCATCACGTGGCTGCATCTTAGAGTATAAACAGGACTGAGAAGTCTCTGTTGGTATTTGAGTAAAGATTTAATGTGCATCACGTCGGTCCTCTGAGCTATACAGTTCTGTTACATCAGTTTGCTTTTCTGCTCCAGCTGCAGTGTCTGGAGCACTGCTCTCTGCTCTATGCTTGAGGGAAGCATTTTATTTCTCAGTGCTGTTTATTGAGATGTCAGAAAGCAGCCGTTGCAATGAAAAGAGAGCAGAGAAAGAAGTATTTGTCAGTCAGACCGGGGCTCTCCTACCTAAAAGATGTCCTTAAGCAATCCTGTAAGAAATGGGTGATGCTTGGTGATGGTTTGCCCTTCGTGTTCCTGCTGAGGAAGTGCACAGCAATGCTGATGTTGTTCAAAGTGCCCTCATCAGCAATGTCATAGAATCACAGAATGGCCTGGGTTGAAAAGGACCTCAAAGATCATCCAGTTCCAACCCCCTGCTGTGTGCAGGGTCACCAACCAGCAGATCAGGCTGCCCAGAGCCACATCCAGCCTGGCCGTGTCCATCCATGGCCCATGGCCCATCTCCACATGGACATGGGCTGCCCTGCTCAGGGGGTCAACTGCTTGACTGCCTTCTGCCACATGAATTACTGCCTTGTTCTCATCTGTGAGCTAAGTGCTTTTAACGTGACACTGCAGATAATGGGCCGTCATGTGTCAGACTGCTGGCATTTCTTTACCTTTAAGTGGAAAATCAGGGAAGGGGGGTCTGAATTATCAACGATTTCCTTTTATCGTTTAGCAAGGGTTGTATTATAAGTATACTGAAATGCAAATTTGTTTTGATACGGCAGGCCCAGCACAGAGACACCTTCATTGAAGAACGCTATGGAAAGTACAACATCAGTGATCCATTAATGGCTTTGCAGAGAGATTTTGAGGCCCTGAAGGAGGCAAATCATGGTGAAAAGCAGCCAGTATGCACCAATCCCTTATCCATCCTGAAGGTGGTGATGAAACATTGCAAGAATATGCAGGAAAGGATGTTATCCCAACTAGCTGCTGCAGAAAGCAGGCACAGAAAGGTATGTTTTGCTTCAAATAAGCTGTGCAGAGTTTAGTGGTTGCATTTTGAAAATGTGTTGGTTTCAATAAACACACTGAAATGCCTTGGATTTTGGTGACTGAAAGGACTGTGCACCTTCATGTGAGCTTTTTGCCACTCTGCCTGATGCAACTGGGAGGCTCAGCAACTGCAATGATAACATTTGAAATGTATTCAAGAGGTTTCTGTTAGAGGACATGCAGAAGGAATTAGCTTGCCCAGAACCAAGAGATGTAGTACCAAATGTCAGAGAATTCCTGGATGGTTGAATTCTCAGCAGACACATCACTGTTCTCAATGATCATCAAGGATCTGGTATTGCATACTTATGGGAGAGTGTCTCCTATAAGATGACTTTCCTGACACAGTGTGACATGGCCAAAGCTGCTTTTTGTGCTGTTTGGTCTCTTTAATAACTCACTTGTACATGAAGTGTACCTTGGATGTGGTGCCATCAGTGATTTTCTATCAGGCTTCTTCCCATAGGTTTGCCCCTCTGGCACGCCTGAGTTTATTAGAGGAGGATAAAGCCACAGTGTACAGAACTCAAAGCCCCACTGCACTGCATTCTCTTTATGTAACTACTTAGCTCTTAAAAAAACAAACACACAAATCTGTGTTTACATGGGGTTATTCTTGTCCTGCAGTAAATCTCAACAAGCCAAATGGTCAAATATTTGGTTCTGCTGCCTGGTCGGGGCTGAGAGGAAATACCCAAAAGTGTGTCACTGGAATCTGCTCCTGGGAGGAGCCCTCAGGTGCATCTTTAGGACCTGCATTGCAGCACTGTGTCTCAACCTCTTCACACACAATCCCAGAATGGCCTGGGTTGCAAAGGACCTCAACGCTCACCCAGTTCCAACCCTTTGCTGTGTGTAGGTCAGCAACCAGCAGCCCAGGCTGCCCAGAGCCACATCCAGCCTGGCCTTGAATGCCTGCAGGGATGGGGCATCCACAACCAACTTGAGCAAACCTGTTCCAGTGCCTCACATACTGTAAAGTAGCTGGGATTTTGCCTTTGCTTGCATCAGAGTGGCACCCAGCAGCTAGCTTTACAGTGCTAAATTCAAGTGTATTTTTAGCTACTGCATCTGTTTTGATGGGGATAAGACAGAGCAAGGTTCTTTCAGTCTGTGAGGAGCGTGAAGCATTCCTGATGCAGAAACTTCACAGTGATGTGAGCAGCCAGCTGGACTTCCCATTGCTGTGCTGAGTGCTGGCAGCTGGAGCTCTCAGCTGCCCCTTGGTGCTGGGAGTCATGGGAAGCATGATGTGTGTCACCTTTCAGACAAGAATCCAGCTAAATATTCACAGGAAAATCAGAGTTCCCCTCCCTTCCCCCCTTTTCCTCTAATAAAAAGGTTCCCTGTGTACTTGAAAGATATGCAAGCATTGTTTGGAAGCCTAAATTGCAGGAAGACTGAGAAGCTGCTGTAAATTCCTGGTGACTGCTTTTTGGAAAGCCTGGAGGTCTGGAGGGTGATGCAAACTCACCCAAGAGACTCTACCATATTTGGCTTTCTTCTTGTTGAGTTAATAGAATTTCAGTTCATCTAATTCAGCATAAAAACTGAAGGAGCTCCTTAACTGGGTCCTTATGGCAAGCAGTTTCATTTCAAGAGCTCATCTTCTTCTGAAGTGGAAGAACAAATGAATGTTCTTTAAAATAAACTTCGCTCTGCAGTCCTCCAATGGGGCAATCTGTGTGCAAATTGCAGCCTGTGGTACCCTGTGCTCTGCTCCTGCTGGCTTTGTGCAGACAGGAGATGCTGATGAGGGCACAGTACAGCCAGTGGCAGGTAAGGTACAGCCTTGTGACAGATGACACGAGCCTCTGGAGCACAAAACGCAGCCTGGATCTTAGAGAATAAAGTGGGGACTTGTGAAATGTGGGATTTTTTTCTTGCTTCTTTCTGGCCCAACTATGAAATAATGACAGAGTGTGACTTGCTGTGCTCAGATGTCTGAGGCCACAGTGGTGGCTCTTTCATACAAGCTGGCTGCAGAGTGGGCACAGGTCTCTGTGTTTTGCTCAGCCTTATGAGCACAGGGCACTATGGTGACCAATGTTTGTTTGGCAGGTGATCCTGGACCTGGAGGAGGAGAGGCAGAGGCATGCCCAGGACACGGCAGAGGGAGATGATGTCACCTACATGCTGGAGAAGGAGCGGGAGAGGCTCACCCAGCAGGTACAGCCTGTGGCTACTGGGGCCAGATCACACCTCAGTGTCAAAAGAATATCAGGGTCTTGCTGCTGTGTAAGGCTACCCCAGCTTTTATCATTTCAATAGGAAAAGCAGCCTTAGTTTTCTGGTAAGCTGTTTGTAGACGAGTGCTTTGCAGTCTTACTTCAGCCTGAAATCTGTGTGGTTCTCAAGAGCAGAGCTCTGCTCACAAGTGATGATGCTTTCTAGTACTCGAAAATGAGAATAAGTCATGAAAGGTCTCCTAGGGGGGTTGTTCAGAGATTATAATAAATATTTAAGCTGCTATTTTCCGTTACTGAAGCACTGCAGGCTTTAATAAACATACATAACACATCAGCACTTTAAATGCTTCTAAAAGGCAAACTGACAAAGCAGTAAATGGGGTGGAAGGAAGATTTGCTTCAGATCACCTGCTCAGATCAGTTCATGGCAGCTGCGTGCAGCTCACTGCCAACTGAATTCTACATGCAGTGTAACTACTGGTAAGTAATAATCCTTAACACACGTGAGCAGAGCTCCTTGTTGTACAAGGCTGTCCTGCAGACACCAGAGGCAGAACTGCTTTATTCATCTTAGGCACGGCCATCTTTTTCTGGGGAATATTTCCAACATGTGTAGTAACCCCTTTTGCTTTTGGGTTGTTAGGCTTTGTTTGCTTTCGGGAGGTGTTGTGTTTCCTTTACAGCCTTCCTTTGCTTCTCTCTTCCAGCTGGAGTTTGAAAAATCCCAGGTGAAAAAGTTTGAGAAGGAGCAGAAGAAGCTCTCGAGTCAGTTGGAGGAGGAGAGGGCACGCCACAAGCAGCTGTCCTCCATGCTTGTTGTAGAGTGCAAGAAAGCCACTGCCAAAGCAGCAGAAGAGAGTCAGAAGACGGCAGAACTGAGCTTGAAATTGGAAAAAGAGAAGAGTAAGGTGAGTAAGCTGGAGGAGGAGCTGGCGTCCAAGAGGAAGCGGGGCTTACAGATGGAAGCACAAGTAGAAAAGCAACTCTCGGAGTTCGACATTGAAAGAGAACAGCTGAAAGCCAAGCTGAACAGAGAAGAGAACCGTACAAAAGCACTGAAAGAAGAAGTGGAATCTTTGAAGAAAGCCCTGAAAGAGCTGGAGGCTGCTTGCCAGGAGCACGGTCCTACTGAGCCTTCGCAGCCAAGCCTCTCTGTGATGTCCAGAGGCATTGCTACTGACAGCCCTGCCATCAAGTCTGTGTCATGCCAGACAGAGCTTCCACAAGCAGACCGAGCAAATCCTGCTGGTGCAAGCAAAGCTGTGCACACTGCATTTCCCAGCCCTCCTACACCTACTCATTCCTATGCGAAATCCAACGGTCATTGCGACACTGACACTCAAGCAGGTGGTGAGCAGCCGCAGGCAAATGCTGCAGAAAGCCAAGTGCAGAAGGAGAAACCCACTGGGACAACACCAGAGAACACAGTAGAGAATGGAAGTTCTCCCCTAAGAACGGAGTCACCGGTGCACCTGCTGGCCCAGCTCCCTTCCAGCGGGGTTTCCCTGTCTCCCAGCAGCACGGCTGCCTCCTCCCTCACCCCGTCTCCGTGCTCCTCACCCGTTCTGAGCAAACGCTTGGTGGGAGCTCCTGCAGGCAGCCCTGGTTACCAATCCTCCTACCAGGTGGGGATCAATCAGCGCTTCCATGCAGCTCGGCACAAGTTTCAGTCTCAAGCTGAACAGGACCATCAGTGCAGCGGCCTGCAGAGCCCACCGGCGAGGGATCTGTCCCCGACTCTAGCAGATAACTCTGCTGCCAAGCAGTTAGCGCGCAACACGGTCACTCAGGTCCTGTCCAGATTTACCAGCCAGCAGGGACCGATTAAACCCGTCTCCCCTAACAGCTCGCCTTTTGGCACGGACTATCGAAATCTGGCAAATGCTGTGAGCCCTAAAAGTGAATCTGGTCATTCTCCGAGCCCTGGCAAGGTTTCCAGCCCGCTCAGCCCGTTGTCTCCTGGGATTAAGTCACCGACCATCCCTCGAGTGGAAAGAGGGAACCCTCCACCCATTCCTCCAAAGAAACCCGGCCTGGCTCAGTCTCCTGCTGCTCCAGCTCCGCTCACCAAAGCCTCTTCTCAGTCATCCTCCCTGGGTGCCCCCATGGACGTGGCAAGCAGTTGCTCCAACAACGCCGTGGTGTCCAATGGCAAAGACATTGAGATCCTCCTGCCAACCAGCAGCTAGTCTCCAGCAAATGTGAATGTGACATTCCGTGGCTTAGCTGGAGCTGAGGCACTGTTTTTTCCACTCCGTGTTATTTATTTCCATAGTAGCAGAATTCTGTCTGTATAAAGCATTTAGTATATTTTTTTTTTCTTCCTTTTTTAATAGGTAGGAAAATATTTTTGTTTATGAAGAAACCTTAACTACAGCTATATACAGCAGCCTCAAAATGTCTCATGGCAACAGTCAAATCAATAACAGGAACCCTGCACTGGTCCTTAACCTATCAAGCTAAAGTGGGACTGAAACGCTACTTAGAAACTAAGCAGAAAAAGCTTCTGCAGACTTTTTACTCCAGATGAACATTTTATATATATAAAAAAAAAAAAAGTGCCTGAACTTAAGCCTGCATTCCAATATGAATGTGATCCTCTGGAAAAGGTGAGGATGGGGACCATCTAGCTGCAGGATCAAATCCTTCTGTGAGTCGTGAATGTTTAGGGCGACACTGGTTTTGATTCTTTCCATTTGCTGCAGTTCAGTCAGCAAATGTCTTGTGGGATTCTGTAAGGTGAGCACCAAACTGCTGCGGCAGCCACAGCCACGCTGCATCCCTCAGGATGGCTTTTGGGAAGCAACGTGAGTTTCCTGGGGTAGAACTGAGCAATGCAACCCGCTTTCCTTGCTGTATGTGAGGGCAGTGAGGTGCTGGAACAGAGAACTGCGGGTGCCCCATCCTCAGAGGTCGAGTTGGCTGCCCTATTGATGTGCTGGGGGGGCACCCAGCCCAGGGTAGGGGTTGGCACCAGGTGGTCTTTAAGGTCCCCTCCGACCTCTGAGCCGTTCTATCATTCTGCATTCAATGTCCAAGCAGTTTTTTTTTGCTTTCCTGTAGCACATCCCGCGTGCTTCGATGGCTGAACTCCAGGTTCTGGTGTGTCCCTTTTAATTTCCACTTTCTTTAAGCATTCTACTGTTGTGTGTAGAACTTCTGAGAAAAGGATCTTGCTATTACTTTATCAAGGTCTTGCTATTACTTGAAAACAAGAGAACCAAAACACTAGTCCATACAATACAGGTTTTTTCCAATGTGGGATCTTCTGCTCTACACAAAAGCAATAATTCTGTTCATCATTTGCACCCATGGCATCCAGCTGACCTGGAGTTAGCTGTGGGTTTTTTGGCTTTCATTGGCTGCTGCAAATAGGGAACCAAATAATTGCTGTCCTGTTGTGTGGGTAATGTCACACACACGTATGAAGTACACAGTGCATTATCAAAGTCTATTCTGGAGCCTTCCCTGAATAAAAAGAGAGCAGGGGAATTCTCTGAGATGAAAAATCATGTAGAGCAAGGGGCAAAGGGTGAGGTTTGAGGCGAGAAAAGCGATGTGGACCGAAATGGGGCAGAGCAGCTGCTTCTGTGCAGGATATGCAGCCCTCACTGCGATGCTCTGCCCGCGTTCTGCATGCAGTGCTTGGCTCCATGCAGTCAGCAGTGCCTGTGGGCGATGCTGGGGGGTGGAAGCAGAGAGCAAAACCCTGAGTTCGTTTTTCAGGTGTTGGTTGCGAGCAGATCCTGCACTCAGAAGCATCAGGTTGCCTGCAGCCGGAGCTGCTTTCTCCTTCAGCCTCGTTAAATATTTAATTAAACAAAACACGTCCCACTTTGCCATAGGAGAAAACGCCCGGCGGCAGCTGGGAGGATGCACTGCTGTACCTTCATGAGTTCCCTGAGCTCTGGGTCTCCCTTTGCAGGACATCAGAGCTGTGTGCTGCTTTCGAGCGGCTGCTGCCCTCCCTGCACAGACATTCAGATCCATTCCCATCTACCTTCAAGTCGTGCTGTTTGTGCCATAGTTCCTCCCCCCTGGGAGCAGCAGCAGCCCTTTGGGAAGCACATTTACTCCTCTTTTTCAACACTCATAGCAGATTTGTTCTTTCCTCTCGGTGAGTGTAATCCTAGAGATGGATGGGCAGATGGGTTCAGGCCCTCATGTGGCTTTTGATTCAAAAGCAAGGCTTTGTATACACTGCTTTAACACGTTCCTTTGCTTTTACGTTGGTGTAAATTGTATTATCCCCCCCTCCTTATAGCTCTATAGAGAGGCTATGATGAAGTTTATTAGGAAATGCACTGAGTACTGTTTCTTCTACTATATACTATGGGAAGGGGTATGCAGAAGAATGTATTTTTGCTAGCAGCCGATCTTTGGGGGGGGGATTAAGCACAAAGATGGCAGTGGCTCCATTTAACTCAGTGAGGAGCTTAAGGGTAGAATGTCCATGTAGGCTCTGTGTGAAAGCAGCTAAATATCACTCCTAGAACTCACACCTGTTACAAGCAAGAGTTGTCACTGGAGAACGGAGTATAATGAAGTGCAAAGACGCGTGCTCTAGTATTGATCCATTAACACTTGTACATTTGTAAAGCCAAACGTACCGAGCTGAAGTCTTTAATCATTTTTATAGCTGACGGCATTAAACGTGTTAAACATTCGTACGATCAATAAAGGATTTTATTTTTAACATTGCTCGAGCTGCCCTTTGGAGCTGTGAGCCGTGCGGGGTCCGGCATTGCTCCCCCCGCTGCGGGGAGTGGGAAGGATGCGGCTTTCGGTGCTGCTGTGCAGGTTGGTCGTTCATCTCTGAGCGCTGCGGTGCTGCGAGAGGCGGAATGCGAGCCTGGAGCTTCTGGAATGCGACGAACCTTCCTATAAACAACGACGCCCGTCGCGCTTTCGGGCGGTGCCGCGGTGCGTGCGGGCAGCATTGACTCATCGTCCCCGCACACTGCGCCCATTCAGCGCCCGGGGTGAACCCAGGGCCACAGCCGTGCAAAGCCCGGCACAGAGCGGCTCTGTTTTCCCGGTGAGGGCGGCGGGCAGAGCTGTGACTCACAGTTTCTCTATGTCAGCAGTCAGTCCGCTCCCGTGTCTGCCCGCGCCCGGGGCTGCGCTGGGAGTGCGGGGTTCGCTTTGGAGAGAGGGCTGCGGGCTGTGGGTTGTTGCCAGGTTCTGTTTTGGAGAAAAGAAGAACGCGTCTTCGTTCGGTGCACGGATGGTCCTGTTTCACCTGGAATCAGCTGCTTTTGTACGTGCCGCTGGGGGCAATGCTGCGGAGCGGCTCTGCTCCGGCGGCGGAGAGGGGCAAAACGAGGCGATTCCGGTCCAGGCCGGGATGAGGAGCGCAGCAGCGGCCCCAACCGGGTGAGAAGGCTGGGTGCACATGGATGATCCTCGGCGGCTGCGGAGCGGAGCTCAATGCAGCGGGCGGCGCTCCCGCAGCGCTCCCTGCAGGCGCGGGGCGATGTGACGCAAGAGCGGAACCGCCGCCGGCCGCCAGGGGGCGCTGTGTGCGCGGGGATGGCAGCGCGCGTCCCGTTGCGGTGCCGCTGAGGTTCTGCTGCCCCGCATCGCCTCGCTGTGACCCAGCCCGGTACCGTGCGCTGTTTGCACAACCCGGACCCGCTTTGGGCGCCGAGAGCCGCTGTGAAAAGTCTTCCTGCGATCGGCCTAGCGGCAGCAGAGATGCCGGGCGGGTGAGAGCTGCTCGCCCCGTTGCTGCCGATCGCCCCCGGGGACGGCTGCGTGCTGCAACCCCTCCTCGGAGCTCCCTGCAGTGCTGCGCGTTTGCCGCTGCTCTGTGTTGCTCTCTCCGTGCACCTGCACGGCCACAGGTACGGCGGGGCTGGCAGGAGGTAATGCAGCACGAAGCTGAACAGAGAGCTGACGGTCTCATCCTGCTCCCAAAGAGGACGGGGCTTCCGGGAGCCGTCCGCGACCACAGCTGCCTCTCATCCGCAGGAGCCTCCCAGGGCAGCGCTTGATTAATGCTTTGTCACAGGAGGACGGCAAGAAGCTGCCATTAATAAATGCCCGTTCGGGGCAACGCCGCCGTGCCGTGCGTTCACGCTGTGCCGGTGCTGCGCCGCGTGGTGCTGCGTTATGGGGCCGGGGGCAGCGGGTTGGGGTCAGCGCTGTCTGCCAGCAGGCATCGCCCGCGGAGGCTGTTTGTTTTTGTAGCAGCTGGATGTGTCTGGGAGGGATGGGAACGTCTCCTGTCACCCGTGGGCCGGGAGGAGGGCCGGCAGGGCAGGGATAAAACTCCTGACAAGTTTGGACTAGAGGGCGAGTTGATTAGCTGAGAGATGAAAATTCACAGCTCCGCTCTCGCGGGCCATGAGCTGCCGGAGATGTGTTTATGTGAGCGGAAGGCACCGCAAAGGCGGCTGCGCCCCACGGCCGGGTCGGGGCAGGGCAGAGCCTGGCAGTGCCGGGGAACAGCAGCTCTGCTCCGTGCACGAGGAGGAGGCTGCGCTTTGCATCACCGCTGCAGCGCAAATGCAGTTGGCCGCCGTGCATCCGGTGCTGCGTCCGTGCAAAGCGTTGAGGGCTGCGGTTGGTGGGAGCGAGCACAGCTCTGCGTTTGGCTGCTGGGAATGGGCTGTGCTGATGGCTGTGGGGTTGGGGACGCGGACGTGGGCACCCCGTGCAGCTCTGCTGTTCTCTGCAGCCGGGGGTGAAGCAGAATGCAGCAGGGTGAGCATTGTCAGCTGATGGGCTGTGCTCACACCGTGTCTGATGGTACAGATTACACGATGATAGACAGAGATAAATGCATACAGCTGGAGGCAGGATCAATCCGTGCTCCACGATGTATAATTGTCTTGAAAATAAGATAATGACCGGCTCTTGGAATGCTTTGATCTTATCGGGAAGACAAGAAATACACTAATGGCTTTAATTAGACTTCAGGGATGAAATGAGTTCAGTCTCCTGGGTGAGCTACTTTATGGAATTGACCATTGGTAGGGGGTAGAAAAGCTTTAATCAGATTGAGGCCCTGTGATACCTGTGGTGGTGTGTGTCCGTGTGTGATACGTGGGGGCTGTGCTCAGTGTGCCGGGCTGCCCAGCCGTCCTGAGCCCTGCTCAGCTGCTCTCTGTGTGCTGGAGCTGTGGCCACTTTGTGCAGGACAAAGCTTATTGCTGTGCCCGTGTGTTCAAACAGAGCTTCTCCTGGGATGCAGCGATCTGCTGGTTTTGTTTCTTGACTTCAAAAAGGGGGAATCAACCAACAATTTATCAAAAAGCAGCGGAGAATCTGGCGATTGTTTAATTTCACAACACAGGGCTACGGCCAGCTGCTCTGGCAGCAGGACAGCGCGCCGGCCACGCTCAAGCATCCTCAGTAAGCAATCCTCAATTACCACCGCTTAATTATTACACATAATGACTGCAGTCAAAGCAATGGGAAAGCTGGCGGCCTCTCCAGGAACTCATCTCTGCGTCGTCCCCCAGCACAGTGCAGTGCAGTGGGTGCTGCTGAAGGCACAGGGCTGACTCAGCGCTGACTCACAGCTCTGCAGTGCTGGGTGGGGTGCAGGCGGGGGGCTGGGAGGGGGGCTGAGGGCTGGGGGCTTCTTTGTGGGGGGTTCTGAGCTGCACCTGTGCTGCTGGCTGCACGGCTCTGCTCTGAGTGCTGGAGCTGAACGTGTGGCTGTTGTTCTTTCCAGTCTGTGTTTATGCCTTCTTGTTGTAACTGCAGGTTGGGATTCTTTTGCAAGGTTAACGTTAGCTGTCGTGTTTGCCTTATGTTAATTTGTTGGTCTTAATCGAGCGGCCAGAAATAAGCTTAATAACAAGAGGTGTTAACAAGGAAAGCACAATTTCACTCTGTACTGAGCAGCCAGGTGCATGCATGGCAGACCTCTGGTGCAAGCCTCCAGTGCAAGCTTCTGGTACAAAGCTCTGGTGCAAACTTCTGGTGCAAGCCTCTGAGCACAGTGCTGCAGCTAGGGCTGCCCTGCAGTGGGTTCAGCAGCACTGGGCTCCCAGGAGCACGGGGATGGTGACGGGTGCTTCTCCACAAATCACCATCTAACCAGAGCTGCAGCACTTGCCCTGCTGACACAGGTTGTGACGAATCACCTGGGGGTATGAGGAACTCTCCTTGCTGGGGCACAAGCACACACTCGCTTAGTAACATAATCTCTTAAAAGCAAAATCCCAGAAATTCCTTTTTCTTCGTGGAAAACGTTGCCTGGGGGAGAAACTCATAATGAAGGATGAAAGCTTAATCCTTGAGGTAGAACAGGACTTTGGGGCGGGAAGGAGTACAGACAGGGCTGGTGTTGAAGTATGGAGATGGCCATAGTGGGGCTGGGGAGCAGCGGCCCTGGGGGGCTTCCTCAGGTGATGCTGGGGCCTCTGCCTGCAGTGCTGCCATGACAAATGCAGAGTTGGCTTTGGGCGCAGGGAAATGCTGCTGCATGGTGATGCTGGGAAGAGTAAATCGTGTTCTGTACCTGTGTAGCTTCCCGCTGGCTTCCCACCTATTTGCTCTAGCGATGCTGGGGAGGGTTTTTAATCAAGATCAGGCTTTGACCGCTGTAAAATAAAATAGCAGTGTTTCTATAGATTTCTTTTTATGTCTCCTGGGCTGTAAATACAGGTGTGGGAAGGAAGCACGGCAAGGCGTGCTGGTGGAAGTGCTGTGTGTGCAGGCTCCCATGGACAGAAGCAGCATGAGGAAGGCCAGGCAGCAGGGCAGTGCAGGCAGCAGCTCCATGCATCCCCGCTGTGCCCCAGCTGATGGGGTCAGAGATGCAGGAATGGGATTTGGGTGTGCGGAAACCCAGCATGCTGCAGGTAGCCCATGTATGGTGAGGGAGGAGAGGCCGTGCTGCTGGTGCCTCTGCGTGGCATCTTATGTCACCACGTGTCAGCATTGCATGTCGTTGCATATCGCAGCCCATCGCCTGGCCTTGGGGTTTGCTCCCTCTCTGGCTGCTGTCCCCATGCCACAGAGCCACCTCTGTGCACCTGTATCATAGAATCATAGCATCATGGAATGGCGTGGGTTGCAAAGGAGCACTGTGCTCATCCTGTTCCAACCCCCTGCTGTGTGCAGGTCACCAACCAGCAGCCCAGGCTGCCCAGAGCCACATCCAGCCTGGCCTTGAATGCCTGCAGGGATGGGGCATCCACAGCCTCCTTGGGCAACCTGTGCCAGTGCCTCACCGCCCTCCAAGTATCTAACCTAGATTAGATGGTGTGTGGTTCCCAACTGTCTCAGAGAAGGATGGCTGCAGGGCAGCAGTCCCTCCCAGCTCTCAGGTCCATGTGCTCACAGCCAGCAGCATCGCCCAGCCTGCAGCATGCAGTCATTGAAGGACAAGCAGGACCTGCTTCCCTCACAGTGTTTTAATTCAGAAAAGCAGCAGTGGAGGTGGGGTTACACTCTCCAGAGCACAACCTGCTCTGGGTTTGCTCAGTGCACAGCGATGGTGTTTACGGACGCGGATTCCAAAGCTCTCTGTTCTCAGGGTTGTGAAGATGTATTTCCTCTTGTGCCATTTCTCCTTCTGGCAGGCAGGCTCCCAGGTGGCTCTGGTGAGTGTCAAAGTGGGAAATAAAGTTGTTCACTAAAAAAAAAGAAAAAGAAAAAGAAAAAGAGAGAGGGGGAAAGAAGGAGAAAAAGAATTAAAAAAGGGGGAAAACGAAGTGCAGGCAGTGCAGAGCAGGAGCCCGGCCCGCAGCCCCACGGGATTCAGCTTTGTGCTGAGTGCTGTGGGTGGAAACAGGAGCGCCGCGTGCTTCAGCCATGAGGCACTGAGCCCTGGCTGTGTGCTCGCAGCACTGCACGCCATGCGCTGCCCACCCTGCTGCTGTGTGCAGGGCAGCGCTGCAGGCCGGGCTGCAGCGTGGCACAGAGAAGTTGCAGCACAGCATCTCGGCCCCATGCTGCCCTCCTCGTGGCCGACCCGGGTCACTGTGATGTTCCTGCAGGCGTGTGTGCCTGCGCCTCTTGGCTAATCTCTGCAGCCCTCATATTGCTGAAACAGATGACTGTATTTATCTGAAGTGACTAATGGGCGAGCGCATTCCTGGCTCCACCATCATCTGGTTCTCGTAATGTCAGTCATGATTAGCTCTAACAAACATACAACAGCCTTTTGGGCTGCTTTGCAAGGCAGCCGTGTGGAGGTGGAGGTGGCATTTGTTCTCAATCAGGCGGGATTTTGAGGACTGGCTGCTTTGCATCATGCAGGGTGAGCAGCACCGCTGTGCTCACATGGCCAGCAGTGCTGTGCGGTGTGATGTGCAATGCAGTGAAGTACAGTGTGATGTGGTGCAGTGCAATGCAGTGTGGTGTGATGTGCAATGCAGTGTGGTGTGGTGTGATGTGGTGCAATGCAATGCAGTGTGGTGTAATGTGGTGCAATGCAGTGTGGTGTGATGTGGTGCAGTGCAGTGCAGTGTGATGTGGTGCACTGCAATGCAGTGTGGTGGGATGTGGTGCAGTGCAGTGCAGTGTGGTGTGATGTGCAGTGCAGTGCAATGTGGTGTGATGTGGTGCAATGCAATGCAGTGTGGTGTGATGTGGTGCAATGCAGTGTGTTGGGATGTGGTGCAGTGCAGTGCAGTGTGATGTGGTGCACTGCAATGCAGTGTGGTGGGATGTGGTGCAATGCAGTGCAGTGTGATGTGGTGCAATGCAGTGTGGTGTGATGTGCAATGCAGTGCAAAGTGGTGTGATGTGGTGCAGTGCAGTGTGATGTGGTGCAATGCAATGTGTGGTGTGATGTGGTGCAATGCAGTGTGGTGTGATGTGATGTGCAATGCAATGCATTGTGCTCTGATGCTGTGCAATGTGGTTCCATGCAGTGCAGTGTGATGTGATGCTGTGCAGTGTGGTTTGAGGCAGTGTGATGTGGTGCAATGTGGCCTGATGCAGTGCAGTGTGCTGCAGCATGGTGTGATGCTGTGCAATGTGGTCAGTGTGCTCTGATGCTGTGTAATGAAGTGCCATGCAGTGCAGTGTGCTCTGATGCTGTGCAGTGTGGTGCAATGTAGTGTGATGCAGTGTGATGTGGTGCAATGCAATGCAGTGCAGTGTGATGCTGTGCAGTGCAGCGTGATGTGATGCTGTGCAGTGTGGTTTGAGGCAGTGCAGTGTGGTGCAGTGTGGCCTGATGCGGTGCAATGTGGTGCAGTGTGCCACAACGCTGTGCAACGTGGTGCAGCTTGGCATGATGTGGTGCCATGCAGTGTGATGCTGTGCAGTGCAGTGTGATGTGATGCAGTGCAGGGCAGGGCTGCCAATCCATGGCTGGAGGCAGTGTGCAGCAGGGGCACGGTAGGGTAGGGGAAAGGGGCATTGTGGATAGCTCAGGGAGATGCACTGCAGTTCCCCACCCCATGCAGTAAGCTGGTTTTCCAGAGTCAATCAGATGTTGACAAAACAACTTTATGTTCACTCAAACAATTTTGCTCTTCGTGGAAACTATCTGTGCTCGCTGTGCAGCCCTTCACACTGACAGCTGCAAGGAGCTGCTCTGGGAGCTGCTGCATGGCAGGGGTGCAGGTGCTGCACCCCACAGATCTGCCCTTATGGGGTGGGAGGGATGCAGGGCACCGCAGGCACCTGCCTCTGTCTGCACAAGGCCACTGCGAGGTGTGGATGCAGCACAGGGCAGCCCATGGGAAGGCTGTAAATCAGGAGATACCCGATGTATTGCAGTGCAACCCGCAGGCAGTGCTGTGCGTGACCTGCAGCCGTGGGTTGGGCACGGATGCACAGATGCTGCAGATTAACACAACGAAGAGCTGGGAGGTTTCTGCTGAAGACATTTTTCCGTTCATGAGGACATGGGGTGGAGAGGGTGGAACGTGGTGGGGGGGCGGCTGCCGTCAGGAACAACAAAAGGGAGAAGGGGGAGGGCGGCGAGAGGGAGAGATTTTTGATTCATTGTCAAAAATTACCCAAACTTTATTGCCAAAATGTCTACATTTTTATGCGCTTAAGCACAGTGAGTTATGGAAATCTTAAAACAATGGAATGATCTCCTTCATTGCGCTCCGTTTGTTCAGAGTAACCACTCCTCTTCCCAGGGTGGAATCTCTTTTTCCGTTTTATTGACTTACAAAAATGTCTCTGCTATCAGCACCGTATCATAAATAGCGGGGTGAGATGCGGGGCTCTGGGGGGAAGGGGGTTGAACCTATCTCTGCCCCAACCCTTTCTCCAGAGCCATTTTTCTGGCATTGATTTGGCACATCTTCGACGTGAACCTGCCTGCTGCAAATTCCTTGAAGCGAATCCAGCACACGGCGCTGCGGTTCCCTCGCTGTGGGAGTCCCTCCTCTGCCAGGCATGCAGCTCTCCCAGCAGTCTGCTGAGGCTGGGAGAGGTTGTGGGGCTGCAAGGCTGCGGGGCTGTGAGGTGCAGGGTTGCACGATTGCAGGGGTTTGAGCGTGCAGGGTTGTGGGGTCACAGGGCTGCTGAGCCAGGTTCTGCTGCCAGGTGAGGGCTGCAGAGCTGGGGCATTCCTTGGCCAAACAGAGGTTTGCAGCCCTTCACAAGCAGAGGAAAGCAGATAACTGTGGGCTTTTTTTTGCATTGTCTTGCAGCAGGAGGATGCCCTGCATCTTCCCTGCACTCACCATTGCGCTGGGCCTGCTGGGAAGCTGCAGCTCCATGTGCAAGAGCAACGAGACAGCAATGTGCAAAGAGCTTTCCTCAGCCTCGGGGATCATCCCAACCCCATCCCTCCCAGCAGGGGTTCCTCTGCTCCTTGGCTATGCAGTGCCTGCCTTTGCAGAGCTGTGAACCAGGCAGGAGCGAGATGGGATGCTCTGCTCAGTGCTCTGCTCAGTGCCCACAGCAGCACTGCAGCTGGGGGGGAGGGGGGGCAAGGGAGAGGAGCAGCCCGCAGCCCCCGCTCTGCGCCAGAGAGGAAATCTACACGAGCCCCAGAAAAAATGTCTGCAGTCCTATAAACTGACACCACTGTTTATAATATTCCTAAGTGCTGTTGCGTGATGAGAGCAGTTCTCCGACGAGGAAAATTTACTTTTTTTCTTTTTTCTTTTTTCTTTCTTTTTTTTTTTTTTAACGAAGTCAGAAAGCTGTGAGTCCCACAGAAGATGTTTTGGCTCGGGTTCAGGGTTTGTTTGTTTTTGCTGTTTGCTGTAAGTAACAACTGAGGGCCATTTGCTGGCGATAATGTTACAACCGCAGCGCAGCGGTGGGAACTGCTGACAGTCAGAAGTTGTTGACCTTCTGGGTAAAACATATCTGCACACATCTCACATCCTGGGGCATGAAACCATCACTTTGTCATTGCTTTGTGTGTGGAAAGACTCCTCCATGTGAACCCGGCACTTTGCTGCAGTCTCAGTTTGTTTATATTGTGCTGAAAACAAACAAGCAAGGAAAGTGGGCAGCGACAGCAATCCTCTGAGCTGCAGAAATAGCAGGGAAAGGAGGATGGGGAGCGGGGAGATGAACGTGGAAAGCAGGGAGATGATGGGGAGAAGGAAGAAGATGATGGGGAGCAGGGAGATGAGGGTATGTAAGGAGCAGGGAGATGAGGATGGAGTGGAGAGATGATGACGAGGAGCAGATATGTGAGGATGGGGTGCAGGGACATGAATGTGGGGAGAAGGGAGATGATGGAGAGCAGGGAAAGGAGGATGGGGAGCATGGATATGAATGTGGGGAACAGGGAGACGGTGGGGAGCAAGGAGAGGAGGATGGACATGAGCAAGGAGCAAGGAGCAAGGACATGAGGATGGGAAGTGGGGACATGAACATGGGGAGAATGGAGATGATGGAGACTTAGGGGAGGAGGATGGGGAGCGGGGAGGGGAGGATGGGGAGCAGAGCAGAGAGATGAAAATGGGGAGCAGGGACATGAATGTGGGGAGCAGGGAGACAGATGGGGAGCAGGGAGAGGAGGATGGAGAGCAGGGATATGAATGTGGGGAGCAGGAGATGATGGAGAGCAGGGAGAGAAGGATGGGAAGTGGAGAGATGAGGACAGGGAGACAAGGATGGGGAGTAGGGACATCAGGACAGGAAGCAGGACATAAGGATAGGAAGCAGGGACATAAGGATAGGAAGCAGGGACACGAGGGCAGTGAGCAGGGAGACGAGGATGGAGCACCGTGTGTTATTTCCTCTCCATCTGCATCGTTGGGAAATGGGAATTTAGGCTTGGAAAAATGCATTACTTGTCATCCAAGCTCCCCATTGACAATCCATGCCCATCCCCAGCACAGCCCTCACTGCTCGCCGTGTCCTCCTGCCCTGCACAACCAGGTACTGCAGCACCACGGCCGCCGTGAGAGCCAGGAAACAAGACATGGGAAGTTTATAAACACCCCGTGGATGGTTTACGGAAAGAGGTTATGAAACGCAATTAAATGTTTTATAAAGTGTCCTGATTTCACTCCTCGGTCACTGTAGAATTCTGATCATAAATCAGAAAATGTGCTGCAGTGGGAGAACTGGGAGGAAACGGGGGAGGGCAGAGGAGAGGGAGCAGGGCTGTGGGTGCTGCGTTCAGCTCGTGCTGCAGCCCAGGTTCTGCGCTGGCAGAGGGGAAACAGTGCAGGGAAGAGGAGAGGTGAGCGCAGGGATAGGAGAAGCTGGTGTGCAATGCGTGATTTGTGGATTGATGTAGGGCTGCAGAGTGATTCCTCGTGCCCTGGGAAGAGCTGCAGACAGATGGTGTTTACCAGGAATGCGGAGCTGGCCAAGAGCTAATTGCAGAAGTCTGAACTGCATCCTCCCCGCTGCAAAGGGCATTCAGAAATAGAGATGCAGGCTGCATGCTAACTGCACCAGCACAGCTGGGATAGCTGCTACCCCTCTTATCCCTGGAAGGAAAATCAGACCTGCTCTGATTATGGGGCTCCTGTGAGGCAGAGACCCCTCCTCCTGTCCCAGCATTGCCAGGGCTCCTGTTGGCACTCTGCTCCAGCACTGACACAAGGCACTGGGAAAGGTCACAGGGAAGGCTTAGAGAGCTTGAGATGTAAGTGCCAGTATTATTTCCTGCCCATTAAAAGAAAAAAAAAGAACGTGGAAAAAAATAATTAAGAAACCCCTAAGCCCCAAAGTGCAGTGCAGGCATCATGTGTCTGACATTTGGCTTCTCATCCCCGAGCCACTGCTCTGACAGCTCGCAAGCCAGAGGTTAAGCTTCCTGGTTCCTCTTTTTGATCTGCATCATTCACATTTTTCCATGTTGTTGGCCACAATCAAAAAAAAAAAAAAAAAAAAAGAGAGAGAGAGAGAAAAAGAAAAAAAAGATCCCTTTGAATTAGCAGGCAGGGAGAGACTCTAATTGCCTTCCCAGCCCCTCCCAGGTCAGGTCCCTGCTCAGCCAGGAGATGAGAGCATGAGCTGCACCTCGGGGTGTGTGCGGAGGCTGCGGAGTGCGAACCAAAGTGCAAACCTGAGTGCAGCCCAGCGTGCTCCCATCACAGCCCCAGCTGAGCCCCAGGAAGCACTGAGCACCTCACAGCTTCGGTGAGCTGCAACCTTCTTCTCACAGCCCTTCAAACCAAAGCACTTACAGTGCCCTGAACTGTTCAGTCCTTTCCTTCCCATTCCCGTCTATGCATGCCTTGATCAAGCCCCCATTTCAGCTCCATTTTTTTGCCAGCACCCCAGACATTCCCCTCTGGGCAACTGCACAGAGTGCTGCCCCAGCTCAGCCCCACACCAATGGGAGACCATGGGCAGGATGCTCCCATCTGTCCTCAGCCCCACGCTCCTGGGCCAGCTTGGCAGACACGTTTCTATCCATTACCAGCTAATGCAGTGGAACTGGCTGACAATGGGTGAAGGAGCTGCCAAAATCCAACATGCGGCCTGCAGATGTCCCTGGGAGCAGCAAGCCCTGCTGGAAGATCTGTGCCGTACAAAAAGCTCCCCTCAATTTGCTTCAGATGCTCCTCGGCCGTCATTAGAGGAGGGGGTCCTTTGCAGAGAAACACATAAATCCAGCACTGCGTTCAGGTTGTTATTATCTCCTCTGGTTCAAATTTAGTGATGGGGGTCATTTTTTATACGCTGCAATTTGTCTTTTACCTGAGGGCTCTGTGGAAGGAAAAGGGGGAAAAAAGGCGAAGCCGGCACAAAAACGGAGAAGGGATGGTCTTTAGCAGACAAGGAGCTGAACTGACATCAGGTTCTCTCTGCAGTATTACCACGGGGATGAGATGTAGGCAGGCACAGCAAGAAAGCACTGCCTGTGCCACGTGCCTGCCTGGCAGAATGCACACGCTGATGCTGCACCAGGAGCTGCTGTACTCAATGGTGAGGATGGAGCAGAGCAGCAGGTGGACGGCTCAGCATGGCTGGGATGGCTCAGATCAGCCTGCAGGATCAGCCCTGGGAGCCTCCCTGCTGCTGCTGCTGCTGCCCATCCGGACACACAGCCCACAGCGGAGGTGATGCTGCTCAGTGGATGAGCACGAGTGGAAATGCTGACTGCTAAGATACACACAGTGCAAGGAGTACATTTGGGTGCTGGCTTTGGAGGAAGGAACATCCATTGCTGAGAAACCACTGGGCACGGGGGGGAAGACATACAGCAATCCAACCTGCACCCAGCACAGAAGATTCAGCCTTCCTGAAAGCTTCAGGAGCCCATAGAGCTGAATGAATGTGGGTTGGTCCCATGTTCACCCCGCAGTGAGGGGCTGGGAGCTCCCACTCGCCCAGCTGCCCCATCAGCACTGCTGAATGTCTCCATCACATTCACTGCAGTCTCCACTCACGTCAACAAAAAGAATTCCTCACACCCAAACCAACGCAAGCAGCTCCACCCCAAAGCAGCCTCTTAATAAATGCAGAGATGGAAAGGAAAATAGAATTTCCTTTCTGTTGAATCAGGCGCATTTTGTTGTTCCACAGAACACAAATGAAAGCTTCCAGGGGAAAAAAAAAGGAAGAAAAACACAACGGTTGGATGAAGGTGTGTGAAAGCAGCTCCATTGTAGCTGCCCCAGGTAGGCAGCCCTGACACACAGCTCCAGCCTGCCCTCAGTACAGCGTCATAAACTTCTCTCCCTGACACGTAGGAAAATGTTTTAAGGCACGACTTTATAGAGAGCATCAATCACTTCAGAGGTGATGGAATTGCTGCAGAATTATAAGCAAGTCTGAAGTGTCTACAGAGGACTCTAAACACTGTCTTCTATTTATTCTCTGTGTCCTTTGTAAATGTAAACTTCAGCGGATCCCAGAGGCCTTTCCGTCTCCGTGCCTTGTCAATCCAGCACCTTTCACCACCGCTAAAATCACAATTAAAAAAAAGGGGGGATTACAAAAACAAACACAACCCTCGCGCCCGCGACTGATGGCTGCGGACTGTTGCGGGTCTCAGCCGCGCCTGCGCCATCCCGCAGCGCCCCGCGACCCCCCCCGACACACGGGGGCTTTGCAAGAGACGGGGCCCGGCGCTCCCACGTGTGCCACGCGTCCATCTCCTACGGCCGTCGGATCGCCGAGTAAACACAGAGCGGGGCCGAGAGGCTCCGGGAAGATCAAGCGGAGGACAGTGCGCTGACAGCGGGCCGGGCGGGGTGCGGGAGAGCCGTCCCAGCTGGAGAGCTGCTCGGGGAGGGGAGAAGGGTAGAGCTGCGCGAAGGGAATCTGTGCGGAAAGCTGCCCTGCTGTGCCAGAATACCTGAGGGGAGGGAGGGTGGGGGAATCTTTGATGCAATGAAATGTCCCGCAGCTGCTTTAGCTAAAATAAAATAAAATCAACTCCTGTTCTGAAAAGCACCGCGCGCTGCCGATCTGCGGGGGAATTGTCCTCCAGCCCGCATGCGGTGGCACCGCCGGCACCTCCCGCTCCTCGAATGCCATTTCTTCCCCAAAACACCCCGAACACAACGGTTCGGATAGGGAATTGGCTCCCGCCGGACCCGCAGCACCGCGAGGCTGCAGGAGGGCTCTGACGGGCGGTGCGGGGCGATGCGGGACGGCGCTGGGCAGCGGGCACAGAACCCCGCACCGCCCGTGCTCGGAGGCGCCGGCAGAGCGCGCTGCGCGGCCGTCTGCGGGACGGGACATCCCGCGTGTCACCGCACCGCGCAGCTCCTGTCCTCCTCTGTGCTGTCGGTGTTTGACCGCACGGCCCCTCGCAGGCCACCGCGGTGCTACGACAGCGATTAGTCGGCGACATTAACAGAGAGGCGCAAGGGAAACCCTTCCTCCGTGCGCTGCTCAGTTCTTCTCTGCATGGAATGAAGCGATCCCAGGGATGCTGGCTCACACTGCAGCACTGCAGCGCAGAATCTGAGGAGAGCTGCAGGGTGCCAGGCGGGTTGCAAGAACACGGTCTGCCTCTGACACAAGTCCATGAGCAGGGAACAGCCCAAGAAGAGATCTTTCCTCAGTTGTGGGATCAGATTCCTCCTCCTGATGGATGGCTTTGATTTTCATTGGTTCCAAAGGAAAGGAGCAGAGGTAGGGGGAAACAAAACCAAACCACAGCCATCACGCAGTGCCCGCTGTCAGCACTGCTCCCGTGTGCAGTGCCCACTGCAGGGCTCATCAGCAGCTGCACTCCATCCTGCTGCACTGCCCAGCCCAGAGCCCTCAGCCCCAGAGGAGGCAGTGGGGACACAACGCATGGAAGGGAGAACCAATGAGTGCTGCTTCCGAAACCAAGCCAGGAATGGAGCATTTCCACGGCTGTGATTTGCACAGTCCTGGCCTGGGCCATCCTGCAGCCATAAGGCTGAAGGCAACCCAGTGACCTTTAGCCCTGCAAGGATGAGCCTCTGCCCTTGTGCTCATGAGGAGTATGACTGAATGCAGCTCCATGCTGCTGAGCAGCCCTGGACCAGCTGTTAACAGAATTGGCACCCATAGGCAGATGCAGGTTTGCCTGCAAGCTGTGCTCAGTCCTTGCTGGGCGCTCCGGACTCTGCCCAGGGCTGACACTGGGATGCAGTTCTGCAGGCGCCGAGCTGTCCCTGCGCCTCCCACTGTGCTGCACCAGCTGATCCCTGTACTCTCACACCAGGGCCTTCCCACGGGCTGGCTCCAAGCACAGCCTCCCAGTTCGGCCCATGGCCCCAGTAACTTTCCACCGGCGTTTGTTTTTACTGAAGAGTTGCTGTAGCGGAAGTGCAATACCAGCAAAAGCTGGCAGGGAATCCAGGGGGCAAGTCTGGAGTAAAATTCTGATAATGCTGTGTTTATACCAGGAATTTCTTCAGCAGATAAATCAAGTGAGCGCAATAACAGATGGGGAATGGCTGCAGACACCAGCGGGTTCTGCACGCAGCTGGGCACCCGCTCACCATGGGTGCTGCTGCCCTCCCACCTCTGCAGGTGCTGCTCCTGGGGTCCTGGGCTGTCCTGCACTTGGAGCTGTGCCCTCGGGCTGTGGCTGCATGGAGCTGGGGACCATTAGCTGCATGCACGTGAAGCTCTGTGCTGCAGTACTCGCTGGCTTGGTTACATCCATTCCATCACTTATAGATGCTGCTTTTGCAGGAGCGACCGACAACTGCTTGTGTTTCTGCTGTCAGCTCCAATAAACAACTGTGTTCAGAACTGCGGGGGGAGAAGGAGCTCGGAAACTATCTGAAAACACCGAGTTTCAGCACGATATCCGTGCCAGCTAAATGGCTCTGTATCTCTCTCAGGTCTCTGTGCTGTGCTAGAGGGAAGTGGGCTCTGAAAGGCAGTGTGACCCACTGCCAATAAATCCCACCCTGCAGCCCTCCCACGTGGGCTGCTCCAGGCCGCACGTTTCTCAGCACGCCGGACCCCGTGGATCACGCACCATTAACATTCTCAGAGTGACATCTCCAAAATACTTCAGGGATGAATTGGTTGCTGGGTGATTTGCAAAGCACTGAGGCACAATCCCCCCCAGAGGTGTGCTGGTGGGGAGCCAAGGGCCGGGGCCCAGCAGTGATGCACTCCCTGGGGTCGCTCGGGAGCTCAGCTCAGCCCGGCAGCATCCAAACCTGCACAACCCACCTCGTGGAGGGCACAGCACAAGGATGTTCAGGGGGGGTGTGAATGCACACACAGCCCGGCAGAAGCGCTGTGGGCATCCCCTGTCCTCACAGCCCCTCGGTGGCTGAGGTCCTGTAAGCACCAGCATCGCCTGCAGCAAAGCAGCCCAGCACCAGCCGGCAGGATTCTGGCGCTCGAGGGCGGATTAGACATCAAACAGAAGACAGACAGGACGCGGAAAGCCTCTTCCATCTGCTGAGCACAGCCCCGGCCCCGCACAGCCCCACGCTGCCCAGGGATCAAAGCAGCGGCTGACGGCGCCGATCCGCTCCTGCAGCACGGCCGGACCTCATCTGCCGGGCAGAAGGAGCAGCTTCCCATGGGCAGCACCCTCTCCTCACTCCCTCTGCCCGCAGCACTGCTGTCACACTGCTCCTGGCTCGGGACGATCTCGACATCACAGCACTACAGCACTGCTTCCTCACCTTGCTCACACATTGCTCGCCTAAAATAAAGCCCAGCTGTGCTCTGACTGCTGCTGTCCTTAAGCCTTGCGTTCACCAAATAAAATCAGCAACAAGACCACATGTTCTCACTCACAGCTCCCCGGTACAGCAGTGTCGGTGTCTTTGCTTTCACACTGTTAAAACCCAGGAATGAGAAGGGCTGGTGCTTCCAGCACATCAGCACACGGTTATCACTGCAGTGTCTCTGCTCCTGGCACCAGGGCTGCCAGCACAGCTTGCTGCCTGCCTCCTCAGAGGGGCTGGCACCTGAAAGGCTCCCCCAATTTAGCCACAGTTCGTTATCCAGCACAGCACACCATGGAGACGCTCACAGACATAACCTGTTTTCCTCCTGCTGTGCTACAGGCACCGACCAAAGGGAAGGAAACACTAATAGCTCCTGCTGGGCAGCAGCACTGAGATGCTCTGGGCTATTTCTGTCCAATCGCACACGGGAGGAAATCAGAAGCTTCTACACACCTCCATTCAATTTCTCTCCATTAACACCGATGTAACAGAGATTGGAATTTCTGCTCTCCTTTTTTTTTTATATATATATTTTTTTTTTCTAGTATTTTAAAAAGTGCTGAAACTCTTCAGCTCCGTGCTGAGCTCGAGATAAAAGTTAACCTCTGAACTATGCAGCATCTTTCATGTGTGGCACCATACGGAGCCTGGATCCCTAACGAGCATCCTGGATGGTTTCTGATTGCCCTCATCCCAGCCAGCTGGGGCATGAGGGAGGCACTGCCTATGGCACACACAGCAGGTGAGGAGCAGCCATGCCCTGAGCCCTGGGCATTGCTGCAGTGCAGGACGGGCTGGGCTCAGCTCCAGGACTGCCCCACCGCCTGGCAGGGCACTGCACAGCAGGCACAGAGCTCGGGAACTGCTGTTATCTGATCCTGGTTCCCGTCCTTCCATTTTGGAGGACCGTCCTCTGAGCCCATCCAGGATCTATGAGTCACTGAAGAAGCACTTGAAGAAGCACATCAAGCATCCATCCTTGATGATAAAGTTGAAACTATATGCAGGACGTGTCCTGCCCTACTTTGGAGCTACGCTTGTGCCATCCACACTTCCTCATATTCCACCTTCCCACCCCACCCCAGCTCTCCTGTGAGCTATGGGGGCTCAGCACCAGCTCACATCATGCCCAAACCAAAGCTCACGCTGTATGTGCTGCACACCTGTGGGCGAGGTGAAACCTGGTGGTTCCCACCTGCACCAGCATCAGCCTGAGCACAGGTTAAGGACAAAAACCAGTAAATGTCTTCACTGGCACGTGCAAACCCACAGCTCTGCAGCATCACCTCTGCAGCCAAGACAAGACATTCACCTGGTGCTAATGAAATGGTTATACTTCACACTCAGAAACTTACTCCTTTTACTTTCTCCGTTTAGAAACAACGCTGGAGCACATCTGATAGGCTTTTTTTTTATTATTTTCCCTTGGCCATTTCCCACTTGGCAGCAGAGGTGCAGTCCTGGATTTGCAAAACATTTCCAAACGTGTGTCTGTTCCAATTCAGTCACCCACCCCAAAACTGCCTGGGTTATCTGGGAAAAGAGCCACTGGGAGCCACGGGGCCATGAAACCAGGCTGGGGCACTGCAGTGCCAAGGCAACTTCGTGGCCACGCTGGGGATGTCCTCTCTGGGGCTGCCCGCAGCCATTGGGAACACAGCAGCACCCAGTGGTGCAGGACGAGCCCACGCTCTGCTCACCTCCAGCACTCCTCCCTGCCAAAAAAGAAAACAAAAAAACCCACCTCCACCACTCGCCTGGTTATAAATAAAGCAGCCACTGACCCTGGAGATTAATCAGTGGCTTGGTGTCTCTGCGTGATGTCACCCCGCGTTTTTCCACAGGCCTGTCGAATTTCAGCCCGTCTGATCCGCCGATGACAGACGGGGCTCGAGCCTGCCAGACAGCCCTGGGACGCAGGAGGGGGGAGGATTTATGGCTGCCTTCCTCCCGCACGCTCTGCTTCACTCTGCACACAATACACAGATGCCTCTGCGAGATGACGGAAAACCGGGGCTGCGCGGCGCGGTCGGGGTATTTTTAGGCATATTGCACCATTTCTGGCCTTTGGTGGCTTTATGATGAACGCAGCCGGGTGTGCAGCCATCCATCAGAACCTGCTCGCTTTGTGCACGTGGAGCTCAGGCTCAGCAGGGTGAGGGGTGGCTATGGAGCGAGGAACAGAGCCCAGGCGTCACCAAGGGCTGACCACGAAGCCAGGCACTGCGTGGCCACGCAGCTGCTCCTCAATTAGCCTGAGATGGCAAAGCAATTAGCTATGGAAGAGAAGGACGCACCACCAGCACCAAACCATTGCTCTCCTCCAAGGGCTGGCTGTGCCTGTTTGTTTGACTCCTGCTTCTGTGGTGGTGGAGGCTGTCGTGAAGGGTCGATTCATCGCTTTGGGAATTTGTAGCTCTCCAAGATGTGTTCTTAGCATCGTGGGCATCAGGGAGACAGCCTGGGGCTGGGGGTTCAGGATGGCCATTCTCTGGGGGAGCAGAACATCCTTTCACGACCAAGTGCAGAAGCCACACAGGGCTGCAGCTCAGCACTGACAGCACAGCCTCCATCGCTGCACCGAAGCGGTGCTGTCTGCAGAGCTCACCCATAGCACGCACAGCCTGAGGGCCCCAACTGCCCCAGCCCAGCCTGGGACTGCTGCTCTCCATGTGTGCACCTACAGAGGGGCTTTGTTGCATCAGAAAATAGCTTTCACCCAAGATCATCAGGCCTGGCACTCAGGGTTACCCCGGGACAGTGATTTTCCCCACTGAGGTTCCAGGTGGCAGATTATGCAAGGCTGAGAGTTATTCCTGGGGTGGCTGCATGTAAGGCGAGCTGCGAGCTGCGCCCAGCATGGGTGGGTGGAGGTGCAGCCATTCCTCTGCAAAGCCCCAGTGCCTGGCACTGCCCCAGCACCTGTGCCTGCACAGTGAAGGCAGGAACCAGTGCCAAGGAGGGACAGCTGGGCAGCAAGTCTGAGCCCTGAGCGTGGGACAGAGCACAGCCACGCTCACCAGCAGGGCTGTGCCTTGGGAAGGGGTGGGGAGGCTTCTGCAAAGCTTGTGGCCAACGCAAAGTGTTTGCACTAGGCCAGAGAGCAGCCGGGCACCTCCAGCAGCCTGAATGAGCTGCAGCGAGCGACCTGCTAGGGAAATAAATACAGCGACCTGCTAGGGAAATACAGCAACCTGCTAGGGAAACTGAGCACCCCGCTCCTTTGAAGTTAATGAATCGTGAAAGCCTTTGAAAGCAGAGCTTTGTTTATTTACTCCCGGCATCTCATGCCGATGAGGCACACACACATCCCCAGCGCTCTGCTAATTTGAGTGAAAGATCAAATACGAGGCTCCTGCAGCCGCTGGGACAGCGAGAGCAGCCTCTGCCCCTCCATGGGTCACTGACAGGAGAGAGCCCAACACACAGCCGGGGCAGCTGAAGCGACACCCGGGGCTGCCAACCAGATCCTGCCAAGGAAAGCATCAGCAGAAGGGATCAGGCTGATGGAGATGTTTTGCACGTCAGATGTTAAGCGCTGTGAATCAGGACCCAAAGGCACGGCCCAGCACCTACATTCAGCCCCGAGCCAGCAGCAGACACCCAGCACCCCCCCTTGCCTGCATCTCCTGCCCAGCCCTGAGCTCTGCCCAGCGCCAAAGCGCAGCCAAACCAACCCCAGGGCTGCACCCTGTTCTGCCTTTCCCACAGCAGCAGGGTGCAGGGAGCTGCATCTCTTCTCTTTGAACGAGAACAATCCACGGAACGGCAGCAGCACCGACAACTCAGCCTGGCTCTGCAGGACAGGGGCAGACGCGGTCCTGCTGCAGCCCCGTCCCGGCTCCGAGCCCCAACGAGCTGCCTGCTGATGGGGCTCCCGCACGAACGCCCAACCTCCCACAATAGCCTATAAATATCGGCCTTTTCAGCGCAATAGCTTCGTGAACAAGCTGTAATGCAATATTTCACTGAGGCTCTCAGACAAAAGGACGGCACCCCACCGGCACTCGCTTTCTGCTGCTGCAGTTTTCAGAAGTATAATTGGATTATAACCAGGCGCGAGGCTCTAGCCCCAGTTTCTCCCAGGCCAGCGAAGTCGCTGTCTGATCTCTAACAACGGGAGTCGGAAGGAAGGAGCAGAAAGCTCACTGGGCAGAGGGGAGGGGAGGCTGAGGGCTCTCGCACCGCTGAAAGCCCCCTTCGGCAGATACCGAGATTTGCGGTCCCGGCAAATAATAATTAGGCGTATTGTGAAGAGCCAACAATGGGAGAGAGGCGACCCACTTAAGGCCGATGCCTTCACCGTCAGGGCGTGGGAGGGCTGGCGGGCCGGGCTCACAGGGAAAAGGGAGCTCCAAGGTGAGGCAGCCGCTCCGCACGCCTCCCCCGCGCGGTGGGTGCCGAGCAGAGCTCCGTCGGGCGCCCGCAGCCCGACCCGGCCCGGCCCGGAGGAGCGCAGCCCGCAGCCCGAACCGCGGAAAGGCGCGGGCGGAGCGCGGCGGTTTGGCACCCTGCAGTGACACCTGGCGGGGGCGAGCGCGGAGGAGCCGGCAGCGGCCCCGAGCGTCCCGAGCTGCGCCCCTTCGCCGGCGGACCCCGACGGGGCGGCCGCGGAACGGCGGATCCATCGCTGCGGGACCGCGGCGGAGGGCGAGGCGGCCGGAGCTGCCCCGCGGGGCGGCGGGCAGGAGCCCGGAGGGGGCCGTCTGACGTGCCCTTGGGGAAATGGGGGTCGGTCCGGCCAGAGCCGCGGCTCCGCGCTTCTGACTCTGCCCAATGAGAGCCCGGAGCACGGAGGGAGCTGTCAATATTTGGCCACAGCCCCCGCGCCGCTATCCCCAGTGTGTCCTCGCCCTCCGCACACGGACCTCTATGGCCCGGCCCGGCCCCGGCGCACGCCGTGCTCCGCTCGGGGTGCGCCGGCCACGCTGAGCGCCCGGGACCCCCGGAGCCTCTCCGCCGCCCCCCGCGCGGCAGCATGCGCCTGGGAGCGGGGGCCCAGCGGGGGCTCGCTCAGCCGCGCGGAGCCGGGAGCCGCGAAGGAGGGCAGTGACGGGCACGGCTCGGCGCCCGCACCGCCCTCGCCCGAGGGAAGCGCGGGCAGGACCCCGTCCCCGCTCATTTCTCCGTCTGGACCGCGCCCCGGAGAGATATGCTCAGTCCAAACCGCCTGGAAGCGTCTCCTGGGATTGCCGTGGCCCCCGGGCGTGCGGAGTGCGGAGCGTTCCCTCGGACGGCGGGTGCGGCCCCGCGGATTTGCCTGCCCTTCGTGCTCATCCTGCTCGCCCTGACGCCCCGCGCCGACTCCTCGTGGTGGTGAGTGCCCGCGCCTCGACGGCTCCGCGGCGGCGATTCCCAGCCGGGGAACGCGGGGGGGGGGAGAGAGAACGCGTCTGGGTTGCGGAACGGTCGGGGATCGGACGATCGGGCAGAGCGGCCCCGCGGGTCCCGGTTCCTGCGGGCGCGCACCGACTCCGAGCGGAGCCCCTCGCAGAGCCGCTCCGCACCTCCTGCGGATCGGGGACGGACACAACCGGGGCCGCTCGGGCCGGGACTCGCCGGGAGCTGAGCCCCGAACCCGGCCTTCTGCGGGGAAAGAGAACGATGAGCCCTCGGTATGGGCTGGGGCCGAGTGGCAGGCAAAGCCGGAGCCCCGCTA
Organism: Tympanuchus pallidicinctus; assembly: GCF_026119805.1. NCBI lineage: Eukaryota > Metazoa > Chordata > Aves > Galliformes > Phasianidae > Tympanuchus > Tympanuchus pallidicinctus. The sequence goes on along the minus strand of NW_026294750.1, from coordinate 1,943,125 downwards.
TTAACCCTCTGCAATTCTGGGGTCGCGATCCATCTCCCAAACGCCTCTGGACTGCTCTGTTATCCCCCATGCTCCGCGATGGCTTCTCAGCCGCTCCCAAATTACCGCTCTCCCTGTTTGAGTAAGATACGGCTCTGCCGCAGCCAGAGGTGATGCCATAGAAAACGCACGGAGCTGCGGCGGAGCCAGCCGGCCTCTCCACAATTAATCTCCTGTCCTCATAACAATTAAAATTCGTGCATGCAACACGAGAGTCGGTAGGAAGACAGGGAAGGTGAAGTTTTCAAGTGAGCCCACACAGCTTCAGGAGCTCAGAAACGCCCGAGGAAAACTGATTGCTGCACAAGAGTTCTCAGCGTCCCGTCCTGTAACAGCGCTCATTAACCTTACGGAGAACCCCAATTTACGCACCATCACCATTAGCAAACTGAAGCTGTCTTTAATCTAACTTAATCCATCTGACATTGATGGGGATGGGTGGCACTCCTGAGGTTGTGCAGCGCTGGGAGCACCGCGCAGCTCCGGTCCTCCTGGTGCTCCGGCACAGCGCTGTGTGTCACAGCGGCGGCTCTGAGCGCTCCGGGACGGGAGGGGAAAAGGGAAGGGAGCGGTGATCCTGGGGACAGGATCCCAGGGGACACAATGCCTGCAATGCCCAGAGGAGACCTGCAGCTCGATGAGCCCAGAGGGGTCTGAAAGCCCGGGTGAGGAAGGGAGCCTGCAGTGGTGGGGCTCAGGTCGATGCGCGCACAGCTTGGCTCCCGGCCGCCTGATCGGCCCCCACCCATCACAGCAGGCGAAGACAGGACAACATCTGTGCAGAAGGTGATGGTGCTGCTATGCTAAAAGCCGAGGCAGTCTCAAGATCGCAGAGAAGTCGGAGAATTCCGTGTCCTTACCAAGGAGGCAGGGGAGGGGGGAAGGTTTGCTGGAGCCGGGGGTGGGCGCACGGGGTAATGCTGCTGGAAGGGGACAGGCTGTGGCTCACAGCATCTCCCAGAGCTGAGCAGTTCTGTTAACGCACTCAGATACCCCCGATGACTCAGAATCCTGAGGAACAACGTGAAAAACATCAGTTTTCCTTACTTTCACACCCCGCTTCTCCCCAAAGCGACTGCACCGCAGCGGTGGCCCGAATTCCAAATGCTTTTCCCATCCAATGGGAGCAAAACCAGCCATGCTCTGAGCCTCAGTGGCTGCGTTCTCTGGGTGGCACTGGATCCGCTCTCACAGCATTTTGTGCCCTCGGCTCCGAGGCAGAGAGGAGCAGGAGAAGTGCTGGGAAACGGGCAGGGCTGAGCAGGCACTGCCCCCCACACGCTGTGCCACGGCGCTTTCAGCCTCTCTCACAAAGCAGAATTGGCCCCAGGGTCCAACGTAACATACCTTAAAAAAAAAAAAAGAAAGGAACCCTAAACCAAATACGTTAAACTCAGAAGTTCACTGCTGATTGCACTTTCTCTTCCGTCGAGCAGAACATGCCTAAGAAAAACCTTCACCAGCACAAACGCTGCTCCGCTCTTCGTGTCAGCTCTGATAAAGCAGCGCCTTTAGCTGAGATTGTGCTTTACTGAAAGCGGGTTCAAGCAGCTGTGGTTTGGGAAAAAGTTATGCAGTGATTTCCATGGGCTTCCAAGCACATCTCTAGCACTACTGATATTACGGTAAATACATTTGGTGGTGCATCATCGTTCCTTATTTTTATTATTATTGCCAAATTCTTCTAGGGATTCACACACAATAAACTTGTGGAAATAGAGGAAATGCTTCTCATTTTCGGAGTCAACTTTTAAAGTAGATTAATAGAAAAAACTGGGCCGCTTCTGATTGGAGTACATGGAAAGGAAATATCAACCAAATGTTTCTTCTAAACAACTGCAAATTATTAATTTTGGGTGACGTCAGGCGCGGTGCCACTGCCGTGCAGAGCTCCAGGAACCGGGGAGCTCTGGGTGAGGGGTCTGGGGGTGCGTGGTGATGGGCTGTGGGTGCTGGGGAGGAGCAGCGGGTGCTGCCAGGACCACCGGCGGGTGTGGGATGGCGCAGGCTGGGCAGCAGCACCCAAACTGTAAAGCTCCCAAACTATGACACGTCACTTAGCAACAAAATACCGCCTGAAACACAGACAGAAATTAAAAAGGAATGCGATGGGAAAATCCCTAAATCCCGTTTACACTCAAGTGCACCCGGGCAGGGCGAGCGCAGCGCCTGCGGCGCAGGAGGGACGGTGCCATGAGCCCAGCAGTGCTGCAAAGCCCTGAGAACGGCCTCCAAAATTCCTTGTAAAGATTGGGAAGATTAGGGCCAACGTTGCTTATAAACACGAACCGCGCAGTAAACAAACGCCGTGTAAATAACCGAGCCGGGTTCGTTCGCGGCTGAGAGCTCCGCCGAGCGCACTGCTGTGGAAAGCTGCTGTGGATGGAAGGTTTGCTTAAAGGCGAATGTACACAGGCCTCGTGCACACCCCACCCTCACACATACCCGCAGCCCCACGCGCATCCCCCGCTGCCGCGACGCGCCAAGTCCTCGTCAGCTAACTTGTTTATTGCTAACCACAGCCCTTGGAAACTACAAATACTCGATTTCATCTGGCACTGGAGCAGATGGGAGGCATCAGGCTCCCAACGAGATAAAGCAAATCTGGGGAAAGCAGAGCAGTGTGGGCTCGTGCTGGGGTCAAGCAATGCGCGGGGTCTGACTGCACGCGGTGTCCCCAGGCTGGGACCTGCGGCACACTGGGATGCTCCATCCCACTGGGTGGCCACTGCCACCCTTCAGCTCTGTGCACGCACTGGGAAGGGCTCACGAGGAGGGAAACACAGCGTGAGGGTACATCATGGAGCAGGAGCACGGCCTGGGCACCTGCTCAACCTTTTGGGGCATTGCTCACAGGGACACCACAGTGGTTGCTGCTGCCTCCATCCCACGCCAATGCTGAGTCCTGGTTTGGGTGGATGTGCACAGGGAGCGATGGAGAAGTCGAGATGCTTGCACACGTGGTTCTGGGATATCAGAGAGGGGCTCACTTGAGCAGGCATCGCATGGAGGTGTGTGGGAGGGGAAATAGCATCAATAGGAATGTCTGAAATTAAACCAAGGGAAGGAGAGCTGCACGAGCCTCCGCGGTGCGGAACCCATTGAGGAGTGCATGCTGCTGCTGCCAGTCAGACCCCAGCAGCCCAGTGCACTGCAGGCAAGGCAGTGCTGGGGGCTCAGGGACCCCATGCTGCTCCCCACGACGCGCACAGCAAGAATAGGGCAGTGATCAGGACATCCCCTGTCCTCACGTGCTCCAGCCCTGGCCATCCATGGAGCCCTTTCATTGAAACATCAGTCCTAGAGCAGCATCAGAGGGATGGAGAACAAACTGCGCCCTCGAGGCAGTCCTGGCAGCGTTTGGGAACAGATGGGTTCTCTCAGTCGCTCCGCTTAGTTATAATAACCCTAATTGTGTTTTGTAGTTCATTTTTCATTAGGGTCACTTTCACCTATAGGAAGTGTCTCTTAAAAAAGAGAGACAACAGAAAAAATCCTTCTGCTCTCCCAAGCTCATTGGCCGGGTCGCTCAGAGCAGCCTCACCCAGCATTATGATATTAGAAATTATTCAAGTGAGACTAACGCTCTCAGCACACAGAGCAGTGGCTCTAAGTGAGGAAATTAGGACTATTAATCACTCCGAGGCGCTAACAATTCCAGCAGGCCAGGATGGCCCCGTTCCCAGTGGGGCTTAATAAAATACTCAGGGTTTATAATAATAAAATAATATCTCAAATGTCGATAGCAACTTGCAACCCAAAGCGAGGTGCCGTTGGCTATAAATTGTCCCCCCCAGCACCGTGCAGAGTTGAGGAAGGAGAGCAGCCTCTGCAGGAACTATGCAAAGCACTCGAGGAGCGAGATGCTGCCAGGCCCTCTGGAATTTGCTCTTTATCAGATAAAGAGGCAGGGATGCTGGATCCGATCCTATCGGGAAGAGGTGTCTCCAATAGCCGCCGGGGGCTCTCGGCCTCCCACCAAAATGCAGATTCCGTATCCTCTCAGTGGGAAGGAAGAGAACAGAAGCTGCAGGGATGTGCTCAGAGCTGCCCCCAGCTCCAGGTGGGATCAACCCTGTTCTACTGCAGCCCTAAACACAGGCACCCCACTTTAACCTCTGGTGCTGAACTCAGCTGCTATCAATCTGATTTAGAATTGCACCTTCAACGGTATTGGTGCATCCCTGCTTTCCCCACAGCGGGAGCTTGCATTTCTTGCTAAATAGCTCAGCAGCAGGGGGCTGCTGCCAAAAGCACAGTTAGCAATCAGGAAAGGGACTCTGGAACACCACAAGAGCCAGAGCTGCTGCTGGGGACATCGCGTGGCACAACGCACGGCGACACAGACACCCCCTGAACTCACAGAGGAGAGAAGAAGTGGGCAGAACCCCAAGCTGCTGAGCAGCCTCAACTGGGGGCAGAGATGCAACGTGAGCCACACGGCTCTGCAAGAGCCCCGGAGGAGCTGGGAGCAATGGGGCAGCTGGGTGTGCAGTCCCAGGAGCACAGCTCAGCGCAGGGCGTGCATGGGGAGGGGGTTAGCACAACTGCATGCTGCCAAGTACATGGATGCGTCTGCCTCTGATTTGCATGTTTATCTTAGAAGCAATTTAGGTTTCTCCTTGTTTACAAGAGGAGAAGTCAGCAGACTCTTAGAGCAAGAAAAACAACTGGGAGCCAACATGTGACAGTTGTCTCCTGTTCCCCACGCATGGCGCAGCCGGCGCGCGCAGCCTGTTGGGAAAGAGCATCGGCCACACGGCCCCAAGCAGCAGAGAGCAGCCAGCAGCAAGCTAGGACTGCTTCCCCTCCCTTACACACAGGCTCTGGAAGCACTTACCTGCAGAACACGAAGCCCCTGCTCTGTGATGGTGCTGCATGAGGTCTTCCTCGTGGGAAGAGGAGAAGGTGGAGGTGCGGCTCAGCTATCTCCCAACAGCGCTGCCATCTGAACCCCAAAAGGAAACAGGAATCAGAGGGATCCCCAGCAGCACAGAGCTCTGCAGACGCTGCTCAGAAGACCCAGAGGCACACCTGCAGCTCTCAGCAGGCAGAGCAAAGCTCGTTACCCACCTGCATGCAATTGGCAGTCTCACCCTCCTGGCTGCAGGTACCCCTCCATCACCAGTGTCCGTGGCACTGGGGGTCCAGGACTGCGTTGTCCCCAGGGATGGATGGGCACTGCACTCTCACGGGTGTTTCTGACACTGTGGTGTTTTTTTCCTGCTGTATAAACGCGGGTGCCCCAGAAGCAAAGCGCTTCACAGAATTTGCCATGTCTGGCATGACTTCATTTCTAAAAAATGGAGCAGCTTGTTCTGCTAAAGCAACTGGGAGCTTCTCACAGCACCCTTCTATTTCCTATTTCAGTGCTTTCAAAACATCACAGCGTTTTAGCAGTAAGATCAGAAGGGATGCTTTCACCAATCCAAAACAAATGTTTGTTTTTTTCCCTTCCCAAAATTCTGCTTGGCAGGAGATTTCCCAGTGTTCTCCATCTCGCCCCATTTCATAGAACCAGACCCCCTGGAGCTGCTCTCGGGCAGCAGAGGCACGGGCTGCTGCCGAGGTTTTCCCATGCACAGAGTGGATTTTGTCCCATTGTGCCATGGCAGTTCCAGGTGCAGTGGCAGTGCATCATCACAGCGTAGGGCTGCGGGTACCAGAGCTCAGCAGCAGCACTGGGAATGCTCTCGCCAGGCACAGCAGCACGGTGCTCCTGCAGGCAGGCATCCTGCCCTGCTCCATCTTCTCCATTTTTCTCTGTGCTGACATTTAGCAGGAGCATTAAGGAGAAGTAATTAGCTCCATGTGACAATGAGAGCACGCAGTGTTCATCCTGCCCAGAGATTTTCTTTGCTCTGGGTCTGGGGGGTGTTGCTGCCCTCCTGCTCTGTGCCACCACAAGGACACAGTGCCCGTGGGTCCCAGTGCAGCAGCAGAGCCATGGGGAGCCACATCTGTTGTCCTCAGCTCCAGCCTGAGATGACCTCGTGCTTCTGCCAGCATTTAAACAAAATATTGTTAAAAAAAAAAGGAGGGGTGGGGGAAGATCCCATTGCTTTCTTTGCTCGCTGGGCTTTCCTGAGCCTGGGAGCTATCTCTGAAGCTGATGGAAGTGATAGAGCATGGCCAGAGAGAAAGACAATGACATATTGCCCGAGTTTATTGCTTTTTAGTGTGATTAAAGGGAGGGTCTTATTTCCAGTCTGGGGGTTTGAAACATTTGAATCCCACCCAAACCTCTTCCCTTGCAGCCAGAATCACAGCTTCGTGGTATGTGGCAAAAATCACTCCCCGGCACAGAGCAGCCTGCTGCTGGCAGAGCATGCACGGGATGGGGATGGAAAATTCCACCATGTCTCCATTGTCCATGCAGGCCTGAGGGCTGCTGGGTGCAGGAAGAGCCAGGATCCCCCTGGTGAGTGAGGAAAGCTGCCCACTGCACACCGAGCACAGTTGTGCATCGTGCTGCTGCATGGAGCTGCTGCCCGCTCCCAGCAATGCATGGAGATGCAGGCAGCGTGCACACAGCACAGCACAGCCCCAGCTGTCCATCTTCAGGACATGATCTTAAACGTGGCTTGGTGCTAGCAGCACGAGCAAGGCCTGCAGCAACAAGTGAAGCTCACATCTCTTCTTCCACCTGAGCGCTGCATTGGCGCCTGTGCCACGCAGCAGCAGGGATGGGGCGCAAAGCCCGCACCTCCAGGCACCTCCACACCTTTCCCTTCTCCCTGCAGGTACATCGGGGCGCTGGGGGCGAGGGTGATCTGTGACAACATCCCAGGGCTGGTGAACAAGCAGAGGCAGCTGTGCCAGAGGTACCCCGACATCATGCAGTCCGTCGGGGAGGGAGCCAAGGAGTGGATCCGTGAGTGCCAGTATCAGTTCCGTCACCACCGCTGGAACTGCAGCACCCTGGACCGGGACCACACCGTCTTCGGGAGGGTGATGCTGCGAAGTAGGTGCTGCTGTGTGCCCATGCCGTGTCCCCATTGCAGGGTGTGAGTTGGGATGGGGGAGGAAGGGAACGGTGCTTCACATCCTTCACCTGCATGAACAAGAAAACAACAACAAGAGAGCTGGGAAGATGCCCTGAGTCCTGAGAAATTGTTGTAGTTAGAGAGCGTGGCTTTTGCTTGCAGAAAGAGCTGCAGGTGAGGTGCATGCATTCTTTGTGGAAAAATATAAAATGGAGAAAAACAATCTTTTCTCCTTTAAAATTACATTTTGATGGGGAAAAAAAAAACAAAACAACAAAAACTGATTAGCTGTGCTCTGGATACTATGGCAGAAGGAAACCTGAACATTGAGCGTGGGGAGAAAAGGGACCCAAGAGGAATCTGCGCCCAGCTCACAGTGTCCCTGGGGGAGTCCCAGCTCCCACTGTGCCCCACTACTCTGCTAGGAGCATCCCTGCTGCTGTGCCCCCTGCCTTTGGTTACTGCTTGGGAGAGATTTGCCTTCCCTGTAAATTAATCAAGGAGTAATGGGCGCACACCACTGCTTTTGTAATAGCTGCACCAGAGGAGATGGAGCGGGGGGAGCACTGGGGGAGAAGGGAGAAGGAGGAGACACCTCCAGAGAACAGGCTCGTATGTAAACAGTAATGGGATATATAAATATTTGGAGAGCAGGGTTGGCCAGGAATCAGCAGTTCACGTGGGAACTCCCTGTTCCTCGCATGGCAAGGGAGGCAAGGCCGGGCTGGGGTGGCATTGCTGCTGCAGGCTCCAAGCTGGGGCTGCACCATGGGGGGGTCCTTCCTGGTACTGCAGGGAGCTCAGGGCACGTCAGCCATGATGAGACCTGCTGGGAGTGGTAGGAGCAGCCCATCTGCAGGGCACGTGGGCATGTGTGGGATGGGCTTTGTGGATGCTGGGCAGACTCAGGGCAGCCCAGGAGGAGCACAGGAGGCTGCAAGCACTGGGGCACAGCGCTCAGCCCCAGCATCCCCCTGCATCCCAGCATCACTGCGGCCCCACGTCCCGTCCCAGCCGATGAGCACAGGGGCTGATGAAAGCTCCTCGCCATACCCCATCCTGCCAGGCCTAGAGAGAGCTCAGTTCCCTTTGAAGTTGCTTTCAAAGGCTCTCCAAAAGAAGACGAACATGGTTTTGATTTGCAGCATCTTTTACAGCGTTATAAAACCAGCTGCGAACTCAAACCAGAGATACAGAGAGCTGGAGGGCACGCTGGGCTGCGTGGGGAGCCCGGGGGCCAGCACAGCTCCCAAAACCCGGCTCCCCCCACCCCGCACCCCCAGGCTGAGCTGGCAGCTCTGCGCCCCTTCCCAGCCCATTCCTCACCACGTGCTCTGTGCCCGCAGGCAGCAGGGAGGCCGCCTTTGTCTACGCCATCTCCTCGGCAGGGGTGGTTTATGCCATCACACGTGCCTGCAGCCAAGGGGAGCTGAAGGCCTGCGGCTGTGACCCGCTGAAGCGCGGTCGTGCCAAGGATGAGCGCGGGGAGTTCGACTGGGGTGGCTGCAGTGACAACATCAACTATGGCATCCGTTTCGCCAAAGCCTTCGTGGATGCCAAGGAGAAGAAAGTGAAGGACGCGCGGGCGCTGATGAACCTGCACAACAACCGCTGCGGCAGGATGGTGAGTGAGGCTGGGACACCTCCCAGGGCTGCTGGGGGTGCGTCTGTGGGGTCAGGGCAGGGTCCAGAGCTCCACAAACCCGAGGAGAAACACGTCCCTAGGGCTCCTTTCATAGAATCATAGCATGGCCTGGGTTGAAAAGGATCTCAAAGATCATCTCGTTTCAACCCCCCTGCTATGTGCAGGGTTGCCAGTCGCTAGACCAGGCTGCCCAGAGCCACATCCAGCCAATGCATCTAGATGGTCCTGATAGCTGTGGCCACCATTTCCCAGTCCTGATGTGCTCTCCCTCCTGCAGGCTGTGAAGCGCTTCCTGAAGCTGGAGTGCAAATGCCATGGGGTCAGTGGCTCCTGCACGCTAAGGACTTGTTGGCTGGCTATGTCGGATTTCCGGAAAACAGGGGATTACCTGCGGAAGAAATACAATGGGGCCATCCAGGTGATCATGAACCAGGATGGTACCGGCTTCACCGTGGCCAACAAGAACTTCAGGAAGCCCACAAAGACAGACCTTGTGTATTTTGAGAACTCACCCGACTACTGCGTGATGGACAAGTCAGCAGGTACAGCCAAAATCTCCCATAGGCACCTACAGCAGCTCTCCCTGCCCCCCCCCCCAATGGCTTGCAACCCCCAGGGGTGCAGCTCTATGACTCTTGGAGCCAAGATGCTCTGTGAGTGGGGAAGGAGCCCCCAACAGCCTCAGTCCAGAGGGATCACTGCTTCCTCAGTTGAGGCCAGGCACTGAGGGCAGCACGGAGACTCCTGCTGTTGCAAGGCTCACCTGCAACAAAGCAGAGTAAGCACGTGCAGAGCAGCCTGCTCACAGCCCTCGTGTCGTAACAGCACATCTGGGCACACGGCATCAGAAACAATGATAAAACAGCCCCGCCTGAGGCTCCAGGTGGTGGACACACGGGTGGGGGGGGGGCCGCAGGGAGCACGGTGTAGGGGGGGATCATCCTGACCCAGTTGTTTCCTCCCCTCCAGGCTCACTGGGCACCGCAGGGCGCGTGTGCAACAAGATCTCCCGTGGCACCGATGGCTGCGAGGTGATGTGCTGCGGGAGGGGCTACGACACCACCCGTGTCACCCGCGTCACCAAGTGCGAGTGCAAGTTCCACTGGTGCTGCGCTGTGCGCTGCAAGGAGTGCGAGGACACTGTGGATGTGCACACGTGTAAAGCGCCCAAAAGGGCCGAGTGGTTGGACCAGACCTGAGGAGACGAGTGGCAGAACCTGGCTGTAAAACCCCCCCCCCCCCCCCCCGAACCTTTTCCAGTTTTAAACACCTGTGCCCTGTGGGCCGCCGCTTTCTGGGAGCTGTAGTTTGACTGCATGGCTTTTATTTAATTAATTAACTCTGCAAAGCACTACGAAAGGACTACATTTCCCAGGAGGTGCTGTGGACCCTTCTATTTGCTCAGCAAAACAGAACCCCGTTCCCAGGAGGCAGCCAACCTCGCTTCAACTGTGAAACTTCTGCTGCCGTCGTTCCCTTCGCGGAGGGACAGTGCAACTGACACAGACTGAGAGGACTGACATTGGGATGCAGTGATGGAGCAACGCTGCCTCTTCCCAACTTTACATTGAAGTTTCACCAGCAAAAAGAAAAACAAAAAAACAACCCAAAAAAACAACTGTTTCTGAATAATAAACTCTCGCAGACAGCATTCTTGCTTTTACCTTTCTGCAAGGCCAGAGGAAGGGTGTTGCAAAGTCTTCAGAAAGCTCCGTATCTCCGTGCTTCCCTCGAGCAGCCCTGGCACGCTGTCCCCACTGCACTACTGACACTCGCTGAGCAACTTCTGCAGAGTCTTTTCCCTGTGTCCCAGCGAAGATGACAAGCAGAGTTGTGAACTGTCAGCTGAAGCCTGAACGACTGCAAAAAGACAAAGGCTACAGAAGAAGGCCGTAGAAGTTTGCAGACAAAGCGTTAGAGAAAGCAAACGAGATCTGTGAACTTACTGGTAGGTTTGGAAGTTGACGGATACAAGAGCATCTCTCTGTAAAACTCACTTGTATGTGGTGTATACTGCTTATTATTTTAAGTCAAAATTCATTATAAACCTATATCAGAAAATGATGTTCTTTGCTTTTTGAATTTCTGCATTCTGCTTTGTGCTTCCAACCCCGTGGGACGTGACTGCAGCAGTCCCTCCTGCCCCAGGTCCCCCATCCCAGGGCACAGCCACCCCCTGTGTTCACCCCTCATCCCTCACAGCAGCGCCTCGGTGTCCGAATCCCACAGGGAATCCTCCCAGCAGCATTGTGCTCCAGGACTGGCAGAACGCTGGGTCAGGCAGGAGGCACCAGATCTGCTCCCACATCTTTCCCTTACAACAGCCAAACTCCGGCTATCAGCTACAATTGCAGCTGGTGAGAGCAGGGCAGGGAGCAGCCAGGCAGTAGGTGGATATGTTATGGGGATTAACCCCTCTCATCTCCAGAAATTCTATTTTTTCCCCCCAACTTGCACAAGCACTGATAGATGCTTTATGCAGTACACAGATACTGATCAAAGAAGCATCCAGACTGACCAACCCACACAGGCAGCCTTAATGCACAAGTAAGGGCACTGAACCCATTGACTAAACTGATCCCCCCCCCAAAATAACAAAGAATTACCCAAACCACTGCAATTCCTGAACATGTACTGAAGCTTCACATGCTCAGCATCCTGAACCAAAGCTGCAAGGAGCTCATGGTGGCCAGGTTTGGGACTGCAGAAGCCCCAGGATGACTGCACAGCCAGAGCTGATGGCACAGCCTGACCGCAGCAAAGTGACCACAACTCAGCTGCCCACTGCCAAGCACTGTGAGCAAGTGAAACGTTACCTGTTTTCCTCATATTGTTCATCATTGTGCGGAAGGGCACATAATGAAATTCTGTGCATGTCAGGAAATGCACAGTGTGTGCTTTTATGTATGTTACAAGCTTCCAACAACAAGGAGGAGGAGCCTGCAGTGATACCCAATTGTAAACACGTTTAACTTGAGTCTGATTTCACACCACTGCTGTCCCAGCAAGGTGCCCGACCTCTCCCAGCACTAACAGGTCCCTCCTGTCAGCATTCCTGGTTCCCTCTATGCAACTGCAATGTTCAAAGGGTCACAGCAGCAGGATGGGATTAGAACAGATTGTTCCGTTTCTGAGCCATTCGCTGGCCATCACAAAAAGAGTCACCTCTGAATGAGGGTTCTACCCAATGGCCCTAGGAAATGCTGTCGTGAACAGGGAGAGAAAGGCCCTTGGAGGACTGCTTTGATGGGAAGGGCTCAAAGACTTCGCACAGCCCCCAGAGGGGCAGCTGGGGGCACCTCACCCCAGGCAGGCTGTGAGGGACAGAGGTCCTGCAGGACGAGCCCCAAAGTGACCCATGTGATATTAAAGCAGTGTGAGGATCCCCCTGCCCAGCTGTGTTCCCTGCAGCACCAACCCACCCAGCACCACCTCCCTTTGCAATCCCACACAGACAGCACACGAGGGCCCCACTGCCTGTCCTCAGCACTGCAGAAGGACCCGGAGCAGCGAGTATGGAGGCAGCCCAACAGCTCGAGCCCACGAGGCAGGAGGTCCTTCTGCAGAGGGCTATGTGAGGCTGTGCTCCCCTCTTGTTTATTAACAAGTGATTAGCAGAAGCATGAAAAGCACGATGCCCGGGAGCCAGCAGTGCTGGTTAACAGAACTAACCCCAGTGCTCACACAGGAGGACGTCCCACTGCAGGCTGAATGGAAATCAGTGCTGTGTGTCTTCTCACAGATGAGGCCTCCCGAAACTCCCCTTCAGTGCACTCATCTTCAGAAAGCAGATGTTTTCCATCTATAAAAGTTTATGAAGGCTGCAGTCTTGTCAGGGAATACTCGGTTCCACTCACAAGCCCCTCTTAAGTAATCTAAAGTGTACGGGGAGCCTTTTATGGAAGATCGTGTTCTAATTATCCTCCAGTCAAAAGCATGGCTGAACTCACAAACAAGGAGCAGAATTAATTGCTAGACGAGCTTCTGAATAAATTACCTTCTGTGAAGAAGCTGGGCTGGATGCACAGGAGAAGACATCCAAAACATGGGACCTGGACAAACATAGGGCATTCTCTCCACCAAGCCACATGCAAGTGAGAGAGGGCCTTAGCAGGCCGTATTTCTGGATGGGTGTACTGAACAGATGGATCAGATGTTGACCTACAACAATCCAGAATGCACGCAACACTCGGTTACACCCCAGTCCTAAAAAGCCTTGCCACAGCTGTAGATGCCTCTGCTCACCACCATACTCCTGCCTCTGCAGAAGGCAGTGCTCGTGCACCTGTGCCAGTATCTGAATGAGGGCTGTTCCAGCAGCCACACTCCTGTGACAGGTCCAAGTTTCAGGGACAGATGAAGCGGGGTATTCTGACTAACATCTGCACAACCTGACAAGGTCTGTGTGGGAGCCTTCCTACCCCTTCTTACTGAACACGAGTCACGAAGGGCTGCTCCAACTAGCAGCAGGGAATTACTGCTCTGAAATCACAGCTGGTGAGTCAGTATGGGAGAATGCAATAGTCACATACTCTGTCACACTGTTTTATAACTGATGATAGCCTATAGCCAGATAGGAAAAGAAATCAAGAGTTTGTTAAGAGAAGGATCCAAACTGATGAGGCTATGGTGTGATTGCACAATTCAAGGCATCCAGAGTAGAAGAAAATGTCACTGACCAGAAATAACCAAAGCAAGAAGATTCCCCAATGGAGAGACGTATTCATTTTAATGGAAGCACCCTTAGTGATGCAATGAACGCGGGCGTGTTATCCAGCATTCCCCAATGATTAGACTCACCTAAGGGCCCACCAAAAAGCAAGACACAACAATCGAAGCTGGAAATAAAGAGGAAAATTCCAAGCTGATGATCAGCATCCCTGATCACCGTCCTCTTCCTGCAGTGCTTAGGGCTGGGGCATGCAGAGCACGCCTCAGCTGGGAGGTGCAAGGAAGGGAGGAGGGAGCCAGAGTTCAAAAGCTGACATTCTCCCTGTCTTTATTGACATGTGGGTGAGTTCAGATCACAGCAGGCTGAACACAGAAGCCCACTGTTACTGCTGCTGCCAGCGTGACCTGATGGTTAAGGGACATTTCTGAACCATAAGTAGAAGATCAGAACAGACAGCCCAGCACTTACGCAGCCACACATCCTTGAACTGCAGAAAGGAAAGCAAGGAGTCTGCTTGTCCTTGTTAACAGCAAAGCATGGGAACGTGGGTATTGCTGGGAGGCTGGCAGAATCTGAATCCCATCTGTGCTCGCTGCCCTTGCTACCAATACCATCCTCTGCTCAGAACACAGCACCAGCACACATCTGCTCTCTGCTTCCACAGCTGTTACTGCTCTGAAATCTCAATGCAGTTCCATGTGGCTCCCAACCACACACCCCATATATTAGTAGTTTGGGAGGTGCATCTCCCCTCAGCCTGTCATCTCTGGGCAGGGGGGAAGGGCAGATTAATTTATGTCCATAAGACCCCCATATGTACATCTCCTTTTCTCTCTGGGAGTTTGCTCTCGTGTTTAACCTCCTTAGCCTGCTGGCACAGGAGGCCAATGATGCAGTTCAAAGAGAGGTGCAGGCTCTTCTCTCTCCCCCTCCCCCTCCCCCTGGAATCTTCCTCTCACTTGTGGTCCTTGGGATTCACCCAACGCTTTTTAGAGAAAAAAAAAAATAGAGGACCTCAAGACAAGTATGCATTTAATAAGCAGTGAGACAAATAAGCTCCAGTTATCCCAGCAGAATTACAACACCAGAGAACAATTTTCTGCATTCCTCTGAAGGCCTGAAGGAACCCAATTGCCTGCTCTCAGCCTAAATAGGTACCAGACACCAAGTGCTCCATAAGCAAACAGAGCCCCCAAAGTGCAAAAATGAAATAAGTAAAAAGCTTCACGTTACATATAAACCAGCCGTTTGCACCTTGTTATTAATGATCTTGACTATGACCTTTAAACACTGCCTTGCTCAGAGCCATGGATCTACACCTTGGCACCTTCACAACAATTCCAGGACAAGGAGGCAGGAAATAACCTGGCCTGGCTCACACCACAGACGTGGCATGGGATGGCTGGAGTGCCCCGAGCCTCAGCCATCAGCTCCAATGCAGCAGCCTGGGCTAAGAGGTGAGCACCTCCAGCACGAGCTTGTCAACGCAGTGACAAATGGTGACTGTGGTTTGTGACAGGGTGGAAAGTCCTACAGCCACGTGTGTGCACAAGCAGCAGTAATGCATGTTTCAAGAACAGAGGCTGACACCATGGTACACAGCTGTAAGGGAGCTAGTCACCTAGAGGCTCATTCTGACGTGGCTTAGGAGCCCAAAGAAACTAGAGATGCTTCGTGCTGCCTCTGTCAACCAGAAGAGTGTATAAGCCTACGCTGTCACACTGCTGCTTTAAGAGTTAATTATACTCCAGAGGAAAGTTTTGCAAATGGAAAGCTGCTCAGCACAGTCACTACCTCTGCAGGACACAAAAGTCTGGAGGGAGCCGAGCAAAAACTGAGCTGTTCTGAGGTGCTTTAAGGCACCACGAGCAACAACAACAACAACAAAATTCAAATCCTGTCAGTATGAATCAAAGAGACTGTAATTATTCACATATTAGCAGCATGTATATAAATAAATGTTGATTTTCAAGTTCTTTGCCTTTCATTGGCTCCTCCAAATAAAATGAAGACTTGAGAAGTCTGCTACATGACATAGAGCCTTAAAAAGGCTCCTGCTATTCCAGTGGCTATGAGGCACATTTTGCAAAGTGCATGTTTCAGGGAAATGGCAACAATCAATGCTTATCTGTCCCCAGTCATAATTGTCTTGTTACATATACATTATGCAACTTAATTGCATGTGGACTGATATGGTAGCACTGTGGTATGCATCAGGTGCTAAGCCCCTGCTCCAAGGTGGCAAAGGAATGTTGCTATAAAGCATGAACAATCCTGCTAGGAAATCATGCAGGGAGCTCCTCCTTCCTCAAGAATTACTGGCACTTCAAGGTAGACAGGAACATTTTCATTACATAGGCTGCTGCCAGCTATACTTTCAGCACAAGCCCATCCCCTTTCTGTTACTGTTATGTCAGGGGAGGACAGTGAAAGAAAGCAGCTCTTGGGATGATACATGGGAGGCACTGCTTCATTTATAACCTCACACAAATGCTGGAAAATGTTCAACTTTAAAAAGCATTAGGTTGGTTACCTTATGGGCCCCTGTGGACCAAGATGTGAAATTACATGAACACAACATGCCTATTAATCACCACAGTGATTCCACAGTGAGAAACACCACCGATGGCTGCAATTCAACTGGAAGGGAAGCTGAGAAAGGCACCTACTAGAGGGTGGGCAACTCAAAAAATAAATCGGTATTGCCTTTCTATAGGGCTCCCCTCTTGATTCCCTGATGAATTCAAGTATTCAACTTGGATTAAAGCCCAACCAACGTATGTAAGAGTAACAATGGCATTCCTACCTAAACGTGGGTGCTCCATCTCAGCCATTCACAATCAGGAGGTGCACAGGTCTGCTTCATAGTCTTTTTTTTTTTTTTTTTTAAACTAGATTGGAAAAACTCCTTCTGTTTTTACGTTGCATGTTTTCACTTTGCATTCTGCCAAAAGCTGGAGCAACCATTCCACTACTCACAGCTGCCCACTGGTCCTTAGGCTGGATGCTCTGCAGAGGTACCAGAAGCTGTGCCTGCACTGAAAGACCTTTAGAGAATCACAATTATGGAACATTTCACCTGTACTAATTAAAATATCATAAGAGGCCTGCCTACAATAAAGAACCAAATAAAAAACACTCTTGCTGGTTGATTTAGGTTCTGCTTCAGAGAATAGTACAGGCCACGGCAAGCTTCTTCCACTCAGGATTCAAAAACCAGAGTAATTTATGACACCTTTCACAGAAGCTGTCAAGGTCACAGCTCACATCAATCTTTCACAAAGATCACTGAAGATAAAGCATGCAAAATCTCCCCAGTTATTACAGATAACTACACGTATCTCAGAAACACAGGATGATGGACGACTTTTAATATGCACAGAATTAATGTTTACCTGCAAGCCTGTGCTATTTTTGCAATTTCCACATTTTAGGAAGCTTTTTGCCTAACACGAGCCTGCTTCCCCAGTACAGAGCAGCAGATCTGAGTGTTGAGAAGTTGACATATTCTCTAATGGGAGAAGGGTGGAAATGGAGGTCACACCAATTACCTCCAAGCACTTGGCTGCCACAGCTATCTGTTCACCTTTCCGGTAAACAGACCCTCGTGGCTGGTCCATATCTGAAGTAATTCCTTTTAAGAGTGCTCCACACCTCAGGTCTCTTCAGATCTTGATATCAACAATGATAGCACTTTTCTTTGGACTAACACTTGAAAGTTCAGGTCTCCCAAGGAGACTCCCATGCAGATACCACAATCGCTCTTAGTAGTTTCAGAAAACAGCCCATTCTTCAAGGCAAAGGGGTTTGACAGACAAAACACACACAATTAACTCTAAAGAAATAAAAACACAAAGTAGAGGAGTTTACACTACAATTTCCTTCTGTAATGCAAACTTACAGGATACAGAAGAAATAAATCTCTGCACACTACCATCTATATTAAAACAGGCGCTTAAGAATTCAACAAACTCCACACGTTAAGAAGCAACCTTTTAATAAAGCAAGCAAAACCATACTTTGCTCCTAACAAATATTTTGAAAAAGGCTTACAAAATTAAAACCAAAGCCAGTTATCCGGTGCATCTGCAGCTGAGAAGGAAGCGTCAAGACTCAAAACATCCGCCCTACTTACATTCTCACAGTTCTTACAGAAGTATTACCTTATTACCTTCCAGTTGTACAAGTGATTAAGGGAGCAATGAGGTTACCACTCAACGAAAACTATTTTCTTAGATGATTACAGACCCTACGGCCAAAGAAGGAACTCAAACATGAAGCAGCATTACCAACACGGCAGCCTACAAAGGGCAGCTGTCTGAGCAGCACAGCTTTCTTCTCTGCCTCCCACAGCCAGGTGTCAGCCAACCATGCCCAGGGTGCTGCCAGGACACACTGAGAACAACGCAGTCGAAGCCCCTGGGAGGCATGCTGCACTCAGCTGGTGCCAAAGACTGGAAAACGTGAGGATCTTAATGTTTCCACAGCAATGGATAAAAGGAGAGTCCCAAAGAACTGGAAAAAAAAACCAAACAAAACAACAACACAGCAATGACAACAAGTGAGCTCTAGTTTAAAAATCAACTTCATTTGATAGCTTTAAGATATGAACAAAGAAATCAGAGAATCAAGCTGCATTTGAGCACTCAACACCTGTGACACTGTGACATCAGTAAGTGGAGGGAGAAAGGCTGAGCCTTCTTCAAGCTGATGGGGCAGTAACAAGGATGGGGGACAAAAATACACCAAACAGAGCCTCACACTTGTGCTGTGTGAGCAGTGCTCAGCGTGACTCACCGGGGATGAGGGGCTCAGCCAGATGCCAGCACACTGGGGGCACTCACAGGCCACAGCACTCGCAGCACCTAGGCACAAGCAGCACGTGTTAGAACAGCCTTTCTCCACGCTAGGCCAGTGTGAAGCACATTGGGGAGGGGGGTGGTGCATTCTGTTGGGGAGATTCAGACACGGATTATTTATAGGTCACTGATTCGAATGTGTAAAAAACAGACAACCCAGCAAGAGCAGCCCATTCTTCAGACAGGATCCACAGATGCCATCTAAACAGTTCCAGAAACAGAGATTAAGTTAAAACAAATGATGCAAACCCCCCTGCACCTTCTCAACATCCCCACACCCAGCCCCCTCCTAACCAGGACCTGCGTTATCCTCACACAAACCCTCTTTCCATGAGGCAGCAGTGACAGGACTCATTTACTTTGAGACTTTTACTTCGGCCCTCCTGGCTTCTATCATAACCTCAAATATTACATTAAAAAGGCTTTTAAAACATAACATTGACAACAGAGCAGGAGCTTTTCATTGCAGCTAGCTTCTTCAGTGCCTGTGTGCGTGTGGCACCTTCACATTAAGTGCATGAGTTAAGATGTAGATTAGTGAGGCAAGGAACCTTTGCCCTTGGCATCGACACTCGGCCGTGACAGGAAACTTCAGGCTTTTTTTTCTATGAAGTGTAGAACCACTCATTGCACATTGGCAGGGAAGTGCACATCTCCAAACTATACACATTTTCTCTTAGATAAGCAAAAGACTCAAGTGTTTATAAATATGAAAAGTTCAGCAGCTGGCTAAAAAGTTAATTCTCCAGTCTCACTTAATGAGCTTTGGGGAAAGTGGTAGGGGGATTTGTTCAGAAAGTAAAGCAGAGTGTCACAGAAAGCAGGACTTGCCAGACTGGGCTCTGCTTAGTCCTGTATTCTGCCTTGAGATGGCTGCTATCAGCAGAACAGAGAGGAATCCTCTAAGGGGGAGCCACGCAGAATGAAAAATGTTTTCTCCTTATCTTGCTATCATAAAAATTAGCCAATTTTTTAATTTAAGTCCCATGAATTCTTTCTTTGTTGCGAAAATATCAAGCAAACCATATCAAAATACTTTGGAACATGGATTGTCTTCGGATTTTGTCCAACTCCCTGAGCAAAAACGTGCTTTCAGTAGGATTCTGGAACGCTGCTGCAGTATTTTTCAGTACTTTAACTAGCACTGCTCTATTCCAGTGCTAGTTAAAGCATTTCCCAGCATATACTGGGAAAGAAGGTTAGGACTTAAAGCCTGGGACTGATCTGTTTTGAAGGTAAGCACGTCAGACATGGCAAGGAACTTCTGCCATGAGTGCCTGCAGCATCTGCTGCCACTGCATCTGCAGTTTTCCTGAAAGCAGATTTCCCAGCATCTTTGTAAGACTTTGTACGGACTGTTGTGTGGCATCACTTCTGCAGAACGATACACAATCACCCAATCCTCCACCTATGTAATTAATACAAACTAAAAATTCATACTGAATGGAAAAAATAATCAGATCTTCCTGCCTGCTGATTTGGTAGGAAATATTCTTCAGCGTGCTCAGCTGTATGTACCACTGCCCTCCATCTTCTGTACCTCCTTCATTCTGTCACTTACCAACCCAGTTTGAACACCATCTTACGACACAGAGCTGTCTCAAACTGTCACCAAGAGAGCAATTCTCCAAGAGATCAGAAATCTCACTGAAACAAAGAGCAGGGCTCAGTGACCCTTAACCCACAGCACCACCCAAAGCCCCTGCACTCTTTCTGCACACCTAAGAGCTCTCTGCCCATGCATGTTCTACTGGCATCACCCACAATGACTCACACACTGCATCTTATCCTCTTTCTCTAGTTGAAGGGTATTAAAAGCTAGAGCTGCAAGAGAACAAATGAAGCCAGGCTCGCCTCTGACTAGATTAGTAAATGCTAAGCACTTCTCTGCAAGCCCTTCCACCTGTATAAAACACAACCAAGTTCCCTTGGGTGCCTGATCCAGGGCCAGGGAATACAATGGAAAGACTGCCATCAGTTTCAAAGGGAGCTGAACCAGAGTAGGTGCCAGAGCTAAAGCCTTTTGTTGATGGTGTATTAGACTGTATACATTGGAACTAGTAAATGCTTCACTGTGATTTTTGGCCACTTGGAACATTTTTAGCAATTTGCCAAGGTTTACCCTGTGATTTATTATGGAGGAAACAAACTCAAGCACTAACAAATGAAAATATGTAAACTCCAACTTCTAAAGTCAATAGAAAGGTATTCGACTCCTTAATGCTGTTTAGAGGCAAACAGTTCATACAGAGGCGTATGAGGTTCAACTGCAGGAAACAGCAGTACAAGAAGTAACAGAAATGCAATTTAAGTAGTCGTATTTATAACTCACTTGGAGAATTACAGTAAAAAAAAATCCATGCAAACAATTCTTTTCAATTGCCATTCCCAAATCTGTGCTTTAGATTTGCTGGAAATTCAACAGTTCTGCCACTTTGGGGCCACTTCCTCACTAAGGCTGAGGCACTCCAAGTGTCTACCACCTGGAACTTAATTATCTCTAATTGTTAGATTTAATAAGTTAAAGCATTGTATCGTGAAACAATACTCAAAATCATGAAACATACAGGATTTGTCTTTTCACTTAGAAAACTTAAAAGCCCTGGAATTACCTGCAGGTAATTAAATAGAAGGTAAGCTTCCATTTTCAGTACAAAATTCTTCTTTTTACGAAGAATTTCTTCACAGAGAGGGTGCTCAAGCATCACCAAGGGCTGCGCAGGGAGGTGGTATTTAAGAGATGTGTGGACGTGGCACGAGGGGACATGGTTTAGTGATGGGGTCAGGCTGATGGTTGGACTCCATGATCACAGAATCACAGAACTGCAGGGGTTGGAAGGGACCTCCAGAGCTCATCGAGTCCAACCCCCTGCCAAAGCAGTTCCCTACAGCAGGTTGCACAGGTCGGCATCCAGGCAGGTCTTGAACATCTCCAGAGAAGGAGACTCCACCACCTCCCTGGGCAGCCTGTTCCAGTGCTCCGTCACCTCACTGTACAGAAGTTCCTTCATGCATTGGTACAGAACTTCCTATGCTGCAGTTTCTGGTTGTTTCCCCTTGTCCTGTCTCCATTCACCACTGAAAAGAGTCTAGCCTTGCCATTCTGCCCCCCCACACCTTAGATACTTAAAGATCTGGATCAGGTCCCCTCTCAGTCTTCTTTTCTCAAGGCTGAACAGACCCAATACACTCAGTCTTTCCTCATAGCAGAGATGCTCCAGGCCCTTCACCATCTTCGTGGCCCTCCACTGGACTCTTTCCAAGAGATCCTTGTCTTTTTTGTACTGGGGAGCCCAGAACTGGACGCAGTGCTCCAGATGAGGCCTCACCAGGGCAGAGCAGAGGGGGAGGATCACCTCCCTCGACCTGCTGGCCACACTCCTTGCAATGCACCCCAGTAAGCCATTGGCCTTTTTGGCCACAAAAGCACACTGCTGCCTCATGGCCAACCTGTCATCCACCAGGACACCCAGGTCCCTCTCCGCAGAGCTCCCCTCCAGGGGATCCTGAAGATCCTGAAGGTCTTTTCCAACCTAAATGGTACCACCAAGCTATGAAAATTCACCTACATGCTAATGCCACATTCCTCCAAAGCACAAGAGAGATGATTCTATGAGAACGTTTCACGGAATCATGGCATTCATCACATTACTTCTATTAAATACAGAGATAACTTACAAAGGATCTGAAGCAATCCAGGAATACAACTGCAAGTTTGAGTTTGGTATTGAAATATCATTTTTTCTTACAGGCTTTCTGGATGGTCCTGAAAACATCAGGAATAGGATCAAGAGTACAATAATCTAATAACATAAGAATATTGGAGTCTGAATGGAATTGAACATTAATTCTGTCAAAGACCAAATTGTTCTGGAAGACAAAATTTCCTTCTCAGCTGTCCATCTCAAGAGATAAATACAGAATTCACTTCTTGTCTGTTTATCTAACAACGTAGTTTCCACTTTTTGCAGTATTCAACTAGAAGAGTGAGTGGCAAGAAGCCCTTTGTCAGTGCCAGCAATCGCTGTCAATTGGTGGAAGGAATTATGTGGTGATATGCAAGCTCCTTGATCATCTTTTCTGCTGAGCAGACACCATCTGCCCTTTCCTAAAGACAGTGAAATAAATACAGTGCCAAATGGCCGAACACTGGTTCTTTCCCCCACACTTGGACACGTCACTTGACATTCAGAATGCCATTATACAAAGCCAACTAACTCATACAAAGTCTTTTTTTGGTTCAAGAAACCCAACAGAGAGAACTTCACCAAGCAATTCTTTGTTAGCATAACATTTGACCTTGTATCTCTTTGGAAATCATACAACTTTGCTAATGCAGTCCTTACAGAATTAATCAAGCAGATAGTTAGACCCTGGTTACTATGAACCCAGCCAATTATGAACAGCACTGAAATTTGTCACTGGCATGTCCAACTACATTTTCCAACATAAAGATCAACAGAACTGTGTGGAAATGAGGCCCCATTCTCAGACCTGCATGATTTGGGCATTGTGGACTGGAATAAATGAAGTAAATCCAACATTTTTAGGAGCAATGTATTCTTAGGAATATTATCTCCTAGGTTCCCATTACCTGCTGTATTAAAACAGCAAGAAAGCAGAACCTCTTTCATGCTCTATTTTGACTAACAAACATTGAAAATAACAATTAATCGAGAGTTTGGTGTGTCTCAGCTTCAGCTGGGCTGAAATTATTTTCTTTAGAGTGGTATGATGCCATGTTTTGGTTCCAGGAGAAATACAATGTTGATAACACACCAATGTTTATAGCTGCTGCTAAGCAGTGCTGTTCAGAGCTGAGGCCATTACCAGAGAAGAACCCAAGGAGCTGGGAGGGAACAGAATTAGGACAGTTGACTTAAACTGGCCAAAGGGACATTGTGCAGAGGGAGTTCTGAAGGGGGTGGGAATTCATCTCTCTTTTCCACAGCTCATGGGGGCTAACTGGGCATCAGTCAGGGGGTGGTGAACAACTACTTGTGCATCACTTGTTACACACATTCATATACATATATACACGAGTTTCACAGTTCAATAAAGGCTTAATAATATATACTAAGGTTGGGCCTGTGCATAAGGGAAGCTGCCTATCCGGTTTGTTCCTCTCTGCTGAAGTGAGATACTGCTGCTTCCAGAGCACAGGAGAAGATCATAAAGTTACCATCAGCAGCAATATTAACGTGTAAGCAAGGAAAACTCAGATAGAACAGGGCAGAAAGAGGGAGAGAGGAGGGACACAGAAGCCATCCATAGGAACAAGCAGCTCGACAGCAAACAGATTTAAAGTAGCAAAGAACAGAAGTAATCAACCTACCTTTTCATCAGTTCCATTCACAGAATGCCACTAGTTTCCAATGCTCAGCAAGAGATCTTTTTTTTTTTTGTGGAGCCCATCCTACCTTGCATTCATTCCTCAGGAAGCTTTAAAGCCTCCTGTACTGAGCCTTATGCAGTAACGAAGCACAGCAAACATCTGCAGTCTCTGATTTTTTAAAAGATGAAGGTGTGGGAAGCATTGTTAAAATGGAAATGACAGAGGCCATACTTACAGCTTTAGCAAAAACGACCATCAGCTCAGGGAACTGGTGTGTGAGGAGTGCAAGCATTGCCGAAAAGGAACACAGGCCTGCTGTGAAATGGATGAAAAAGGGGAGCTCCTTCTGCGGGTAAACGGAGACTTCGTGAAATGCTGAAAAGAGAAAGAATATTGGCACTTGATAATCAAGGGCAATTTTCTGACTTATTTGCATAGCCTTACGCTCCACTGCAACTTACAGAAGGTATAAATGCAGTCTAAGACTATTGTGCAGCACAACGTAGTAAATAAAGTGCTTTATCCAAACTTGTCAGAAATTTTCCTTCCCAACCTTCTTTTCCACTTGCATGAGACTTACTTCTGAAGCACTTCATCAGGCTTAACTTTTGATACTCTTAATTGTACAGAGGGAAGAGTTACACAACTCACAAGCAGTAATTTTGACTATTAGGTCTATTTCAACCATCCAGGCGTTCTCAACCTAATTCTGTTATCTGGAGAGAGGAGCAGAGCTGCCCTTCCTGTAAGATTAAGCAGCTTGGTGTGCACAAAACAACCACCATGCCATATAAACATGCAAAGTAGGTCCTCAATGGTTTTCAAAGATTTCTGGTTGGCAGACTACAGTAAATTTTTCAGAGCAGCTGACAGAGTAGACCTCAAAGAAAACAGCACCAGGACGAGGTTATAAATTCTGCACATAGCAGTTCCTTGCAATTTCCAATCTATGGTAACAAAATCAAAAGAAGGTGATTAGCAAGGCTGAGGGGCTGGCATATGGAGCTTTCAGCACTCAAGACACTACAACTGGTTACTAGCTGAGGATCTGTTTGGTGAATGTGCAATTACTTCTGGCCCTGAATACCTGCAGCTCTGACTTCTATCCAATGATTCTGAAAGGTGCTTTAAATGAGAAAAAGCAGTTTCTATAGACATAAGTAATTCTGAAATGGCTGCATGTTTCTTCAAGAGTTGATTTTTAAAATCTAAAATAAATAAAAAAAAAAGGTTCAAAACTTACTCACTCTGCTGAGAAACCAAAGAAATCATTTATCTATGGAAAACCATTACACTCTCATACAATGCAGAAACTCATCTGCATTTTAAAACATGGAGATACATAAGGTAGAAAAAGCCAGAGGCTAACTTAGGAAAGGGTAAAAAAAATGGAAAGAATCCTTTTTGCAGTATTTTTTCCTTCATTGGTACACTGGAATCAAATCCAGAATATATAAGGACAATGAAAGACACTTCTGTATGTTCACAGCCATTTGGGGTCTGTTAACAGTCAGAGCTCAATCCAGGAGTTTTGAATCATTAATTTGGTCAACATAATTTTTTAAAATTTATCTATTTAAAATGAAGTATCAAGGTTTCTTGAGGAAGTACTGCAATAAAAGTGTTAAGATGGTTTTATTTATGGGTAGTTTTATACTTTAAACATAACAGGAATGCGTGAATGATTGTGTTGAAATATCTGCATGTGTTGGTGTTTAATTATGCTGGGAAGTCTACAATTTAGGGTTAGTCACTAACTGAGGAATTCCTTCTGCAATATCCTGCATAAGTGAGAAATGAGTAATTTAAAGCAGTCTGGGGGCAAATTTAAATTACACATTTTAAATATAACTTCAGGTTTTTAAATAGAAACACGTATGTGTAGATTTGCTTTCCACAGCTGTGGTCTCCGTGGGTCTGCTGCTGCTTTTGCAGTAGCTCTTTCCTCTTTCTGTGGGACTTGTGTTCATCCACAATGTAGACACTTACCCTCAGAGGAATTCTATTAAACATACAATTAAGAGCACAATTCTAATCTAAATTGATGTTATTGTCCCAAGAATGATGAGCACAGGCATTAATGGTTTATTTTCAAGTCGCCTTACCAAGAGAATGAAGCTTGTAGGCTCATACTTCCATAATTAAACTCAAAGTACTGAGCATTTGGGGAAGACTTCTTTGCAAAAAGAAAACAACTCTTCCACAATAGCTATCAAATCCACTGCTCCTTCAAAAATGTAATTTAAAGAATCAAGCTCATGTTTACCCTGTGCACCTGTGAGATATTTTAGGATTATTTGGGGACGGACATCAACAAATAGCTGAAACCCCCTCATGAGAAGCTCTAACTCAAAAACATAGTAAGATAAATACAGAACACCACAAATTGAACGTGTCCTCAGGTTATGTTTTATTATTACTGCTTGCAAACCACTTACTTGGCAACAGTTCTCTGTCTGCTGTTTCCGTGCAACTTGGATAAGGATAGAAAAGGTGACCTTTTTCTAACGGGTATGGGATCATCCTAAATGCTGACAAAAAGAGGAAGTGACATTAGATCTGAACCTAAACCGAGCTTTACCAAGGTTTTCTCTGCAAGAGAGAACAGGTGAATAAAGAAGACTGATTTAACAAAGGCAAAAAGGTTAGTCTACTGAAAGAGAATGAAAAGAGATACTTACTGCCTTCCCATGTGCAGTGCAGCAGATGTAGAGCCCCTTCTATTCTCTTCCAGTGCTGGAGGTGGAAAAAAGCATATGCTACTGCCTCACTGTCCCCTCGTTTCAGGATATGCTCTGGAGGTAGGACTAAGCTTTTCATCTCCAGTAGATACTGAAAGCAAAAAGGGAAAGCACACTGCTTAAACAGAATATTCCAAAAATCTTTACTGATGATGAAGAGGATCTCTTTTGGGGCAGCAGAGCACCACAGAGACCACCCTCCATGTGCTGATAGAACAGCCCAGTCCTCACACAGTGCAGGTAGCAAGGCAGCACCCACTGGCAGGGGAAGTGAAAAGCACTGAGTCACCCATCAGTGTGTAAGACCCAGTTTGGGGTTCTCACACACAAAGTACCAAGACAGAAAGAAGAAAAGAAAACATCTTCAGTAAAACAAACATTAAGAAAAAATAATCAATGCCACAGGAACTACAGGATTAGGCTAATAAAAAAAAATGGTATTTTGGCTCATCATTTCAGCCCTGTAAGTTTCAGCATAGAACACTAAATAGGTATTAACTCCCAAGTATAAGGAGTGAGTCAGGAAGCATCGGTATGCTAATCAAACAAAGAATAACCCACCAAACCCAGGAAAACCTTAATTTCATCTGGTTTTGTGGAGCTAGCATCAAGTATCTCCAATTTGAACTTTCCCCATACATCAGCAGAATGTGTGATGTGCAGAAGAGTCAAATAACACAAGACTGAATAACTGAAGACTTTCCTCGACAACACGGCACACACAGTTTTGCTTCTTCACTGTATACTAAAAACCCAAAGAGAGGTATTGCTTTGGAATTTTGCTTTCAAAACAGATGAGTCTTTTTAAAAGAATTAAGTGATAGTTCCAGCTCTATTATTTACTTGAGTTGTTCTCCCCCAGCATATAGCACCTCATTCAATAACAGCCAAAGCTAATCCACATCTTTGATCACTGTAGCTAGCCATTCCTTTGACTGTCTCCCAAAGTGTAAGAATGCAGCTTGCTCACCGATTTATTTCAGCAGATGCCACAAACTATGAGATTATTTACTAATCTAGTTTGAGGACTTAACTTTTCCCATTCAGATTCTTGAAGGAATGTAGTAGGGGTTGTGCCCCGGCCAAATAAAGCACATTTACTGCCTGGCTAGGTTCTTCCCTTAGTGCCTTGGGCCCACACTCTGGAGGGTAATATTCTTGCTAATCCTCTCTAATCCTCTTCAATTTTTTTTATTTTTTATTTTTTTTTAACACAGTAAAGGATCACTCACACAGGGCTGCTGTGGGAAAATGGTCTCAGATATCTGACCTCTGACCTGACTCCTCATGCTCTCTCCCGTGCCCAGTTTTCAAGCTGTAGGAACTGCTTCGATTGCAAACCCAGCAGTTGTGATGGAGCCCTGCTACCAGCATTGCCACAATACCCCACAGCAGCCTTCTCCTAGCACTGTGAAACATCTCCTCGCCTTCCAAACAAACAAAAACATAAAAGTAAAGCTCAGAGCAGAGAGAAACAGACACTTCTCCTTACACAAAATGATGTTACGTGTAAAGAAAACCACTTTCATTGGATCCCAGAAGAGATTTCTGTGTTAGACATTTATTTATTGTTAGTCTATGGGACAGAACAAACTGCAAATTCAAAAAACAGATTTTCTTCCCCATTAGACCACTGCAACCACTGAAATGCTGCCATGCAGTCCAATAAAGCACTGCTTGAAGGCAACATTTTAATTTTAAAAAGTCACAACAAAAACATGGATAAGCACACAATTGGGAGAGATGATCAGATTACTGAAACCTGGCCTCCTTTTCCATGCATGTCTGCAGAACTACTGTCTGCAAACAGACTTTTGACATGCTGTCTCACCAAGGTATATGGGACTCCTGAAACAACTGAAGGACAAACAAAATTAAACAAACTTGTAGATAACGATAATGCGTTATAATCTTCTTCCCCTAGAGGCAGAGGCAAAAGAAAAGTCTGTCTGAGACTGTCTGAAATGAACTTGCTACGCTCTTGATCAGTCATGCAAACAAGCAGCAATTTCTCCCAGCAATTAGCTTCCCCAGTGCACATTCTATTAGATTGGACAGGCAGACAGAATAGAGGGGTTGGATAATTTGAGCCTTCATAGCAATAGTCACTCGGACTCCATGATCATTTGCAGAGGATTAGGTCCAGACCTAAGCAAACCCTTTGCATTCAAGGTTTCAAACTGAATGCATCACCAATACCAGGACAGTAAAATGCAGTACAGAATTTTATTTCCACACAGTGCTCGGTGGAATCCTTACCTTGGACACTTAAGCAATGAGATATGAAGTTACATCATATGGCAGTAATGATTCTTCCTCTCATTTAAAAAAGAAGAAAATCAATGCTGGCACATCTGCCACCAACCAGAGCTCCAGAGCCTGGCTTCTAAGCATAACATGAAGAAGCATTATGAAATTCTGAGTAGCTATGGTTTGGAAACTTCATTTGGCTACAGGGATTTTAAGTGTTTAATTTTTCATTTGCTAATATCTATCCTCATCCGAAACAGGCCTGTAGAAATGCATTAGTGGAGTTTCCAACAAGTTAGATAATTTTGAGGGATGTTTTGTTTTGTTTTAAATCAAAACCATTCAAACATAACCTATTACAAAAAAAAAACCCCAAACCTTTACAGTATAAATACTTGACTGTTTTATAAGTCAAGGGCCACAGTTAACATCAACTTCAAGAAAATCTGGGGCTCAAACAATCTGATAATACAAAATGACTACTTTAAGGAAGTAATAAAGCAATCCAATAGAAAATAAAACCCTCTTACCTTTGGAACATGAGGGTTAAATTCCACAGCTCTGTGAATTGCTTCCACAGCATTTATTTCTGCTGTACTAAGCCCTCTTTTGAAGGCAGTTTCTGGGGAGAACCTGAAGGGGAAAATTCATGCTGAACAGAACTAATAAATAATAAACACTAACCAGGTGTTTATTGGCTTTTAAGCTTGAAGTTCATTAAAATTGACTGATTTGTTTCACGGAGGCAAACGTTCCTGCTAGTTTAAGTATCTTGACTGTCATCCAAGCCCACAGGGCAAAGATATGTTAAACTTTTTGAAAACTTCATGTCGACCTCCCAGGGTGACTGAGCACCCGTATCTTTCATGAGATTGATAGGACACCAGCTAGGGGGAGGTAAAGTTGGAATCAGCCACGGAAACAGACCAGAATCCCAGCACAGTGCCAATAAACCACCACCATCACCCAACCCACAAAGCAAAGAGCTGCCGAACGCCACGGGCAAGGTTGAAACAAGATTATACAGAGGTGCACGTGTGCCTGGGCTTTCCAGAAACATCTTCACCTGTGTTAACGCTGTGGATTCTTAAAAGAAACTTTAAATTATGTCTCGCTATAACTACATTTAATTATACATAACTAAACACATACATAAATATGCATAGCTTGCTCGTCGACATATATTACACATTGGGTCTTGACCTTTTAAATTCATATTTTAAAGCTTAACTAGAAATTAGCAATCAACCATTGCTTTCACAGATGTGCTTGCTTACCTTTCTGAAACAGCTCTGGCTTTTAACAGGGCTGCTGTGTAACAAATTGCTGCTGATTTTGGAAGACTGATATCTGTGATAAAATAATCAAGCCGTAAGATTTTAAGGCAAGACAAACTTTTTCAATCAACTTCCTTTGAGCTTACAGATTTTTGGTACTGGTACACCATACAATAAACGTAACATCCAGAACATTCCACCTCCATTTAGAAATGTTGATTCCCTTTGCAGTCGTCTTTCTGATCGCTCATCAGCATCAGATTAAAAACTCGGAGCTGCAGTTAGGCAGCAAAGTGACTAAAACATAACAGAACACTGAAACTGAACTCAAAGAGAAGTGCAGATATAAATGCACACTTAGGAACAGCGTGCTTTTCCTGTATTAACTCAAGAAGATTTAAAACAAGCTTCTGATCTTTGCCTAATTTTGTAACATTAACACAGTTTTACAAAAAATGGACAGAATCTAAAAGCTGACCAAAAAATTGCATTACAGACAGGTAGACAAATTTTATAGAACATGCAACTTCCATTCTTTTCCAGTTACCCAGGAAAAAAAAAATCTATTAGTTATAGGTTTTGTAGAACATGCAAGGCTACGTTTGAGCTGACAATTATAGATTGGAAGGATAGCACTCCACAGTACAAGTTTACTTTAGAAGCAGACAAAGTCTGGGGTCTAATTCCCAAATACCATGTTGTGTATAGTCAGATGGCTCTTGCTTTTTTTTTGTAAATCCCATCCTAGGCTTGTCCATCACTTACTAGAAGTCTGGCTGTCGTACCAAGCAAAACACAGGGAGGCTACAGAGAGTTTGAAGCTCATGCTCATTTTTCCAGATGCTTAGGAAAAAATCAGAAACCTTTTCTTAAGGAAGTGTCACAAACTCTGATGTTAACAATGAAGCACCAGGAAAAAAAAGCAAATGACTGTGTGAAATTAATAAGAATCCACACAGAAGAACATAGATGATGAAATAAAAGGAGCTTGCATTTGGGGTGGCCACATACAACAGGCACAGGATTTTGGCAAGAACATATTTTTAATTCCCTGAAGCTATGAAGGAAGTTTACATTTTATTAGCTTTTATCTAGACTTGTACAACACCTGAAATGTATTAGTTCAGATGGAAAGTGAAAGCAAACTGCTGCCAATTAATGGACAAAAGCTTGCACACCACTAATCTCTGGCAAGAAGTATGCTTGTATGTCACTAATAATCCCTGACAAGCAACCTCAGCATTACAGAGTTATGAAGCCAAGCCTGCAGCACAGCAGAAGGGCAGACTAACTTGTTCAGCCATTTACATCAATTACATAGGGGGCCATGCACTAACTGAGAAAGGCTGATGAAATTAGGCATAACCAAGGATGCAGAAAAGATTAAAAAATTAAAATAATCCTTGAGCTGGAGCAAAGTGAGCTCCAAGACCTCTTTATGAATTAGAGTTAACTTAGGACGTGTGTACTGGCTTACAGCTTGACTAAATTAGAGCTCACCATTGAAAAAAAAATATACAGCCCACAGTATGGAAGAACCTATTCACTGGTGATTACAAGAATCTATTCAAAGAGATGAGATACTGGGCAGATACCTGCTTTCAGACAGGCACACCTTGTCCAGATCACCTGTATGCTTATACAAAGCCACCAATATTTCCCAACAGGTGTCACTTACCATCATACTTTGCTAAAACTGCCTGGACATCTGCATAAGCCTGTAACTCCAGTAATGCCTCCAGGAGGTTTTCATGAATATTCAGCATGCTGAGAAGTGGAAACTCTTTCATTAACTGAAAAATCAGTAAAGAGAAATAAATTAAGCACATACAGAAATTCATTTGAATCCCTGAATATTTAATAAAAGGCAGCATGATAATTTAAGCTTTTTAATGTTCTTTTCTTTCCCAGTGTTACAAAATGACAAGAAACACAGGAAGAACTGCAGCATTCCTACCTTAAAGTCATCACTTTTTTTCCCCTCAATACACCTACTAGAAAATAAGCACACTGAGGCTCAGTCATGCCCTCAGCCCAGATCTGCACATCTCCCATAGTGAACTGATTTGGTTAGTAGCATTTTCCCATACAAAAGCAGCCTGTTATACATGTTGGGCAAGGGAGAGAAAAGTTGATGTTGAGAAAAGGATGAGGTATAAAGGCCAGCTATTTCAACAGAGCAGTTGATAAGCCAGGCACAAAGCAAACTGGTCAAGAGACTCAGTTTTTTTCTGATTACTTACATCTCTCATCATTTTTACCGATTCTCGAATTCTTCCAAGTTTTCTTGCACACATAGCCAGCCTTCTTTTCACATAGACCAGCACATTAGTGTCTCTTCCTGATTAAAAGAAACAAAAACAACAGACTAATCAGTTCCAATTCTTTCTCTCTCTTCAAAACACACCAGAAATCCTACAGCCTTTATCCTAGCCACGCATAATAGCATAAAATAGTTACTATTGCTATCCCAGCAAAAGCCCATGTAGCCCAATGCCAGCAACTTTTAAACAGGTTAAATTACAAAAAACCCTCTTTTCACAACCTGTGGTGAATACACAGCAAGCTGCCACTTCCTAGATTCATTCAGGTACTACAACAGGTCATACAGCAGACGATGCATAAGTAAGAAGTGCCTCAATACACTGTAAATCAAACTAGAATCACTAATTCTAACTTTGGTTTCACACTTCTGCTCACATAAAAATAAGTGTTTCTTTGATTGAAAAGTGCTTACGTAGCTGTGCTTCATGCTGGGGACTTTGGGAATGGCAGTTCTGAGACTTCCTGTAAATCATCTCTCCTGCTTTCAAAGCCTGCTTGAAATACCTCTCAGCATCTACAATGGTTGTTGCTTCTTCCTCTGCGAGAAGAACGTATGCAGTGGCACAACTGTGACAAGGCAAAAAGCCACACGTCACTGTGAGGGACACAGGAGCCTATTTTTGAATAAGTACAGAAGAACCAGAAACAAGGAGTTTTCACTCACGTGAACCTACAATAACATTGACTGCTCAAATAGCATCAGGAAAACAAAACTTTGCAGTTTTAGAGAAAAACACAAACTTTGAGAAAATTTGCTGATTATTCCTGGAAGGAGAAACTAACAGCGCACTCAGCTTTACTCCATTTAATCTTTCAGACTAGAAACAAAGCAAAGGAGTCCACAGTCTAAACTTACTCATTGTTCAACTCTAAGGCTTGATACGCTGCTTTAATCCGGGCTTGAGGGTTTCTCTCTCGCCATGCTTTCTGCATAACTGTTGTAAAAACACGTAAAGGCTGGTGAGATACAGAGAAGCTGGCAAACACCTGCTAGCAAAGCAGAAAAAGTGAGGCAACAGAGGCTGCCCATGCCTCAGTTCTGTGTTAACATCCACTTGCGTTTGCAAATGCCTCTTTGCTGTGTAACTGTTCCAAGGAAATGAATGTTTTCATGTCAGCAAGAGTTTCTATCGAAAGCAGCAGAATCTTGCAACTTCTCACTGTGTCACAGATTTGATTTAAGATAGCAGTGCCATCAGGAAGATTATTCACTGACCATTTAAAAACTCCTACACTGAGAAGCAAAGACAGCTTACATAACCAGACAGATGTACAATTTCTAAATTACTACAGCTTTTGGAAACATTTCCCAAGACTTCTTGAAAGCTTGGCAGGAGTAATTGTTAAACACAGGCTCTTGCACAGACCTGCACAGAATTTTAATTTATGCTTTCAAACAGAACCTCCAAGAAAACAGTGATAGAGTTAAGATCTGTTGCACATATCTACGAAATGCTTCAGTGTTCAGATGAGATCATAAAGGGTTAAACAAGGTCCTTTTAAATTTGCAAAGTATCTTCCAGTGGCAAAGCCACACGACAAAGCCAATTCAGTATATACTACAGTTACCACCTTATTAGAAAGTGTTGTAAGAAACAAAAACAGTGAGTTCTTCCCACTCAGAAGGGTAATCTGAATCTCAATTTGAATTCAAAATTACAGTCAGATGAAGAGCAAACAAATGGAATGCAGCATCTCTAAGTCTTTCTCTTAGTTGGAAATAGAAGTGAAATTCTGATGGAATGCCTCCATCAGGGAAAAATGGGAATCCCAGAATCCCAAACTGGAAGTCAGCTTCTAGCAGAAGACAGACAGCATACTTAGAGCTGCCATTATCTGTGCTGAAGTAACAGCTTTCACACTAAATAACAGTTCTGAAATCACTCCAAAACTTTACGTTCATGGAATCACATATCTGGCCTATCTCAAAGCACGATAAGAGAACTGAAGAATCCATACATGTTTCTTTTGGAACAAAACTTTCTGCTGTCCAGCAAGAATAACGTGGAAAAATGTTTGAGTTTTCTTTTGGAAACAAAATATTAGTCTTGGCTTAGCAAGAGAGACAGTACACTGCACTTGTGAAACAGAAATACGTAATTCATATCAAAAATGTCACAACGAGCTGACAAGCAACGCTTCTGGAACGTGAGAAATTGGTAACAGCTAGGAGCCAGTCTGACAATAGCCAGGTAGAGAACAGTTTCTTCACTCAACATTTGGAACACGACGGCAAAATAACGGAGATGGCACTGTCTGCTCGTAAAGTTTACATGAGATCACAGTCCATGTTTTCAATATTGCGTTGTTCATTATTTTTTAAGTGAGTTATTATAATATGCCAAGATCCTGAGAGCCTTTATTAAAGCACGAGGTGAAAAAAAATCTTCCAAAATCCACACGTTAAACCTCCAAAGTGGGACGGAAAGGTTAATTCACAAAATATTTGGCAGGATGGCTCGTGCCACCTGGAAGTACATGAAATATCTCCAGTTCACACACCCCAGCTGTTGTGTATCTTATGCATACGGTACAGGTACCTGTATCTGAAGGCCGAAGGGCATCTGTATCACATGTGAAAAAGTTCTGATGATCTTGAGCGGATAAATTCATGTCATAGTAGGTAAGAGGCTCTTTCCCAGTCACCCACATGTATCTTAAATGGGAGAAACGTCAGTAAAATGGTAATGCTGATGCCAAAGAAGGTATCTGATGCGTTTTACAAGTAGTGCAGAAAATTTGTTATTAATAAAAATCAGGTGCTACTAATCAGGAGTTTTCTAGTATTACTGTTCCATAATCTTAACAGGATGCACAAGGAAAAAAAATCTTTTTGATCCTGCAGTCCTAATCAACTTTCTTCTCAAGAAACAAAATCACAGAGACTTACAGCTGCATCTTCTCAGAAGAGAGACTTAAGATTCAGAATCACTGTCTCAATCTCTGAATAAAACAGTAACAGCTGTAAGACCAGGACTTTCATTTTCAAGAAGAGGGAAAATAATTCCGGGAATATTTTTCTCCTACTTTACTCTCAAAA
Source organism: Tympanuchus pallidicinctus (assembly GCF_026119805.1). Classification (NCBI taxonomy): domain Eukaryota; kingdom Metazoa; phylum Chordata; class Aves; order Galliformes; family Phasianidae; genus Tympanuchus; species Tympanuchus pallidicinctus. Next base: position 1,907,956 of record NW_026294750.1, on the reverse strand, counting down.
AAAAAAAAAGGATTATTTACAATAATATTTGCATTCTTAACATTGAAACTGTCAAAGCTTGGATAGGTGCCTTTTAAACACAGGACTGGCATCAATCACCCCTGTAGGGTTCGGCCATTTCCCAGTACAACCAGCAAAAGCTCTGCAGTGAAGTCATGCATAGGCTCCCAATCAATTTTAAATACATGCAATGGAAAGTGAGATGGTCAATACCTGCTGTATTCTGCCCCTCTGAAAAGATTAAGAGGATTTCGCCACATCTTGCATTCTGAAAAAAAAAATAAGCACTTTTTGAATTAAGAGCACAAACAATCCTACTTTGAGTTTAAAATGCAGTTGTGAAAACGCAATTTTAATTTTAGAAGCCTGTTTAATTTGATTCAGCTTGATCACAATCATACAATCTTTCCCATCTCCATAAACTTCTGCTGTCATATACGTGTTTTGGCTGCTCATTAGTATTAAATATTAAAAAGTGCCACTTATATCCAAGCAACTTGTACCTTGCACGTATTTAGAATAGCAAATATCTAAAGTTACTGAAACAGTTTTAGCTGAATGTGTCACCTATTTACTAAGGGAATAAATAATTAATGTTTTAGATCAATTACCTCATTGTATCCTTATTAACAACACACACCATAAGATGTAGGCCTTTCATAGAATGATAGGATCATAGAATGGCCTGGGTTGCAAAGGACCACAACACTCATCCAGTTCCAACCCCCTACTGTGTGCAGGTCACCAACCAGCAGCCCAGGCTGCCCAGAGCCACATCCAGCCTGGCCCTGAATGCCTGCAGGGATGGGGCACCCACAGCCTCCTTGGGCAACCTGTTCCAGTGCCTCACCACCCTCTGGGTGAAAAACTTCCTCCTAATATCCAACCTAAACCTCCCCCGTCTCAGTTTTCTCCAATTATTACAAGCAATAGCGCAGAGTAAATTCCCTTTAAAAGTCAACTCATTTGAAAGCATCACCTTCAAGCGGAATGAAAACTGTTGGGATGTGTTAGCAATCACCTGGCACGTTCTGTCTGTTGGCCTCATTCTCCCCAGCTGAGAACGCTGCTGGTGCTGGAGGGCTGTTTTCCACGCCGCCGATGAGCGGCCTCAGGTGACTCACAGATACCTGCTCAATGAAGGACGTGCCATATTTTCGGAAATGCCACCACTCAAATACCTGTTATGGGAGGAAAGAAAAAAGCACCCTGCATTTCCTTAGGCAACACCCGTCCGACATAAACACCAGGGATGAAGAGAAAACTGCACAGAGCGAGGACATCCCCTTGCAAATGTTTACAGACAGAATATATTTACCTACAAATTAATGGTAATTACCTACTTCAGGATTGTCTTGTTACACAGGATTAACAACACAACATGGGAAAGTTTGAAAAAAGGAAAGTTTTACTCTCATTATGTTCCTCTCTCCCCAGGTCTTATTGTTACACTATGGACAATGAGGTATTTATACCTTAATACATGCGCAAACCGCCAAGCTACTACTGTTGGAAACTAAACTCCCGACCTTCCAAGAGATAAACATCTCAGAAGTTTATTTCCACAGACGTCCGCAGTATTTGCATGTATATTTTGAAATGTTTATATGTTTATGCATATAATTTATGCACACACCTCCTCAAAACAAGCCTGAGTCCCTTAAAACAGATACAATCTACTTTCCCTAGGCTCAAGTGACACACAAGACACGTAATTAAAAAGTATGTAGAATAGGTATGGAAGGATGCTAAGTAACAAGCTCCTTGCTAGTGCAAAGGCACCCTCTAGAGTCTGAGCACAGAAGTCTATGGCATTCACCTTCAATGAAACTACCTCAGAGGAGCTGAAAATGCAGGGAAAGAAAAGGAAAAAAGAAGAGCTGCCTACTTACAAATATCAGTCCGGATATAAAGGATGAGGTCACTGTGAGGGCAAAGTAGAATTTTGGAGTCAAAGTGCTTAAGAACACAGTCACTGTTGGGAGACAGAAAAACCAAGACTTAACGAGCAGAACTGAAACACGCAGAGAGGTTTTTATTGAACAACACAGCATGAAAAATTACACACAAGTGTGGTATAAGATCACCCTTGGGACCTCGTGGCTAAAACTGCTTTATTAGAGCTCTTTTGGTCCGAATGTATCTCTGTGACAGCTCGCTGCTTACGCGAACGTCCCAAAATACAAACGTCACTGAACAACAGCCTCGTGGCACCGGTCCTTTCAGGGCATTATTTCATCTTAACTTATACCCGAAACGCGTCGCGTTATGCACGGTGCTGCCCTCATCGCCCTCACGGCACAGGAGAGGAAACGCGGTTCTCTCTCCCTTACACAGACCGAGGGTTGACCACAGCCCGGGCTCAGTGCAGCGCCTGGGGGGTACAAAGCCCGGTTAGGAGAGCACAAAACCCGGCCCGGAAGCCCCGCCGGGCTCCACCGCCCCACTCCCCGCCCGCCTCACCGGCCGCCAGGCCGTCCCGGAGCCGTAGCGGCACCCGCAGCGCAGCGTAGAAAAGCCCGAGCCCGGCGGCCACAGCCAGCAGCCCGCGGGCCCACGGTGCCGCCGCCCGCCGCCTCAGCTGCTCCCAGCGCCTCAGCGCCGCCGCCGCCCCGAGGCACGGCGGTTCCCTGCCGGTCCCGCAGCCGTCCGCCATGGCCAGCGCGGAGGATGCCGGGAAGGGGCGGGGTGGACGGGCGGAGCCGGGCGGGGTCTCCCCGCGGTGCTCGGTGCTCAGAAGCGGCCTCGGTCCGGCTAAGTTTCCCCCTCTTCCCCAGGCTCATCAACCAGACCGCAGCCCCGAGCTTCCGCTCCGCCTCCAGCCTCTCGAACCAGCGGGCTCGGCTCTTTCGACCGCACCCATCTCTAAGATGGCGGCCGCGTGGCGTCTGCCCACAGCCAAGATGGCGCGGAACGCGCTTCCGGTTCAGCCCCGGCTACGGCGCCCGGTGTGGGACTCCCGGCGTGCTCCGCGCGGGGCCGGGCCGGACCCAGAGCTGCCAAAATGGCCGACTTCGAGGACCGGGTGTCGGACGAGGAGAAGGTAGGGAGCGGCCGCCCCCGCCCCACGGGCCCCCTGCTGCCTCACGGGCCAGCCCAGCCCAGCCCAGCGCTGCGGGGCGCCGGGAGCCCTACAGCGGGCAAGGGCTGCCCGTCGGCTCCTCCCTTTCCCCGGGCCCATTCAGTTCGTAGCCCTGTTTCGTTCCCACGCATGCAGCCCCGGCTCTCCGCCCGCATTGCTTCGGTGCGGATCGAGGAGCTGAGGGGACGGGGCGTGGAGAGAAAGGCTCGTATTGAGAGGTGCAGAAAAATCGTTCCTCTGATGTGGGGATGCGGAAAAACTGCTGTCTTAAAAGCAGCGCTGAGTTGCTAGAAAGGAAAAGCTGGCAGCCTATGGCCATTTCTTACCCACATACCACAGCTAAAATCAGCACCCACAGCTAAAATCAGCACCCACAGCTACTCTTCCTTGCATAGTAAAACTATTGCATGTGGGGTTTTTTTGTTGGTGGTTTGGTTTTGTTGTTTTTTTTTTCCTTGAAATTCTGCTTTGGGATGCCAACATTCGTAGATCCTCAGGGATCCTGTGAGCTTTTATTTTCCTCTCCAGCTGCCTGCTTGTGCTTAATGACAGTGGCCACATGGTGAAGGAGGCTGGCAGGGCCTTATGATTGATGTGGCCTTTGATACAGTTTTAGATCACAGCAGCATCGAAATGAATATTTCAGAGCAGAATTCACGTGGAACTGAAATCACTCCAGTGTTGTATCAAATCTTTGACCTGCTTGGCTGCTGCAACAGAAAGCTTGTTTGAAATGAAAATGAAAAACAAAGCTTTAGCAAGTTTTTAGCAAAGGAAATGAAGTGAATTGCCTTTGGTAACCTCACAGGTCATTAACAGAACTGGAAAGTAGAACCAGATCCCTGTTGTAGGCTATAGCTAAAGTTATCACTCAGTCTGGGAGCAAGAATCAGGATCTAGAGTCAGCTGGGCTCTTTTTCCACTGCATTCCCTGGAGTCTGTGGTTCCTTCACAGCACGTTCATCCTGCACTGCGTGTGCCCCAGCATTTCATTTGTCCAGGCAGATAGGATTTCACTTGAAATAGGAGCCCTTGTTCAACTTCATGTCCCAGCACGGACAGGTTTGAATCAGTCCAAGTAGCTCCATGTCCAGCGCTAGTAGAAGATGGAAATGAGTTCTAAGAAACATGCAGCAGAGCTTTATTACAGCATCCATGTAATAAACAAAGAAACCCAACGATCAAACAAATGGTAAAATTCATTTATTCCCTCAGAGCTCCCATCCTTATAAGCCTTACTTGAAGAAAGCCAGGGCTCAGGAACCACACCTGCTGCAGTGTGTTTTCTAACGTTATTCTGCTGCTGTTTTGCCAGCTTTACCAAATTGCTGGGCAGCTTCTCTATCAGCAACTCTCCCCATTTTGGAAAAAGGAAGTCAGTGTAGTTAGCTTGCTGCTACCTGAAATGGCAGCGATGGGCAGGAAGTGGGGCAGCTTGCAGAAAGCCTTATTTTCGTGCTTCTGCAAAAGAACTTCCTTCCACTGTGCTGACACTGCTCCGAAACAAACCAGCCCTAAAAACAACCAGTAATGGTGATTCAAATGCTTGGCATTTAGGATTAAGTTCTCTACTGTCAACTTCTTGCACTCCGCTCCTGATTTCAGTGGTTTGATTTAAATGCTTTTTATTTCATTGCTCCACGACAGAATCAATGCGAGGGCTGCTTTAAAACAGTGAGTGGTTTTCTGTGGCAGAGTTTGCTTTGTGTCTGGTTTTGTGGGGACACAGAATGGAAGTGCAAAGTCCTTTCTGTGTTGACTTAATTTTACACATCCTTCCTGTGTTGATTGAATTTTACACATCCTTCCAAGGCAGAGGAATGTATAAGACTAAAAATCCCTCCTGTAGTATTTATCCCCCCCACCCCCATGTGTTTTATCAGAAACTATAGACCTATAAGTCCACCTCCTACAACCGTGGTCCTTTTCTACCATACAGAGCACAGTTCTGCAGCCACAGCATTGTTCCTTATGTGTACACAGAGTAATTTTTATGGCTTTTAGAGGGGCTTTTCCATATGTTGAGCACCTTGTAAAAAGTAATCTGTTCCTCTGGAGAATTAATTTGCAGTGCACATTCCAGCCACTGAAATGGATCTTGGTGTGCAGTGGTACATGAGCTCCGAGTACTGTATCTCCTGATGCTTTAGAGCAGTCTGATCCAGCTGTACTGATGCTTACACTTGCACTTTCTTAGAAAAGCACATGCTATAATTTCCAGAGTGTTTCAGCCCTTCAGGGCTGTCTGTCAGAGAAATCCACAGAGGATACAAAACAGAAGCATCCCTCTTAATTACTGCAGGATTATCTTCGTCACCATCCGAGCTTCCAGCAGCGAAGTCTAACAGGATTGTGAAGCAGGACATCCTAATTACAGTTCTTTGGACAGTGAGAAGTTTCACACAACAAGAACGATATTATTACAATCCTAACATTCTTATCAGCCTTATTTAAAAGCAGGAAACGATGAGAAAAAGGCTTTACATTTTTACTAGTATGAACTATACAAGTTACCAACTTACACCAACAATCTTCAACGTAAGTTTTTCACTCATGCTACATAATTATTTCATGCATAAAGAACACATGTTTTTTGCAAAATAGACTCCAATTTGGAAAGCAGTCTCTTTTTATCTGAAGCTCTGCCCAATTAATGCAGGGTTGTTACTTGATACTGTTGGAATAAGGCAGTTTACCCTTTGTTTGCAAAGGTGTGAGTTTTCTTTCACGGCTTGCTTTAAATCATTATGTGACAATTGATGCAAACAACTATTTCTAATTAAAACATAGCAGACAGGAGAGAAGCAGTGTTTTTCCAGCTGTGGCAGTAATTCAGCTGAAATAGGTGAATACTCCAAAATTCTAATAATCCCAGACTTGTATATGGGATTTTTGGTTACAGTACAGCTTTATTATTTTTCAGAAGGGAACTGCTTTTGTTTTTACAGCCTCAGTTTACAGATATTTGGGTCTTTTCCTTCCACTTGGCCTTTTCTCTTATTGTATCAGTTCCAGATGCCTTAATTCTTTCCTACAATGACAGCTCATGGCTGGACTGTGCTGCAGTTTCCAGTAAAAGACTGCTGCAGGATAAGGGAAGGAGTAAGGGAGCCAGGCAAGGGAGGCAAGTAACCCTTGCGAAAACACACGCCAGAAAAGCTGGTACAGTGCATGGAGTGGTTCCAGTTCTTTTTGTTAACCACAGACTTCAAAGAGACAATAACTCCTGAAAGCATAGCGTGACATCGATAACAAGGAACCAGGACGTCCTGTAACGAAGCCCTGCTCAGCTCCTGACAAAGTCAGCAACAAATCCATAAGTCAGGGTGAGGTCAGACAGGTTTCCTACACTGTTTCCAGATAGGTTTAGGGTCTAAGACTTTGAGTACACACTCAGTGTTCCTGCACAGGGCTGCATGGACGAAAAGCTAAATGTGGGTGTGATGGATGCACAGATACACATTTGCAATACAATATTGCAACTCTTACAGAGAGTGAAACTGTACTGTGAAGGTTGAACAGTTCCCATTTTTTACAGTTACCCGGGTGGAGTTGGCTCTTCTTGCTGAGCATCTGAAAAAAATACGTAGTCTTACAGGACTGATGGTTTCCACTTTGAAAACACACACCTGGATTTCTCCCCAAATCTGATAGTTAGTGTTTTTGTTTAATTGCTTCGGAGTGGGTTGCAGTCTGTATGAAGTCAGTCAGTGGTTTTGTCTTTACAGGTGCGTATAGCTGCAAAATTCATCACTCATGCCCCTCCTGGAGAATTTAATGAAGTATTCAATGGTAAGTAAAGAAAAGCCATCAGTAGCATTTTATTCACATTCATCCACTATGACAGACTGTGTCACGATACACTGCTCTGAGGTCAGAGTGGGGAAAAGCATGCTGCCATTCTGTGACTACTTACCTTAATAAAATGATTCAAATCAGCAACGTTTATGTTTGTACAGTTGAAAATTGGAGAAACTTTGATCAAAAAGCCAATAACTTACACGAGCACTCCCTCCTCCAGATGTCCGGTTATTGCTTAACAACGACAATCTTCTCAGGGAAGGAGCAGCACAGTGAGTATTCCTGTTTCAAGCATGCCAGAAAGAGTGTGCCTCTCTGTGGTGGTAGTTTGACTTACACCCATCATGCTGGAACAAAGGAAGCCGTTTGTTCTATTGAGAACAGGCTGCTGTCGTTCCTTATCCCCCCACCAAAATATATAATGAAAGGCATGGCTGGTTCTTTTTAAAAGGCTTAAATTGGAATTTGTGGTGTAGAGGCCCTGAGTAACTGACAGGAAGGCAGTCTGCCAAAAAGGGTAATTCTGCAGCAGCAAGAATGGCTGATCTTGTTGGAATGTGATTTGGTGAGCAAGTGAAGCCTGAAATTCTGAGTAGTCCTCAGCCAGAGCTTAAAAAAAAAGAAAAGCTGCCTTCAAAAAATGCTGTCAGAGCATCTTGTTTACTTGTGCAGCTCAGCAGAAGGTGTCTACATGTTATGCATACAGGGCTTCTGATGTTTTATTTAGGTCTGGGTGACACATCTGTCAGCAGGTCTTGGCAGAAGAAAATTGTTATAAATATTAGTCTACTCGTATTTGTTTACCTTGCTGCCTGTTTTGCATCAGCTTGCTCATTTTCCCCCAGGCTGCCTTCTGTTCTACTTTTGAACTCTATACTTTCATGATTACTAAATAAGCCTGGCTTTAGACCCAGATGATTACAGCTATCAATGTGTGGATTATTTGCAATGGCAATTTTCCCTGTAGTGTGAGTCACACCATGTACTTATCACTAAGAGAATGTGAACGTGTACATACAGCTAAATTTCATGCTCTTAATTCTTAACAGTGCATTTGCACAGTATAACATGGATCAGTTCACTCCGGTGAAGATAGAAGGCTATGATGATCAGGTAAGGAAAAACTTTACTCCCAAGGTTTGTGTTACTGCCCCACACAGAAGCAAGAAGTATTTTGTTTTATCAGGATCTTTATGATGATTTTCTTTCTACCTGCAAGTTATCATCTTTCCTTCTTCCCCCACGTCATCCTTGCATTACCAAATTGTTGTTCTTGTGTAAGAGGCAGAGGTGAAATCTTTAGAGCATTGTCTGTTACTACCTGGTGACCAATGCATGTTAGGTAAAGCTGCACACTGAAGTCATTGCAATTCCACTTCACGTATGAATGATTAAAGATTGCTGTTTATTTAAAGATTGCTTAAACACTTTACTGCACGCTCACAGTTCCTACTGATAGGAGCAAATCCTCAGTGTTGTTTTCTCCTGTGGTCTCACATTTATAGCAGCAGAAGAGCATTTTGATTTCTGTTTCTTATTTTTCAGGTCTTAATCACAGAACACGGCGATCTGGGCAACGGCAGATTTTTAGACCCAAGAAACAAAATCTCTTTCAAGTTTGATCACTTAAGGAAGGAAGCCAGCGACCCCCAGCCTGAGGACACAGAATCAGCTTTAAAACAATGGAGAGATGCCTGTGACAGTGCACTGAGAGCTTATGTGAAAGATCATTACCCCAATGGCTTCTGCACTGTTGAGTATCCATCTTGTCTGATGGAAAATCTTGGCTCTGTGTCACTCAGGACTTTGAGTGCATGCTGTGCTGGGCAGTGCTGCCTGAGTTCTGTCTTCACTGGTGTTCTGGCTAATTTTGGAATAAATTCAAAAAGGGTGTGAATAATCTTGGTATGCACATAATGGTAAAGATTTATTAGACCCTATTGTTCATATTCATGACTGCCAAGTGCCCTAACACCTGCAATAAAAGAATAGGAGGCATTGTTTGCACGTAACTACAAGTGGAAGTACTGGACAGCATAACTAGGCACACATTCCACAATGGGAAGCCTCCACAGCGCTGCCAAGAACAGAAATTGCAAGTGGTTTTCCTCAGCTCTTGTGCTGTTTTAACTCTTTTTTCCTGAATACAGGTTTATGGTAAATCTATAGATGGACAGCAGACAATTATTGCCTGTATTGAGAGCCATCAGTTCCAGCCCAAAAATTTCTGGTAAGACTACTTAATCATTATTTTCTTCCTTTACTACACTTCAAATAAACCCTTCTTCTTCTTGCCCTGAAAGTTAAGATGCCTTTGGCTCCTCAAGGGGTTCAGTTTCTCATTCTTTAGTCTACTTCTCTTTGCCAGCCCCTGATGCTTCCCTAAGTCATAACTCAATGACTTGCCCAGAGAAAAAGCAGCTAGCAGGGCTAAGAAGATCCCCCTTAGATATTCCAGAGCATGAGTGTGTTGGAGCCAACCTGTAACAGATGCATGGTGTTGGAACTGTGCTTCAGAAATTGAGTTCATTGGCATATAAAGCACTTCAGCACCGATCTCAGAGCAGCAGGACCTCGTTGTTCACGTTCATTTAGCTTTTTTGTTTCAGCACTTGCTGCAAATACAGTTTTCATGCTTCACCTGTTTTTAGGAATGGTCGCTGGAGATCAGAATGGAAGTTTACCATCACACCACCAACAGCTCAGGTGGCTGCAGTGCTCAAGATCCAGGTGAGCTGCATTGTCTGGCAATAACAGGAAAAACTGCTTGCCAGACACCACTGCATTTGCCCAAAACGAGATGCTGAAATTCAGCAAATGTCCTTCTGGAGTCAAGATATTACTAAGCTATTCAATTCAAGAAATTCATTCTTAAAGCTTCATTGTTTTGAACATTGTCTGCAGCCTGGCCTGTGATTTATTGTATAGTATCATCCTGCGTGCCTCCAAGTGTTTGACTTTTCAGGCCAAAACCCATTCTGATTTCATATACTTATATATATAATTGCTCTTATTTCAACTCTAGGCGTTTACTGCATTAACATAATCTTGAACAGTCTTGACAAAGAATGAAACCTTTTAGAAAATCCATCCTGCTTTTAGTCTCCACGTAAGCAGAGAAGATTGGCACAACAAAGCTGCTGTGCCATTCTGGTAGCATTTGGGGGCTCTAGGGATTATGAAACGAGTATTAATGATAACCTGTGTTCTGTCTCTGTTTAGGTTCATTATTATGAAGATGGTAACGTTCAGCTGGTTAGTCACAAAGACATCCAGGACTCTGTACAGGTTTCAGTAAGTGTGCCAGAACACTTTTTTCAAAGATAAAGCAGCTATTTTATTTCTTAAACATCTCATGAGGGATTTGCTTGTATGACTACATTCCATTGAGTTTTAGTTTAAGGGTGACTAATCAGTGTCATTTTAGGGTTTTTTTTTTCCTTGATTGTATTAAATACACAGACTCTTAATTGCTTAAAATAAGACAGTATTAGGAAGTACAATCTCCATTGGACAGCTTAAGAGTCTCATTAAGAGGGCAGAAAACACCTTTCTATATAAAGGCTATGGAAACCAAGGCAGTATTCTCAGGGCAAAGTAAGAAGCCCTGTAGCACAGCAGGGGGAGCAGTAGTCAAAATCCCAAGTCCATACTCCATCCCATGAAGGCTTACTTGCCTTTTGCTCACAAGGGTGAATCCTGTTTCAGTTTGAAGCTCAGCCTGCTATCTTGAACTCCACTGAGATATCTGCAGTGGGCAGAAGCTACAAATCCCAGCAGCTTCCATCTCATGTCATCCACTGTGTCTGTGCTCAGCCTCTCGTTTGGGAAGACATCCATTAAAAATGTTATTTTTAAACATGCAAATTGTTTTTTTTCCCCTCTTTGCAGAGCGACGTTCAGACAGCTAAGGAATTTATTAAGATAATAGAAAATGCAGAAAATGAGTACCAGGTAAAAATCAGTGGTGGTTAAACGTGGTGGAATCATCTCAATCTCCATTTATGAAAACTGGCCTCAAATTTTGCTCCTGACGTAATCTAGCATTGACTCTAAGAATTAATTAGAAAAGGGCATTAGTTGAATTAGAATCTAATTATAAAGGTACGTGTAATTGTTCAGTTTGCTGTATAGCAATTTCAAAGGGTGGCAAATGATGCCTGGAACAAGCATGGAAAGGGAGTGGGTGGGTCTCAATGTTTTCCTCTGTCTGAGGGCTTGTTATATTGTCCCAGAAGTGTGCTAGAAGGAGGCTTGATGCAGATAAGCCAGCGAGGCACCTGGGGTGGACCTGCTTTGTGCAGGAGGGCTCAGGAGAATCCCTTTACTTGCACCCACACTGCATTATTCATTTGGTTGTAGCATGCATTCCTCTCATAGAAAAAGGCTTCGTGGCTTTAACAGTCGTGCTTTTTCAGGGTATCTTAGCACTGCTCTAACTGAATCTGCTTGCCATTGCAGACAGCAATCAGTGAGAACTACCAGACAATGTCAGACACCACCTTCAAAGCCTTACGCCGGCAGCTGCCTGTCACCCGCACCAAGATCGACTGGAACAAAATCCTCAGCTACAAGATTGGCAAAGAGATGCAGAACGCTTAAGGTGGAAACAAGGAGCTGTATGAAATGTGTGCGAAACAGAAAACAAAACAAATGTGGTCCTATGCCAAGTAGATGGTTTCTAAACCAGTGCAGCATATTTCTAGGGCTTTCAAAGTTGACAGGTTTTCTAGCCTCAGAGAGAACTGTGGAACAAATAGCATTGTCTTTGTGTTTTGTGTTTCCTGCCACGTAAGCTTCCTCTTGTGATTGCATTTACTGATAGGTCATTTTAATTAAACCACATTCATGGTTCAGAAGTGTAGCTGTTTTCAATCACTAATTGTAATGGTTGGAAAACTGCCTAGCTGCAAAAGCCCTATTATAAATACATCTGAGGGTGCAGGGCATTTCCTTCACCTGTGTACACAGCACTCCAGGTACTGCAGTAAGTTCATCAAATCTGCCAACAGCTCAAGGCACTGTGCTGCAAGTTGTAATAATGCAGACACAGTAAGTGCCCCCAAGCATCCTTACTACTGACCTCCACAAAGCAAAAGCCTGTAGGCCTGGATTTTACTACACATAACGAGTTTACAGTAAGCATTACAGAAATTCCTGCACAGCTAGCTCTTCCAGGGGCTTTTTGTTCCCCTCCAACCTGAAGATTTGAGCCACGTTCCCTTAGAAGTGAACATTTTTGCTCTCCCTTACGTATGTACAGTTATCAGACATCTGCATTTTTAGAGAACTCTGAGTCGGGTCGCTGCTGATCTGTGGAGACTGGATTAGATGAAAAATGCAAATGTCTGCAAAATAGGGATGTTGTGCTTTAATGCTTTGTGGCAGGTTCATAACATTTGTATCACAGGTGTATGGATGGATAGCATACAAAATAAATAAACTTGAACCAAAGTGGGAGGAACAACTTTTCCATTTTGTCTCTGTTGTGGCCAGTTTCTTGTCATAGCTAAGGGGAATTCTGGAATTAAGATCTTCATTGCTCTTAACTGCTTGCTCCGTGTTGATTTGTCTTTCTGTAAAATCAAGAACAGCAGTGCTATCAGTTTCTCTGCCAGAAGAGACGTGCATGCTTTCTCCTCAGTCAAAACTTGCAACTAGATCCATCACAACATGAAACCCCTTTGGTTCACCCACTTTGCCTTGTTTACACTTGGTTATCAAAGGGCCTTTTTTTGCAGGTTCTGTTTTTTTAAACTGGCTAGCATCTTCCTAATTTTTAATTACACAAAGAGCTCCAGAAGATAGGGACAGGACTGCCTGTGCATTGCAGCTCTGGTTTTGCACAGTAATATCATGTACCCTTTGTGAGATATTTTGTCTAAATAAAATATATTTGTATTTGCTGTTGAAACCGTTCGTAGCGCAGGCACCCTCTGTGTAGTCTGGTAGAAATACACCAGTCCTTGTTTTAAAGCCATTCACGCCTGTTCTTTCCTGATGACTGCAAGCAGAACTGCAGGTGACAAACTGAACGCTGCAAACATCCACCAGCCCCACACGCAGCCCAGGGAACTGGAATTGAAGCCTTCCAGGTTCAAAGAGAAAAGCAGCCGTATGGCTTTAACAGAGAGCTTCACCCTGGTGAAACAACAGATCAGGGGGTTCTGCTCATCACTACTGCTGCAACATCTCCTATGCTCAACTCGTGTAACAGCACTGGATACAAACACACCATGCTCAGAACGGCTCCTCTGGAAGGGACCTTCCAAATCAACAGGGTCAGGCAATCAGACAAAGCAACACTGCCTGAGTGCTAGCAGTGTTTGTGCTCTGCCCTGCTTGCACACAGCTGTGCTGGGTGCTGCTGAAGGACAGAGTGCACCTTGTGCCAGCACTGTTAGCAGGAAGGTTTCCTCCCTGTGCTGCCGGAGGAGGTGAAGCACAGTGCAGAGATGCTGTGGCTGTGGGCCCATCCAGACAAACACTGCAGCAATTCCAAGAATGTGAAGCTGAAACAGAGGCCCGAGATAACGCTGCACACAACAGAGCTTTTATCTACCAGCACAGCCTCGACCTCAAGGCCAGTCTTCCTGCTCTGGGTTACTTTGCAAGTAGTTCACTGCTTGTCCTGGCTTTAAGATTGAGAGGACAGAGTGTTTCTACCTTCAGAAAGCCTTCTTTTAGGGCCAGTTCACCCCCTCACCGACCTCCTCACCTTCTTGCTCCATCAGCTTCCTCTGCAGCACTCACCTATCCTTACCCTTGGCCCAGCTCTTGGAAAAATGAACAAGATTCAGCATAACAACTGCATCTGAGGCACTGAAGTGCCAGTGATGACACATTCTGAAAGCTGCTCTATCTGTAAAGCTGTCAGCTGTTCTCAGCCAGAGGTTTCAGATGAAACTAGCTTGAAGCTGATGCATTGGTACAGCATGCAGCCACCAAACACTGAGCCACTCACAGCAGTGCAGCTCGACTAAACCAGGAAAACTCAGACGGTTTTCCTACTTACTTACAATATCAGACTTTAAATTCCCAACATCCTAGACGTAGAATATGACAAAAATGCTCTGAAGTGACTTTTTCCAAGAGCAACACCTGCATTTTCCAAGCCTCACAGCCCTCCCACAACCTGCCCAGGACCCCAAAGCACAGCCAGGAGTCACCCAGCTGCACCGACAGCAGCCTTACCCCAGTTCCTCGTGCTGCAGGCAGTCCCGGGGCCTCAAGCTGCTTTACAGGAGCAAGTTGAGAATCCCCATCCCTCCTAGGCAGGCTGTAGAGTTAAAGCCTAGAAAACTAGCGGTAGAAACGCGGCCAGCGCTGTCGCCGCCCTATTTACGGAGCAGCAGTGCCAGCTGCGAACCCACACCCCTCATCATTGCCTCCAGCACACCTGCTGTACGTCCACACCTCGTGGACCACGCAGCCCTGACGGCAGCACAGGACTGGGCCCGGCCCTGACCCCCTACCGGGATCCGGGCTTTGAGGCTGGGGGCCGGGTAGGGCTCGTGGGGGCGGTGGAGCGCCGTAGGGGCGGCCCCATCCCCGGACGGGCGGTTCCGTGGGGCGTTCGGCCCCTTTCGCTTTCGTTTCCCTTGCGGAGCCACACCGGCTCGGCACGGCGCTGCTCGGCACGGCCATGCCGCGGTTCAGCGTGGCGGAGGCGAGGCGGTACGGGGATCAGTTCGTGCAGTTCTTGCGGGACACGGACCGGGAGCAGGAAAGCCGGAGGGACGTGCTGAGGGACATCTACAGCCAGGAGTTCCGGGCCAGGTGAGAACTGCATTGCCGCGGAGCCGAGTGCCGGGCAGCCGTGACCCTCGGGGCTCTCCTCTGTCACCCGCTGGGATGGGATGAGGGCTGAGCGCTTCCGAGGAGACGCCCGGACCCGTGGAACTCCGAGCACGGGGCCCTGCTCCTGGGGAACGTAGAGCGGTGCTGCTGGGCAGCTTGACTCCTGCAGCACGGAGGTGTGACTTGACTCGCAGCACGGCGAGTGACTTCTTCAGACGTTGCCCTATGCCTTCTGTGCCGCCCGCTTCACGGGGACATTCCTGGCTGCAGGGACCCCAGGCAGCAGCCTGGGCGCAGCCTTGGGCATCACTGTCCACCCACTCCCCGCCTCGCCCTGCTGACACTGGTCACTCTGGCCCCGTGCAGCGTCACCCCTGTTAATCATTGGCAAAGACAGAGTTCATCCATCACGGGACGTGCCCCAGCACAGAAGGAGGTGGGTCAGCCTTTGGGTGCAGGGCACTGTGCACCTCTGTGCAGCCTCCACCCTACCACCCAAGTTCTGGCAGGGACAGGACTGCAGAGTTGGCAGGGCACAGCTGGAGAGACCGTGGCACAGCACAACCGTGCTGGAGCAGCCTGCAGGGCTGTAAGGTCTGAGTGGAGCTAGCGAGAAAGCCCCCGTCCTTTTCCCTCCTCTGAAGTAGAGGGAATGGCTGGTGTGAGGGGTTGTGCTTTACCCCCTTCCACCCTTGCCCAGCATTCTCCTCCTCACCCGGAAGGTCTCTCTTTATATGTAGGACTGACACAAGAACGCCCAGTTTCTCCTCCATCCTGTATGCCCTGAGAGCGTCCCAGCGGGCGCAGGTACATGGGCAGACCGTGCGCTTCAAGAAGGTAATGGAGGCCCTGAGCTGGGGCAGTGCAGCAGCTCCTTCACCCCCAGGGATGGGCTCCGGTGGGGTCCCAGCTCCCAACAAGACCCCGGCACACACTGAGGGGCTGTGCCCACACTGATGCTGGCTGCTCCTGGCAGGAGAGGAGGCGGGTTGTGGTGGCAGATCAGTACCGCAGACCCAGGACAGATGTTGAGGTGTCTGCACCCACTCCAGGCCAGCAGCCCAGCTCCGGACCAGCAGTGCCACAGAGCCGTGCCAAGAAGTGGTAATACTCCCATATCCTGCACGGGGGCTCCTGATATCTCCACCACAGCTGGGGAGACCTCAGTGCCCCCTTCCTGCAGGGCCGAGTTCATCCGTGGGAAGCATGGGGTAGAGATCGTCTCAGAGTACGACCAGGGAAATGGGCAGATCCGCTTCCCTGCTCTCAGCGAGAAGAAGACATTCACCGTGCAGGTGCAGAACCACGGCGCCGAAGCCGTGACCATGCACCACTGCCGTCCCCTGCACCGCGTGCGGGAGCTCTCCTTCATGGACGAGCAAGGGGTGACACAAAACCAAGCGCTGCTGCTGCACCCAGGTACTGCCTGGTCCCACTCCCTGCTGCCCCAGGGACGCAGGATGCAGCCCCAGCTCTCCCCCCCCTCGCAGGCGGTGCGTACCCCATCCAGGTCCACTGTGAGACCACACAAAATGGGTTCTTCCGTGCCGTGGTGGTGTTTGAATTCAGCAAGGAGCTGGATGGGCCCTTCTGCATCGGGCGCTCCATTGCTGCCATTGCTCAGAGCCAGCTGGCCAAGGAGCTGGGACCCTCGGCGCCCTACAAGCCCTACCAGGCCAGTCTGCAGCGCCCCATCACTGTCATCACCGAGGACGGAGTGCCCCCCATCAGGTACAGGGCCATCACCCACTGCTGTTCCACGTTGAGGGCTCTGGGCATGGCTCTGCTAGCAGGGATGCAGCTCTCTGCTCTTGTGCTGGCTTATGGCTGCTTCATCCTGGGGGGGGGTCAGTGGCAGCAGGCTTTGGGACACAACCCCTGCAGCATCACTGTTCCCTCACCCAGCTCCTTGAAGAATGAGCTGGAGAAGGAGATCCCCCTGGGCACCTACCCGTACCCCAAGAGCCTCAAGGAGACCATCATGCTCGGGCCCAAGACCAGCCCTGACTCGAGCTGGATGAAGATGCAGTGAGTGCTGATGGGGAGGGGGATGCCTCCTTGCACCGTGCACATCCCATTGCTGCCCCGTGTCCCAAGGGCTGTGCTGGGCATGGTGACATCCAGCCTCACATCTCCAGGTCACTGCTGGAGGCCCCGTTGCAGCCTGAGAACTACAGGCAGAAGTTCCAGCTGCTGCTGCACCTGGAGGAGATCCAGCTGGAAGTGGACATCCGCCGCTACGACCTGCAGGAGGTGCCCATGGTGCAGAACGGGACGCTGCTGCTCCTTAACGTGAGTGGGGACTGCTGTGGGGCACAGGGGTGGGGGCAGCTCCGAGCACCCGATGTGACAGCTCACTGCAGGTGCCTGGCGTGGCTGAGAATCGCCCGTCGGTGCTGCGGGGCGACCACCTCTTTGCCAGCCTGAGCAGCGAGCGGGATAGCTCCCCACGCATCCTGTACAAGGGCTACGTGCACAGCGTGGAGCTGGAGAAGGTCCAGCTTGGCTTCTCCCCCAAGTGAGTCGGCCCTTCCCCTGGGCTGGAGGCGGCCGTGGGGCAGCATCCCCTCTCACCCCAACTCCTTCCAGGCTCATGAAGAAGTTTGTGAACAATCTGAAGTTCGACGTGACCTTCACCTTCAGCCGCCTGCCGCTGCAGGTGCAGCATCGCGCCGCCGCCATGGCCATGCAGAAGGGCCTGGACAGCATGCTCTTCCCCTCAGCCTCCTGTCAGCGCTCGCTCTTCAAGGGCATCTTCCAGCCCCGGTGAGTCAGGGTGAATAGCAGCTCTGTGCATCGGGTGGAATTGAGTGGGGGCTGCTCAGCTCAGCCTCTGCATTTGCAGGTGGTTCGACCGCAGGCTGGAGGCGAACGAGGAGCAATGCCAGGCTGTGAAGCACATCGTCACCGGGATGTCCCGACCTGCACCGTACCTCATCTTTGGGCCTCCTGGGACAGGCAAAACAGTCACCCTGGTGGAGGCCATTAAGCAGGTGGGTGGTGGGGCCCAGGGCCAGCACAGGGCATCGCTGCCCAGCCCATGGGGCTCAGCCTTCCCTCCCCTCAGGTGTGGTCATGCTGCAAGAGTGCCCGGATCCTGGCCTGTGCCCCATCCAACAGTGCTGCTGACTTGCTGTGCCAGCGCCTCCTCACCGACATCCCGCCCCGTTACATCTACAGGATCATGGCCAGCTCTGCCAACTACAGGGAGGTGCCTATAGATGTCAGGGTAGGTCTGTGCCCCCCTCCCCAGCCCCTGCAGAATAACCCTGAGGAGAAGGGCCCCCACCTAATGTTCTGCTCCAGCCCTGTTGCAATTGGGACGACACCGAGAAGTGCTACGTGTATCCCAGCAAGGAGCTGCTGAAGCCCTACCGGATCCTCATCACTACACTGGTGACAGCAGGAAGGTCAGGGCCCCTGGGGCTGCCTTTGTGCCCGGCTGCAGGAACAGCCTCAGCAGAGTGCAATAAGAGGGGATGTGGGGGGCACGTGGGGAGGGTGATGACGAGGGAAGATTGTGCAGGCAGAGCTGCTCATGCCACCTCACTCCACCTCTCCTCAGGTTGGTGTCAGCCAACTTTCACCCGGGATATTTCTCCCACGTCTTCATCGATGAGTGTGGCCACGCAGTAGAGCCAGAAAGTGTCGTGGCAATCGCTGGTGAGTGGCCTCTGGCTGCCTCCTTGGGTCAGCATTGCTGCCCGCTGCTCCCTGCTCCCCGCTGAACTCCCTCTGCCCAGGGCTGCTGAATGTCATGGACCCAAACACCAACCCTGATGGGGGACAGCTGGTGCTGGCAGGGGATCCCCAGCAGCTGGGCCCTGTCCTGAGGTCACCACTGGCTGCTAAGCATGGCTTGGGTGAGTGAGGGCAGGGCTGGGGGTGGCACAATGCCTGCATAGCATCACGGGAGCCATGGGTCTGACTGCATGCAGGCACCTCACTGCTGGAGCGCCTGATGACGCACAATGCACTGTATGCTAAGTCAAATGAGGGCTACAACCCACAGTTCGTCACCAAGCTGCTCTGGAACTACAGGTAGGGACAGGGCCACGCAGCTCAGTGCAGGGCACGTGGTGTCGTCCCACTCCTGATGGGTGCCATGGCCCTGGGGATGGGGGAGACCTGCAGTCCTGGGTGCCTGGTGCCCGAGGAGAGCATCAGGTCTCTCCTGCACTGCACTATCTTGCCCCCACCAGGTCCCACAAGGCCATCCTCAAGGTGCCCAATGAGCTCTTCTATGACAGCGAGCTGAAGGCGTATGAGGGCAGCGAGCTTGACGTGCGCAACTCCTACTGCACCTGGGAGGAGCTCCCCAAAAGAGTAGGAGGGCACGGGGGATGGGGGGGGGAGGAGCCCCTGCACTGCAGCTGAGCTGATCCCAATTCTTTGCTCCAGGACTTCCCCATCATCTTCCATGGGGTGTGCGGGGAGGACGAGCGGGAGGCCAAGAGCCCCTCCTTCTTCAACACGGCCGAGATTGAGGTGGTGGTTCAGTACCTGCAGAAGCTGCTGCAGAACCAGGGCCGGCGCGGCTGCCCCACCATCTCACCCAAGGAGATTGGCATCATCTCTCCCTACAGGAAGCAGGTGCAGGCTGAGGGAAGCGGGATGGGGGAATTGGGGTGGCTCAGCCTCCCCAGCAGCTTCACTGCAGCACATCCCGTCCTCCCCAGGTGGAGAAGATCCGCCTGGCCATCACCTCTAAGGACCGCGTGCTGAAGGCTCTGCCAGAAATTGAGCAGCTGAAGGTACGCTGGGCCCCACACATCACTGGGGAAGTGATGGAGCCCCAGCCCCTCTCACCACACAACTCCCACACCCCAGGTGGGCTCCGTGGAGGAGTTTCAGGGTCAGGAGCGCCGCGTCATCCTCATCTCCACTGTGCGCAGCTGCAGTGAATACCTGCAGCTGGACCAGACCTTCTGCCTTGGCTTCCTCAAGAACCCCAAGGTGAGGCCCCCAGCTCCCTGGCAGAGCTGCTATGGGCACAGGCACCCCACAGCCAGCAGGTGAACACAAGGGAAACCCCAACTCTTCTCCCTTGCTCAGAGGCTCAATGTGGCACTCACCCGGGCGAAGGCGCTGCTGATCGTGGTGGGTAACCCAGCCGTGCTCAGCAAGGACCAACACTGGCACAGGTGAGTCCTGCAGCCCCCCAGACTCCCCCCAGCCCCACACCCTTTGCCCACACCCCACTGCGTCCCCAGGTTCCTCAGATACTGCCAGGATGAGGGCGCCTGCAGGGGGTACTATGAGGAGCCCCCCGAGGAGGACAACCTTGCCAACCACCTCGACTCCCTCCACCTCGGCAATTAACAGCCAGGTAACGCACGGCTCAGGGCAGGAGCTGCTCTCTCTGTGCTGCTCCCGAACCCTGTGCTGTCCCTGCAGGAGCCCAGCGCAGCCCTGCAGAGCTCTGGCACCCCCAACCTGGCCCCATCCTGCAGCCACCTCCTGCTCTGCCCCCCTGGAGCTGAGCTGTGCGCTGGATGGAACCCACCGGCTGTCACACAGAGGGCTGCAGCTGCGGCTGAGAGCCCAACCCAGACCGTGGGGCTGAGCCCCGGGATCATCAACGTCTTATTTTTTGTTTTCTTTTAAATCTTAAGTGATTTTTTTTTTTATACAACTGTGGAAAACCAACTGTGCTGTGACTGCTGGCCCCAGCCCACATGCTGAGCCACGTGCAGCACACCTACCTTCGTGTCCTTGGAATAAATGTTCAGAGAAAAACGCTCTGTGTTGGGTCCTGGGTGCAGTGTGGGCACAGCACGGGGTCTGCAGGGGCAGCCGAAGGGATGCCACACATGCAGAATTACAATTACTCAAATACCAGTTAGCATTTATTCTCCCAGTTACTCAGCTGAGCATACTGGTGCTAAGAGTCTATGAGGAACTCGGACTCGAAGAAGGCACCGTCATTCTAATGCTGGATGTGGGGACAAGGCACTGCCCCGGGGCAGACCCAGGGTGCAGGGCACTGCTGGCACTCCTCGCAGCACATCTCTGCAGGGCAGGGCTGAGCACAGCCCTGGTGAGTCCATAAAGGCCAGGGGGCAGCTGGGGCCAGCACAGTGCGGGGAACAGCCAGCAGCCCCTGCTTCTGCCAGCCCTGCTCAAGGCAGAGAGACCTCACAGCCCATAGAGAGCGATGGGGAACGAAGGCATCGCCCCACAGCGTGGCACAGGGATGCCCCAGTGCCTGGGGACAGCTCTGGGGCAGAGGGTCGGGGACAGGCATGGAGCAGAGCCCTTCCTGCTCACAGCAGCGGGCAGCCCCGGCGCTTCTTGTTCTTGCGGACCTGCAGGCCTGCACGTGTGGCCATCTCAAAGACCTCCCTCACGCCCTCCTTGGTCTTGGCCGAGCACTCGAGGTAGCCGAAGGCGTTGATCCGGTTGGCCATGTCTCTCCCCTCCTCTGGCTTCACAGGCTCCTGGGCAGCATTAAAAAGGAGGGTTGGGAATGCCACCAGAAGCAAGAAGCACAGCAGCTGCCTGCAGGGCATCCCCCGTGCCCAGATCAGGGCTGCAAGAAGGAAGTCCCAGCAAAATAGCCCAGGGTGAGGGGATCCCAGCACTGGCGCTCCACTGAGCGCACGCCCAACCCCAGCACATCCCCACCTGCTTCATCTTTGCCAATTCCCGCCGTGTGTGCTCATCGTTGCGCAGGTCCTTCTTGTTCCCCACCAGGATGATGGGCACATTGGGGCAGAAGTGCTTCACCTCCGGGGTCCATTTCTCAGGGATGTTCTCTGCGAGGAGCAGAGCGCAGCTGCTGAGCTATGGTGCGTGGGGACACACAGCTGTGCTGCTGCTCCGTGCAGGGCAGAAGGGGAGCACGATGAGCTGCAACCCTGCACCGTGCAGGGGAGCATGGAAATGCCCCACAGAGCCCCAGGGCCACCCAGCTGGGCACAACAGCCTCTCCCAGCACCTCCACCATGCACCAGCTCCCGGCATCTTCCGGAGCGTGCAAAAAAGCTGAGGGTGGAGCAGGGAGACACAACACCCCCAAAGTGGCACAGGGACTTCCCAGAACCCAGTATGCCAGCAGGATCTCAGCCAGCAGGACCCCATGATGCACCCCCTGCTCCCTACCGAGGCTGTCTGGGCTGTCGATAGAAAAGCACATGAGGATGACATCCGTGTCCGGGTATGAGAGAGGCCGCAGCCGGTCATAGTCCTCCTGCCCAGCTGTGTCCCACAGCGCCAGCTCCACCTATGGGCAAAGGGACACTCAGCACCTCACAGACCCTACAGGCAGCCCGTGGGGCCAGGAGGGATACTTGGCCTTCCTCAGCTGCAGTGATGAGGGTCCTTTGCAAACCGGGGCACGGTTGGGGTAAAATCAGGGGTGCTGCAGGGCTCACTCTCCACCGCAGCATCCCATCACCACCTGCACAGAGTGGGGTCTTTACCTGCTTGCCATCCACCTCGATGTCGGCGATGTAGTTCTCAAACACGGTTGGCACGTAGACCTCAGGGAACTGGTCCTTGCTGAAGACGATCAGCAGGCACGTCTTCCCGCAGGCACCATCCCCCACGATCACCAGCTTCTTCCTTATGGCTGCCATCACTGCAGGAACGAGGATGAGGGTGAGTGGAGCTGCAGGCTGCACGCAGGGAACCCCGTGCAAAGCCACCGACTCCTCCACCTGACACTGAGACAGCATCTGTCACCTGTAATGCTGCAGAGCACCCAGCCCTGCCCACCAGACCCTGCGGGGTTTCCTCTCTCTGCTGTCACCAACACGCAGCAACATCAGCCACGCGCCCTCCTTTGGGATTTGTGTTCAGATTATGCATTCTTTGGGCAGAATCTGCACCCTGGGTTGCACACGTTGGCTCCTCTGTCATCAGCTCGGTGGCAGCAACGCGCCACACTTGTGAGCAATCCCAACTTGTGCCTGGCACCCGGTGCTGGGGCTGGCCCCATCCCAGCCCTGTCCCAAGGAGTCTGTGCCACTGCTGCAGCTGCACCAGGGCTGCTGCCAGGCTCTGCTCAGTGAGCACAGGCCAAACGGGCTGCATTCTGCCCCTTGCACAACAGACACATTCCTGCAAGTCAAACCACACCTCTCATCCCGCAGTCTGGGAATACTGGGAATGGCCCAGCAGTGCCTGCCCTGGGGTCCGAGGGAGGAAGGCAGCAGGGTGAGATCGCACTGGGGTCCAACAGTTCTTTGGCATCTGCAACTCCTCAGAAACCTCAGTGCAGAGCCTGACCCATTTCAAAGGCCCCACGGATGATCCCATCAGTTCCCCATCCATGCAGAAACCCCAGACAAGGCACACGATGACAGCTTCAGTCCCCATGCAGGCACACTGCTCTGTGCAGAGGAGGCTGTAACCCACTGCAAACCACTGGGGCTGTGGGGCTGCATCCATCCTGACCCACGGAGGGGTCAGCAGCACCCTGAGCCCTGCCCAAGGCTGCGGTGACTCACGGGGCAGAGGCCCTGTCCCCGCCCAAAATCTCAGCACAATTCATTCCATTACTCACCCAGCAGCCCAGAAATAGCCCATTGCTAACACACGGCCAGCCTCCACAGAGCAGCACGGGAGGAGGCAGGGAGCATTGCAGCCACGGTGCCCCTCGGGCTGCCCCATCCCTGTGGGGACCTCGCATGGCACCAAGCAGCTATTCTAAGGTCACCAGCACCAACACAGCAAGGGCTCTGGCACAGCTGCTTCAAGGCGAGCCGCTGCTGAGCTCCGTGCTTCAAAAACTGAAATTCCTGCTGAGCAGGAAATGGGGAATTCCTGGTAGGATGCATCTTTCACCCAGTTTCTGTTTCTGAACCTCGGGAAACAGCACAGAAAGACGTCACCACTTTGAAGAAGGGGTCGGACCAGAAACAGAAACCTTTCCACTGGCCTCTCATCCTGAGATCCCACCCCCATCACACCCAGCCCTGAGCTCACAGCACTTTGCAGCCATGGGTGGGGGGGACACAGATCTCCAAGGAGAGCAGCCGGCTCAGTCTGTCCCTCACTGCTGTGTCTGCAGCCTCTGCTGAACCTCAGTGTTTAACAAACAAGTGTCCTGAGCACTCAGACTGTTTGGATTTACTTCTGGTTGGAAGGAGCTGGGCTAATCGCAACACAAACCAGGCTCAAGGTTAGAACATCACCATGCAGTTCGCTGGGTTTCACTCCCCCAGGTGCTCAGGCAGCACAGCCTGTGACACAGAGGACACCTAAGGAAGCCTGCAGCACCCAAAGAGCACGAAACCCCAGCGGGGAACACAAACATCACTTCCCAACCAGTGCAGCCAAGGACAGCAGTCTCTGCTTCTAAACATGGCTTTGTGTGTTCAAAGGGCTGCAGCCGCACCCCGACGCACGCCAGGCAGGAGCACATCAGGACAGGCCCTGGGGGAGGTGCAGCACGGCAAGCACAAGGCCAGGGTGGGCACAGAGCATCCCTGGAGAGCTTCGGGGCTGCAGCTGAGCCCAGAGTTCAGGGGAAAGGATTTGGGGACAGTGACAGCGGTACACTGAAATGGTCACGACTCCAGCAGAAAGTCCCACGGCGCGGGATGACTTCCTGGCAAGGCTCAGGAATGGAGTCTTATACAGAAGCAGAACAAGATTCCAAAACCAGCTGGGAGGGAGGAGTGACACCAACTCACAGCACAGCAGCAACAAAGCTCGGGCTCTGGGGTCCTGGTTGCGAAAGTTTGGAGCTGTTCCTAAGGTCTGACCAGACACACTGTGTTACACTGGGCTCCAGCACAGCAGCAGAGCAGGGCTGCTCTGCAGACAAGGGGCAGAGCAGGCAGTTTTCATTGCCAAATCCCACAAAAACATCCACAAGCAAAGCAAAGAAAGGGATTTGGAGCAGAAGAATGTTAAAACCCAAACTGGGCTTGAGCTGTGAGCACTTTGTGGGAAAACATGTGGGATTGCTGCCCAGCAAACCCGGCGCTGCACACCCTGCAGGGTCGGTGCTCTCTGGGCAGATACTATGAAACCAACACATGATACCAACCCTGACCTGCGCTTGGAGTCTGACTGCAACCCATTTAAATGTCTTCTGTTTCAGGATGACATCCAAGGAAGCAAAAACATCACATGTGCACAAAACCTCTTAAACTGAAACTCCCAGCTCTGGCTTTGGGACTACAGCCACAGCCTCCCCCTTTCATACATCACGGGGCCAAAGAAGAGAAGCCAACATTTTGTACACAGTCACCAAACCTGCAAGGCTCCTCAAGTGCTGTATTTCAGTTGGACACATTGAAAACTCAGCCTGCTGCAGCAACTACTGCCCCTCAGGAGCCCCGTGCTGCCCTCATCTCCTCCCCCATAGGACATCCATCATGTTCTTACCTTACATCCCACAGAAGCACCTTCCCCAACAGCACCAGTATCTGCTGAATGCCTCAGATGACACTCCCAGCCCGGGCAGGTGGCTGTATTTGTGCAGTGCCTCGCAGCTGATTGCTGTTTGCACACACATTCCACATTCCCCATGCCCATACACATCCCCATCCCGGCACACACATCAAGTTACCAAGCAAGCCGGGTTAAGCACTCCCAATATCCACAGATATATCCCTATATCCACCTATAAAACGCTTCCCTGGAAAAGCTGAAGCTGTCAGGAGTCAATTTAAGGCACATAAAATCACACGCAGCCGTAACTATGCTACCTGGAAGGAAGAGAGGAGCAAAGATTCACGGAACGGCACCGGGAAGGAGGAAAACGGAGCGCAGACGGCCTCGTGGTGCCGGGGGGGATCGGGCGGCCGCTGCCCGATTTGGTGCTGGAGCGCCGCTGTTGGTCATGGTTCTGGAATGCTTCTCTGCTCTGAGACATTGCACAATTGTTTCTGCTCCGCCGCCTGCCCCCCTTGTATAAATGTTTACAAATGAGCTCAGCGCTAAGCAAAGCAAACTTTTGTCCTTTTTTTTCTTTTTTTCATCTTTTTCCCCCGAAGAAAATACAACGCTGCTGTGCCGGGGGCGGCTCCGTTCCGGATGGCTCCAACCCATCTTCGCCCCCAGGACCCGGCCCGGCCGATACCGCACGCGGTACCGCACTCAGCACCGCCCCACGGCGCACCGCTATGCGCTCGGTCCCACCGCAGCCCCGGCCCCGCCCGCCCCCAGCAGCGATCCCCGCACCGCTGAGCTCCCCGCAGCGCCCGCATCCCGAGCACGGCCCGTACCTCTCTCCGGCACGGCACGACTCCCTTCCCCGGTCCCGGTGCCGGCTCCAACCCCAACTCCGGAGCGCGGATCGGACGGCACCGCCCCGTTGTGGGGCCGCCCTCGGAAGGGCGGAGCTGTGCCGAACCGGGCCGATTCCCGACGGGGGCTCCGCTCCCAGCCCCGCTGCTGCTGCCCCGCCCTGGCACCGGGCTCTATCGGAACCCAGGCCGTGCCCTATGAGTCGTTTCTATTTTCAGATTTCGGAGACAATTTCTCCTTAATTTGTCCCTCCCCCGGCCAGCAGCCGGCTCCAAAGGAAACGTTTCTTTAGTGAAGAAGGGAAGCGCAGAGGAAGCTCTAAATGCAGCCTCTGCCCGCGCTGCCCCGCCTCGGCCGGCAGCAGCGGAGGCATCGGGCGGCTCAGGGAGCAACGTAAGGGAGGAAGGACAGCGGCTCACGTGGCCCCCAACCTGCCTGCACGAATTAATCAGCCCTAATTAGCTTTTAAGTTAGTCGTCTTTGCAGGAGCTCAGCAAGAAAGGCGCCGAGGTGGGACTGCGGGTGGCACGACCTTTATTTAACCACGCAAGGGCAGCTCCTCCAAGCCCAGCATCATCATCCCCTGCTCCCTGCGGCACAGAGATGCACACAGGTGCAAATCTCACTGGGTAACTTTCACTCCCCACTAAGTGCACCCAGTTTATTTACATCTCGCTGATTACAGAGAGGAACACGCCCCGAAGGTGACACTCAGTGACGAGGGGCAGACGCTACCGTGCATCACCAAAGCACAGCACAGGGCTCAGCTGTCCCCACGGCCACCCTGCCTCTGTGCTTTGGCAGGGTGCAACGCTGCCGAGGTGCAGGAAACTCATCATCCCCCAGGTCAGAGGTATGCCAGATGCAGAATGCAATACTGCAGAGAAAACAACTGCAGCTACAGACCTGCTCAGGACCAGCTCGGAGTCTGGGGAAAAGCCAGCCCACTCCATTTCCCAGCCACGACCAAGCTGCTTCTATTGTGGGCTTTTAGCCCCCAGCTAAGCAGATCCATGCAGCACTTTAAGCTGTTAAGCTTGGCTGAACGGGGCTCCTCTGTAACTGCTGCTCAGCAGTTGCCAAATTAGAACGGCTCAGAAATAACAGACCTATATTCATACTGACTGCCACCTCACACCAAGAAGGAATTTAGACACTTTCCAGCTCAGCTCTCCAGTTAATAATAAATAATTGGCTCTAGAAACACAGCGGTGATCCAAGGCATGAAGAGAGGTGGTGGGCAGAGCCCATGGCACAGCCTGGGGCTGGCAAACACCATGAGAGTGCAGCAGCTCATTTCCTCCCAGGTGCTCTGTGACTGAGCCCTGTCACGTCCACCGAAACCTGAGACCAAGGCAGTGTGCCCGGCTGGGGATGGGGCCCAGGAGCCAAAGAAGGCCAGCACAAGACTGGGACATCCTTAGGGCTCACAGCACCTGCAGCTGGGATGGGCGCTGCCCCGCTGCCAGCAGGACCCCACTCCACACCCATCCCAGTGCAGAAGCTTCAGCGTCCGTGGTGCAAATGTCACAGGGCAGGAAAAGGAGGTGATTGCAGCAGCAAGCACAGGCTTCACCGGGTACAGGCACTCAGAGCCCAGTCACAGGGCTGTAGCCAGCACACCTGGGCCAGGGCGAGGTGCTGAGTGTGCACCAAGAAGCCAGAGAGCACTGAGGCTTTTCACAGCAACCAAGAAAACCAGCCCTTGAGCCCAGTCTCTGCTCTGTCCTTCCATCTCTCCAGAGGGCAGCGATGCAGTAGGTGAGGGGGTGCTTCGGGCAGGAGGCTCCGAGATCCTCATTCTTCTTGTGGTCAGCTCAGGAAATGAGTGCTGGAGTGAGGGGTGCCCTGGGCAGTGCCAGCATCCTGCTTCTGGCCATCCAGGCAGCGCGACTCCTCTGCCCAGTGCTCTCAGATTATCACATGTAGTTGC
The DNA here is from genome assembly GCF_026119805.1 of Tympanuchus pallidicinctus. Lineage (NCBI taxonomy): Eukaryota > Metazoa > Chordata > Aves > Galliformes > Phasianidae > Tympanuchus > Tympanuchus pallidicinctus. The sequence continues at coordinate 1,880,135 of NW_026294750.1, read as the reverse complement.
CAGGGCCACCCAAGGGGATCACAAACACGGAGATGTCATCGCCAGAGCCCAGCTTGTCGTTGGGCAGCCGCCAGCCTCGTTCCTTCAGGACACCCCTGGAGCGCACCACCAGCTCCTGGGCCACCATGGTGTACCTGGGCAGAGCACAGCGGTCAGCCCAAGCCCAGCAGGAATCGTGCTACACCACACTGCTGTCCCCAGGAGGAGGGGGGAAGCTGATGCAGCCAAAGGGGCAGGGAAGGGGCTCTAGGAAAGCTCAGATACATGCATACAGAGGGGCACTGTGCACAGAGGGATACGTGGCCACAACGCTGCTCCAAGCAAGATGTTATGGCGCAGGACACACCTGTCTGTGTCTCCCCCTCACCTGCAAGGGTCATTGGGCTCATAGCTTGTCAGCACCTCCATCACCACGCTGGCCACCTCCTTGTCATTGGTGACATCCCAGAGCCCATCGGTGCCCAGGACCAGGACGTCATCGGGGCAGTGCTCATACTGTGTGAGGTCATACACCCTGACCTGGGAAACAGTGGGGCAGGATGCAAGGGTGATAGAGGGCTCATGGACACCCCAACACCACCAGGTGCTCTGAGCACTCTCTGAGATCACCCCAATCAGCTCCACCTACTGAAAGAGCCCTCGGGCTCACCTCTGGGAAGCAGGACAAGAAAGGTTTAATGTGGATGTTGGAGCTGAACACCTTGAGGTCGTGGTCTCCCAGGCCCCGTGTCACCCCAATAGTGGCCATCACCCGAGCCTGGAGAAAGGCAAAAACAAAAGCAAGCTTTAAGCTGCCTCACCTTCACCTCTTCTCCTAGGAGAAATGATACACATGGCATTGGCACCGTGACAGCATTGGAAAAAATGGGCTGGGACCCCCAGTTCAGCAAGGGCAGATAGGGAACAACCCCTGCATGGCGCCAGAGCCCTAGCTGTGATGCCACCAGACCCCCACCTCCCAGGGCAGCAGGGACCCCCTCCCCTCACATCCCAGCATATTACCTTTTTGCCTTCCCCGTAGATTAGTGGAAACTTCAGATCATCCTCTTCAATCTTTTTGTAAGCCCTGATTGAAACAAGGCAACCTGTTGGCCAGTGCCATGGGATGAGGCCCCTTTGGTACATGGGGATGGGGCTGGAGCTGTGGCCACATGCAGCAGCAGCCCCAGACAGCGCAGTACCAGCCGTTCATGCTCTGGTCTCTGTACAGCATCTTCTTCCCCAGCTCCTTGGGCTGGATCCTGCGGGGGAACTCGAGGTGTGTGAACTCCTTTCCCAGCAGCTCAGGTCTCAAGAAGGCCTGCAGGAAGGGGCAGAGCATTCAGCTGCAGTGCCATGAGAGCAGGGTCCTGCCCAGCACCACCCATAGAGCACCCCAGCACGGCTCAGGACAGCCAGGTGCACCCGTGGGACATCAGTTGTGGGGCCTCAGGGTGAGGACAGCATCAGCTGAAGCTCAGGTGGGAGTGATAACAATGCAGCTTCAAAGCTGCCCTCCAGCACAGTGCTCAGAGGGAGAAGCAGTTCAGGACACAGAGCCAGAAGGAGTTTGGGCACATAAGAAGCCCAAAAGGGATAACAAAAAAGGCAAATTGCAGAAGAACAAATTGCTCCTGGCCCAGGAGCAGCCAGAGCCACAGAGCTCCAGGGCTGCAGCTCAGCACAGAGCACGATGCTCACACAGGGACACCAGTTGCTGTCTCCTTCCCAAGCATGCATCCTGTCTGTGACCAGGGGCAAGCAGCAGCACAGAGCACAGGGCTCCAGGACATTGCTGGGTGGTTGCCAGCATCCCCACAGGCATCACCACCTCATGCAGAGCTGCCAGCACGCTGCTGGAGCCTGGCCTGGAGCTGGAACCCCAGGGACCGATGCCCCACATCCCCCCCAGCAGCCCCAGTGCTTCCCCAACTGCAGCCAAGATTGAGACAGTGCTTCAAAGTGCAGGTGGAGAGGGAGAGAAGCTGAGAGGAAGGAGAGGAGCCTTTGATTATGGCAGAGTTGGTGCCGAGGCACGGAGAGCCCTGGCCACAGCCCAGCCGCTGCGCACTGGAGCAAGCACACGCCTGGCCCTCTGCCCATACACGCATCACAGCTGGGGAGGATCTTGCTTACAGCAACTTCTTCCCCTCAGTCATTCAAACACAAACATGAGAAAAAGTACCACAGTGCTCTCTCAGATATTCTGCGAGGCAGAAAATCCCATCCAGCAAGACCTCCCTTAACACAAACACCTCCTCCTCCGTGCTGCCATCAGAGAGGTCTTTATAACCTTAACAAGTTTCATTGCACAGCACAGAAGGTCTGCCCAGGACAGGGAGCTCTCAGGAAGAAAGCCAGAAATCTGCCAGCACTCTGCAGCTCCCCCTGGGAGCACCAGGCAAGAAACCAGCACTGAGCACAGGGACCCCTGAATGCACGATGGGACGCTGAGGGTGAAGGCAGCAAGAGGGGCAGCCCCAGGCAAGGCTCAGGAGGTGGGTGAGCAGGAATGGGGTTAGAAGAAAGGTCTTCCTTACTAAGAATTGCAGCCTCTGCCTCTCTGTCTCTGGAGTAAACTCCCTGGACATTGGAATGATTTCCCCGTTACGGATGATAATGGCCCTGCAATGAAACATGGAAGGATGAGGTTAGAGGAGAGGTCCTCTCTCCGCTGCCCATCAGCTGCAGGGACATCAGCCAAGCCCTGCAGCCCAGCGCACAGGGCAGGGGAGGGAGGACAGGGAAATGGAAGAGAAGCGTGGGACAGATGGAGAGCAAACTACGATGAGAAGAGAAGCAGCACAAAGGTTATTAAGCCTCCATCTCACGCAGCGCAGGCAGAAGTCGCCAGCAGCAGGACAGAGGTGCAAGTGCCCAGCACTGGGGGTGAGCTCCCTGCAGGAGGGCTGAGTTTTTTGATGGCTTAAACAACGGCTGCTTATGAGATGTTCCTGGAAGTCCCAGGGGATCAGGGATCTCTGACACTTCTGACCCCCCTGTCCCACTTGCTGTCCGGCAGAGGGCTGCAAATCCCCTGCAGTGATGCAGGGCCCAGGTGTGCCCAATTCTGGTGGGGACCGATGGCAGGGAGGGAGTGCAGAGTCTCATTTGGTTCCAGCCAGGAACTGCCTGGATGAGCAGCACCCTTTGCCCCAGTCTGTCCCTCTCACCCCAGGCCACCGCCTGCTGCTCTCACCGTGTCACAGCACTCAGTTCCATGGCACCTGCAGCCCTGTGACACTCCAGCAGATCCGTAACACCCAGCAGTCTCTGCCCATCACCCCAACCTCTGTTCATGGTCCCTGCCATGCCACTCTGCAAATCCTCAGCAGAAAGGGGCCAGGACTTCTTCCACACCAGGTATGGAAGCACATTCAGAGCACATTCACGCTCAGCATCAAACACTGTGGGCTATCAGCACACCTATGCATAACTGCAGTAATACAACCAAGGAAATGCATGTCAGGCAAAGTCCTTGGATTCTGAGCTCCCTCAGGCCCTGTCTGCACAAAGATTTGCACATCCTTCTGCTGCAAATGTTTGCTGGTACAAAACGTGCCCCCAGATTGATGCTTGCACATTTTCAGCAGCTTTGTTGAAGCCAATTTTCATTCCCCAACATGTAGCCCAAGCCAGCACTAAGGTGCAGTTCAGGACCACCTGCAAAGCACAGACACAGCTGGGAAGGCAAGGATCACGTGCCAGAGGTGGAGAAGGAATTCTGCAGCTACCTCAGTGCTGCAGGCACACACAGCACAGGGAGGAAATCGGGGTGCACCTCAGCCTGGCTGGGATCATACATACCTGCTGTCACCAGCGTTGGCTACATAGAACTTGCCCATAAGGTACACAGCGGCCAGGGCACAGCAGCCCCCAGAGATGTGCTGGGACGCCCGCTCCTGCTCGATCTGCTCGTCCTGGAGAGATGGAGAGCTGTGGGCAGAGCAGGAAGCAGCCCTTGCCAGCAAGCAGAGCTCCAAGCAGTCCGAAATAGCTCTGAGCTGCCCCGTCAGCACCCTGGCTGCCAGCTGAGGCTGGGCACATCGCCCTGCTCACCCCAAGGTCCTGTGTGCAGCCCAGGACACAGCCTCCTCAGCGCTGCGGAGCAGGCAGCAGCTGGAACAACGCCCAGTGAAACCCTCTTCACCCACAGAACCCAAAGCCTGTGTGTTTGGTGCCCCCAAAATGAAGCAGAGCAATAGGGCAGGAGCTGCCCAGCAGCTGTCCCTGCAGACCTCCGTGCTGCCAGAGGAGACAGGAGCAAAACAAACACTGGCAGTCAGCAGCTGCAGCTCACCATGTGTTTGAAGGCGTTCTCAATGGCGCCGATCACCAGGCTCTCGTGGGAAACTGCCTTCTCCAGGTGAAAGCGTGGCAGAGCATCACTGGGGACCTCCCGGCTGTCCTCTGCCTGGCTCAGCTCAGCATTGTGCTGCAGGCAGATGGGAGGTGGGGAGGGGTCCTGCAGGATGTCCACCAGGTCCCGCAGCTGCTCGCAGATGTGCAGGTGCAGCCTCTTGGATGCCATGACAGCAGCACCGCTGCCCGCGTGTCCATCAAACAGGGCCCAGTAGTGGAAATAAAACCCCCTCCTGCCCTGTGGGGAGAGATGGGAGACTCAGCGACGCCTGCAAGGGAGCAGGTGGGCTTAGAGCTGTTAAGGGAGCAGCCTCCCACCGTGCCCTCACCCTGTCAGGCTCCCCGCTGCCATCCCTGCAGGGCTGGTGGCCCCTGGGGCTGGGCCTCCTCTCCACAAACACCACCTCACAGCATGCCTGGTCCTCGTTGTGCTGACTCTTTCCTGCATTTATCACCCTGTCGGGAGGAAAAAAAAACATTAGGGGTCTCCATTTTGCATTTGAAATATCAGGCTTTGTCCGGAGACACTGCAGAACACCAGCCTCAGCTCATAGGGATGGGTTGGAAGCAATGTGGCAGAGGTGACCCCGGCAGCACCAAATTCCTCCATCCCCACCGCTGCCCCAAACCCACCCCAGCCTCAGGGCACCCAGCCTGGGCACATGGACACTGCACTGGATGCACAGCCTCCATCCCAATCCAGCACCTTGCAGAGGGAGCAGGCAGCTCACAGAAGGAGATGAAAAATGGAACCAACAGGACTTTTGCAAAAAGATTCACATGAACTTTTTGCAGCTTGTGCTGACAAAGCAGATGTCAGGTCTGGACTGCAAAACCTGCTCACGAGGGGAAGCTGTAAATGTGCACAAGTGAGTGAGCTATTTGGGCAAGGACTTCCCAAGTGGTTTGCAGAAAGAAGTCCTGGGACAGAGAGGAGAAGTCCCACTGCTGAGCACAGGGCGGTTTTCCTTCCTTTCCCCACAGCATCTGCAGGGTTTCTGCTCCTGCAAGAATGAGTGCAGGCTGCCCCTACCCCAGCACTTCCCGAAGGAAACACATCTCAGGAGGTTCCAGGGAAGCTCAACTCGTGCAAAGTTGCAGGAGCAGAGCACAGAGGTGGCCTTCAGCTCCTGACCTTCCCAACCTGCATTCAGCTACGGGTGGAATTCAAAACCAGCAAAAGAAGAAGAGAGTGAGCTCCCAAAGGGGAAATCAGGGTCAGGTCCTGTTCCCATCGCAGCTTCAATTCCCTTCTCCCATGTCCTGCGAGAACCGGAGCGGTTCCTTCAGCTCTCAGTATCAGTTCCCTGCGTAGCACCGGGCATCGGGCAGATAAGCTCAGAAAATGGAAGAGCTTCGAGCTCTGAGGGGATGGGGAACAGCGTAAACAGCTGAGCCGCCGGCAGACGGGCAGAGAGCCGGCAGGCAATCCTCCCGTGTAGGAACGCACAGCTCAGCACCGCCTCGACCCACTTTCGTTTCTCGTGGCCCCGCTCCGCCCGCTTCTCCCGGCTCGGTGAGGCCGCAGCGCGTTCTCCGTGGCCGGGCAGCGCCGGGAGCCCCCGCAGCGCTCACCGCCCCGCACCGCAGCGCCGCGCCGATGCCGCCGAGCGGTGACAGCCGCGGAGCAGCGCGGAGGGACGCGGCCGCCTTCGGGAGCGGCAGAACGGAGCTGCGTGTCCCGAACGCCCGCCCCGCAGCCCCCAACGGGCACGGCGCTTCCCCCCGCCCGGCCCGGCCCCGCTCACTCAGCGTAGCCCGTGCTCCAGGGCAGGCGGCGGCGGCCGTCGCGGGGGCTTTGCACCGCCCGCCCCGTGTGGTCGTCGGCACGGCGCAGTTCCTCGGACGTCAGCTGCAGGAAGGCCGGCCGGCAGAACGCCGTCACCCGCGACCCCTCCTCGCCCCCGGCCCCGCTACCGCCGCCACCGCCGTGCCGGGGCTCGGCCGGGGTTTGCGTGCCCGGCCCGGGGCCCAGCCCCGCCACCAGGTGCGAGACCGCTGAACGCACCCGCAGCAGCATGCCGGGCCGAGCCGGGCCGAGCCGCGCCGAGCCCCGCCTCCGGCTCCGCCCCAGGGCCGCCCCCCCGGGGGAGACGCGCACCGGGACGGAAAGCGGCTGCGGTCCCCGGGTACGAGATGGGACCGCTACGGTGATGGAACTCTGAGCCTCTGGGTTGTGAGGGATGGCAGCCGTGGTCCTGGCAGCGGTCACCTGAAGCTCAGCAGGCCCTGATCCTCTCCGGCTGCTGGATGCTCCCCAGCTCCCGCAGAGCCTCCTGCTCCGACCCGGCATCTGCCGCTCTTGGCAGTGCTTCGTCACGCTCAGCGGTGAGACCCAGCCCCCCGCGGTCACGCCGAGCTATTAATAAGCAGCTGTGCTGCAGAGGAACGGGGAGCTGACGGGACTGAGAGCAGAACCTCCTTCTTCCACCGGAGCTGCGGCAGCGCTGCTCGGGATGCAGACTCAGCCGCCCCAAGGCGATGCGCCTCTGCCGGCTGGGAGAACTGACAGTTCGGAGAGCACAGCTCACAGGGACTGACCTCAGCACCTCCTGCCTCGGTATTCCTATGGCAACAAGCATTCTGCTGAAAAAAATACAATATTTGTCTGTGTAAAGTAGAACTGAGTCCATCTGCTGGGCTCTCCGTGTCCCGGTGCACTGCGCTCCCCAGGGAGCTGCTTTCATCCTTCCCGCACAGATCTGTACTTTCAGGTCTGTGCAGAAACACAACCCTCACTGCTCGCCCTGCACAGCTCCGAGTGCATTCATCACGTCCTTGGCTAAACCTTGTCCCCTAAGCAAACTATTGAGGCCATCCTACGGGTATTGTATTACTCTTTTTTTCTCCCGAGCTGCAAGCCGCTCAGCAGCGCGTCTCGGTGAGGTCAGAACGCACGCACCCTTTCCAGGCTGCTTTTTGGAGCTGCCTTCACGTCCCTGCCGGCCGCTGCTGCCTCCTCCTGCCCTTTGCCTGCCGCTGCTCGGCTCCCACTCCTTCGTTCCCTGCTCAGAGCTCACCTCTATCTTCTCAGCGAGGCGGAGCGGGCACCAGGGGGCGGCACAGACTGCGCGCAGCGCTGGAGAACGCGACCCCTTCCCTCCGCTCGACCCCATCCCCGACCCCTCCCCACCAGCGCAGTTTCCTCGGGGGGTCCTTAGCGGCATCCCCCACTGCCCAGCACGGCTGAGTCACCTTGGAAAGGGGGAAACTGCAGCGTCCGGATTGACTGCTGTGCAAATCCCACCTCGTTTCGTGCTCTTTGTGTTTCCGTTCTGCTACGCGCCGCGCAGAAAGAAAACATAAAAACACGCAGCAAAACGTTCCCCGAAACAATGCAATGCTAATAGCTGTTTTCCAAGAAAGAGAGCGACATTTCCTCCCATTCATCCTCCCTGCAAGCTCAATGCAAGCTTCCTCCCTGCGTGCTGCCCCTGCGCTCCTTTCCGGGCACTGCTGGTGCCAGGCACACGGCTGAGTGACGCAGGGAGGCCCAGCTGTGTCCCCTGAGTCCACTCTGGACGTCACCTACTCCATCCTCATGTTTCCTTCCCACCCTTCATGATCCTGCCGGGGCTGCCCTGCCTGGGTGCTGCACTGGGTGCTCACCCTGCATGGAACCAGTTTGGGTGTCCCTTTGGGAACGCTGTCTGTGTGATCCCTGCCGTGACCTCAGCTCCCTTCTCCCTGTTCTTGGAGGCCTCTCCAACCCCCAGCTGTAATGAGCTCCTTTCAGCACAACAAAATTGCTGCTGCTCCCCCCAAGAGGGTGATTGCTTAGGGCACAGCAGGGAAATTGCCATGAACTGTAATGCACTTTCTGGTGAGAAAATGTGAAAGAATATGTTGGTGGCATTTAAGGCAGTATGTAAGCAAATTAAACATCTAGATCATAAAAGTAGTGAAGGATGTTTTAAAATAAGCCCTTTGCAGCAGTGCATTAGTTGGCTGCACAGCTTTACCGTGTAATGAGCAATATATTAATTTATAATTAGTGTAATACAGTGAAGCCCCACAAATAGCTCTGCGCGCTCCGGATAATTCATCAACAGAAGAAGCAGCTCTTAATGGTTTCCAAGCTTTGCCTGTCCCCCGTAATTGGGGAGTTCAGAATTTACTGTTATTTCTTTTAAGGGGTGATTTGATCTTCGCTGTGTGGCTGCTCTGCTCTTCTGCAGGGCGCTGCACCCGGAGCTCAGCTCTGTGCACAGCCTGGCAGTGTGCGGTGCTGTGGGCTGCCCCCATCGCCTCTGCTGCGGGTGGATGGAGGTCTGCTGCTGGGCTCTGCTGCTGCAAACCCACCTCCCCTCCTTGCACTGCCCTGGGGACCTTCCCCACATGAACGCAGCTGAAGGGAAACGATTTTTTCCATGTAAAGTCTGCAAGGTTTTCTTATGCAGTTCCTTTCCCTGCCAGCCTTGTTATGAGCACTCAGCTTTGTTCCTCCCCTTCTCTTCCTCTACAGCAATGCAAAGGACTCCTGGAAGAGTCAGAGCCAGGAATGAGGACAATGCAGAGAGTCTGAGTATATCGAGGAGTGGAGAGAAGGGAAATTGCTGCTCTCTTCACCGGAATTCCAATGAAATCAGTTCTGCTGAAATGTTAATTCTTCCCCTGTATTGAAATGCTGTGATCTGGAAAAGCAGTTTGTATTTCTATGCCATTGCATCAATAAAGAGCTTGATTTTGTAGGCTTCCTTATTGAATAATCTGGCCTAATTTAATTGGAGTTTGGCTGATGTGAAAGGTGGTTTTGTTTGCCTTTGTGCTTGATGATTTCCATTAAAACTTTGCGATCTGGAAAGTAATATGTTTGTATTTACTTATCACAGCCATTTGTGACTCTCTGACAAACTATCTAATGAATACAAAGAGCAGACTTAATTTCATGTTGTATTAATTTCTTTTCCCAGTAATTTCCCCATTACTCTCTGATCTGAAGAGCACGATGCTCATATTTCTTAATATCTTATTACTGGAGTGTGGGTTAATCTTGTAGAGCTTTTTTTCCCCCTTTCTTTTGAGCAGCCACATCTAACCAATTTAACGTGGCGATGTGATTTTTCCCTTTCAAAAAGAGGACAAGAAAGTTCAGCTTAGTGAAATAGCAGAGGGAATGTATTCTTATGAAGGGTTTAAGGCCAGGAGTCGTCCCCTGGTTGCAGGGCTCCTCTCGGCTCAGGGAAGATGCCCGGATCCCCACTGCCCCTGGAGCTGATGGGACGCAGTGGGGCCGGGCAGCGCCTCTGTGCTGTGCTGTCACTGATCCGAACTGGAGATGCTATAAATCAAGCCGAGATTATAGAAGGGTGCGCCTGAGCTCGTGCGATGGGTCCATGCGGAAGAAAGAAACGCTCCCCGGTGAGGATGCTGTCCTGCAGCCTTTCCTAGGAAAAAAAGCTTGCGGTGTTGGACCAGATGCGGTGCTGCGGAGGCGCTCAGGGGCTGCGATTTGTTCCGAGCGGCTGCACGGCGCAGCCCAGCGCTCTGTAGGGCAACCCCGGGGCCGTCCCACGGGTTTGGCTTTGTTCTTCTTTTGTGGGGGGAGGAAGGGGGATACGTCGGGGAGATCAATTCGCTCTCTGACTGACCACTCCTAACAGCCCGGTGATGAGCAGCGGGGATAACTGGGACGGGGCCGCGCCGTTCCCGCAGAGCCGTGCGGGGCCATCGGGGCGCGCAGCCGGGGCTGAGCCCGGGGGGCGGCCGGGAGCGCTCCACCGGTACCGGGGAGGCGGCGGCAGGCGGCGCTGCGCCCCTTCGCGCCGGCGCGGGCACCGGGGCCGCCCGGCTCCGCGCCCCGCCGCCCCCGCCGCCGCCCAGCCCCGCCGAGCGGAGCGGACCGAGCCCAGCGCTGCCGGCGCCGCCGCCCGGCGATGCCAGCCGGCCCACGGCCGCAGGGGGCCGCGGAGCAGGCGCTGATCCTGCGGAGCGCACGGACGGCGGCCATGGGCAGAGGCTGCCCCGGCCCGCACGGACGGCACCGGCAGGTACCTGCGGTCCGGCCCGGCCGGCTGCGAAGTTGGGGCGGGACGGGAGCGGACCTCGGGACGAAGCCGAGCGCGGCGGAGTTGCGGTGCCGTCGGGGTCGGGGCCGTCGCGGGGGCCGGTGGCGGAGCCGCTGTGCCCGGCTTGTCCGTGCGGGGAGCGCTGCGGGGGAACCGGGGAATTCCGGCGGGGCGCGAGAAGCGCTTCCTTTGCGGGCAGCGGGTCTCTGTGCGCGGTGTCCCGGGTCGGTGCCGGTGACCCGCACGGGGCCCGGTGCGCAGCGTGCAGGGTGATGCGCTGCCATCCGCTCGAGCCAAGCGGCCCCGAAGGCAGCGGCAGTGCCCTGCTGCTGTTAGTCCCTTCCCGTCCGTGCGGTGCGGGGCTTGGGGCCGCCGGGGCTGGGGAAGCCCGTGGGCACGCAGGGTGCCCGTGCTCTGCGAGATGCTCTCTGCACTAGGGGAAGAGCCCACGCGGGGGAATGTGGCATCTCCTGGAGACCTCGAGCTGCCTCCACGGTGGTGCCGAGGCTCCCTTGGCTTCTGCTGAGCGTGGTTGGGTCTCACACCCCTGGTATGTGACTGTTTTCCTGGCACATGGGGAGGGTGAGGTCGATGCTGACCTTCAGCGTGCCAGCAGCAGCAGGAAGGTGGGATTCACCGAGATGAGGGGGCAGCAGTCAGGGCCGTGCTTGGGCTGAATTTAAGTTAAAAACTCCTGCTCAATTGAGCTGGGAAAAGAAAGCTGCACACACAGAAGGAGTGAGGAAGGAGCTGAAAACCAACCAGCACACAGGAGAGAACACTTCCATGGGAAGCAGCACTCTGTGTTCCTGTGCCCCCTGCCAGGTTGCCGAGCTCATGCCTTATGCTGCCCTCCGTGCTGGGGCTGTGGGACGTAATGAGCTGCAGTGCTGCAAGTGCACTCAGAGCTGGAGCTAAACTGAAGGGTATGAGAGGGCTCAGCTCAGCCCAGAGCTCTGCAGTTTGGCTCTGGAGAGCAGTGGTGCAGCTCAGGACATGCAGGGTGGGAGTTGCTGCACAGAGCTCCTGATGGTGTCCATCCAGGTGTGCACAGCAACTCCCTGTGTGCATCCCTAGCTCTGCAGCTGCAACCTCATAGCTATGACTCCCCAGCCTTGCCTTTAATTAAGCACCATCAGTGCTGCTCAGGGAGCCGGGGTGTAGCCAGCTGCTGGCCAGCATGAACCCAAAATTGTGTGTACAAAGAGTGTTGCTGTTGTGCTCCATGCTGAGATGCCTGACTTGGTGCTTCAGGGAAGCTTTAATATCAAATTGCTCCTCCAATAGGCAGTGTAACATCTGCAGTGATCACAGAGAGGTTTCTGTGCCTGCTGGGCTCTTCTGGGGTCTCCTCCCCACTCTGGGGCTGGGCATGGGGCTGCCCACCACTGCAGAGCCCTGGGGAACCAGGACACTCTCTTCTTACGTTCAGCAAAAACGGCGCAGTTCCAGGCTGTGCTAAAATAGCAGGAGTGCTAAAATAGCTTTCAAACAAATGGCAAATCTCTTGGGCCAGGTGTGCACAAAGGTTGGTGATGCTGGAGCTGCATTGGAGCGTTCATTAGCACAGACAGCCAGTTCACATCCAGCCTCCCCTGTCTCTTTGTTTCTTTTTTTGGGTAGAATTTTGCTGCCTGTAATTATTCAGCTCATGAGGACCTTTGCAAGGAGCACTCCCGACTTCCAGAGCTCGGTGCATCATTTGGCACAACAGAACTCCTCATTAGCACTGTGAGCACCGGGCTGTGCTCCAGCATCCCTGGCTGCAGGACCACCTCTGCAAGTGCAGGAGGAACCTCCAGGTTCACATCTGGGACTTCTTACCCTCTGCATCAGCGTTGAGGTCCCTGAGGCTGCATGTGAGGGACTGCTGCAAAGTCCACCCATGCTTTGTCCTGCACAGCTCCATTCTGGGGTTAACAAATGTGCTAAAGAATTAAAATTGTTGTGCAGAGGGCTGGGAGAGCAGCAACGTGGTGTGCAGGAGAGCCACGCTCACTTCTGGCACCGTGGCTGTGCTGAGAGCTGCCTGCAGAGAAGGTTGAGCCCTGCAGGTCCTGGGTGGGCAGAAAGCAGCTAACAGAACTTTAACAGAAAATATAACCAAATCCCAAACAGAACAGAACAGAAAACACCGATATTTTCCATCAAAATGAAGTGCTTTGATGTGCCGCCACATCACTCACTCTTCATTTCACAGTGACATCCCAGGATGAGAAACTTTGTCAGACTGAACATCTGCAGTTGGTGTCTCACGGTGTTGGAGGCTGGCAACTGTCAAAACAGCAATTTCTGCTAAGCTGTGTTTTTCTATCCTGGGGGGACTTTGTGTGTGAGCATCGTGCACGTCTGCCAGCCTGTGCAGTCCCTTTGCAGAGCAGTTCCAGGCACCAGGCTGTGGGCACAGGATCTGCAGGGACAGATCCAGCAATGGGGCCGCATCACCTGCACATCCACTCAGTCCCATTGCATGCATTGCTGTCCTGCCGTACCCATAGGGAATATCTTTGTGCCTCTGAATTGTTTTCTAGCATAAAACACGTTCGTGTTGAGATCGTTTTCCTCTGGGAGAATATCAACGTTTTTGGTGACATTTTCTGTTGGTTTTTTTTCCCCCCAGCTCAGAAAATCAAAACGGAAAGCATCGCTTTACATCAGCATTTTGGAACGCAACGCTTTCTGTTCTGAAATGTCAGTTTGAAGCAGCCCGATTCATTTTGGAATGTTTCAGAGCAAGTAGTGCCCTTTACCTCCTCACATCACCTTGTTTTTTGTTAAAAATGTCAGTGTTTTCTGTGCTGGCACACCGTGAGATGAGCGCCTTTCGCTGCCCCAGCCTGGCCCAGAGCAGGATCCTCATTTAGAGGACTGTTGGACATTGGAGCTCTCTCCTCCCAGCACTGTGCTGGGCAGCACTGTGGGGTGCAGGTGAGAGCCCTGGTGTCGTTCCTGCTCATCCCTGACCTCCATCAGTAACTTACAGGCTGGTACTGAAGCGCTGTGTGGCTTTGCTCACCAGACCCCAGTGGGCACGGGGCTGGCCTCACCCCCGAGGAGGTGATGGGAGAGCACTTAACTGCACTTGGAAACACCTGGCAATGGATTTCTCCTGGTTTGCTCTGCCAGCAGCGTGCCCACGGGGCTGTCTGTGTCTCCCCTTTCAGATGCTCTGATGTCTGCTGTGTGTGAAGCTCCCAACACCTGTGCTTGGCGGATGCACGGCTGTTAGCGGGAAGCCCCGGTAAGAGGTAAACTGTGCTCCTCTTTGCTGCTGTGGTTTCTTGCTGTCCTGCTGCAGATGAAGCCCAGGGGAGGCGGGTGCATCCCCACCGTGCCCCCACTGCCCTGGGGGAAGGCTTGACCCCATGGCTGTGTGCTTGGGACGCCCTCAGCCCCTCTCCATCTGTGCTTCTCTCTTCTCGTTCTTGGCAGAATGAGTGAAAGGGACGTACAAAGCTTGAGCAGATGGGTTTTAGTGCTCACTCTCTGCCTTACCACACTATGGGGAAGACTGACGCTGGCCTCCACCCACCACAGAAGCCATTCAGGTAGGGAAGTGATGCTTCATGTCCCTACGCCACCAGGGGCTCATGGCACGGTGTGACCTGGATGCACTCAGTGCCTTGGGGCTCTCTAGGACAGCAGGCAGGCAAGGGTTAATCTGAAAATACCATGCGACAGCCTGACCCCACACCTAACCCCGTCCTATTTCTGTTTTTCCCTGGCAGTTAAAGCACCTCTAATCCTGTAATCCCAATCCTCATTGCTTAAAACTGAAGCGTATCTTCCCGAGGGGCTCTATCAGCCAGCTACTCAGGGCTACCTGCTTCCCCTTCCAACCTGGAGGGTGCAGGGGAAAGAACTCCTCTTCTACCACCTCAAGGATGGCCCTGGCTGCTGGGATCTGCTCTGGCTCCAAGCAAAGCCAAAACCACTGCCCCGAGGCATGGCCAGACCCTGAGGTGACACAGCTGTGACTCAGTGAGTTGTGGAAGGTGCCCCACGCATGTGTGTGGGGTTGGGAGTTACATGCACAACTCTGACTCTGTATGCAAGAAGCACTGATACGTTCCTATGCTCACAGGCAGAGCTGGAGGTTCTCACTTGCAAAGATTTACCCATAGAGGACCAGAGCTGTGCTTCTTATTCAGGCAAATGCTGATCCACAGCAAAGAGGGCATAATGGGAGCACACGTTGAGAAGTCCAACCCTGCTCTGTGTCTCTGTGTTGTCGAGGTTTCTTGCAGCACATCCTTTATGGTTGCTGTAGGAGTTTTGCTGCTTACACTGTTTCTTGCTTTCCCTGTTTTGTGGCGGTTCGTAGCATTCATTTTCCACTTGTCTGCCCCGTGCTTTTGCTTCATTGAGGGCATCTTTTAGTAAAGGTTATGCTGGGAATGCCCTTTTATAAGGTTGTGTTCTCTGTGGCGATGACATTTTCCCCTGGAAAGCCTGCAGTTATGCTGCTGCACACAGAAATGAGAGGGAGGTGTGGGCTGGGATTGCTGCACCTCTGCTGCTGACAGATGGCATACACAGAGGGACAGACACAAGCAGTGCTTTTGCCTGTGCACTGCTTGCAGTCACCTACCAATGAAAAACTGCAGGAGGAAGGGTGCAATTGTGACAACACAGCACAGGATTTCATGACCTGTGAACTCAGGAATGAAAGGAAGGAACGTGCAGATCCTCTGTTGGCCTTCCAGGAACACAATGCATTTTAACATCTGGCTTTGGAGTACAGTCCAATTGCTCGTGTTCACTTCACACCTGGAGAACGCTGATGTCAAAGCAGAGCAGTGCATCCTGGTGTGTGCAATTGGATTTAAGCAGCCACATGGACCCCGTGCAGGGATGGAGTCATCTGGGGATGGAGAAAGAGACTCCTCAGAGCAGAATGACCCACGTGCACCTTGCTATGTGAGCAGCTCTGGATGGAGCCCCAGCACCTTCTGATAAACGTGAGAGCCACCAGTGCCATCTCTGCCATCACCCACAGCCATCGCTCAGCTGAGTGGGCACAGGAGGGAGACCTGGCCAGCTGAGCAGGACATCCTGCCAGCAGTGGGGGTTTCCACAGCGGCACATTATCAGCACTTCTCAATGCAATCCCTGGATTTGTTTTTCTTGCTCGTGAGCATCAGGTGCTGGGAGCTGGGTGAGCAGTTGTGTGCGTGCACTTGTACAGACGTGCTTCCCTCTGTGCTGCAGAGGGGGACGGGATGAGCTGAGTTCTGATATGACAAGCTACTAAAAAGCTCCAGCCGGCGCGCAGTGATAACGAGCAATAAAAACAGAAGCACTTCTCTCCAAACCCCTTTTAAATTATGCATGCACCCGAGGCAGTAGTGATTTTAAGGCGTGAATTATTCAAGCCGTGGTAGCAGTGGGGCTGTTGCTGGGTGGGCAGCGTGGTCCCCCCTGCCCTCCTGCCCCACTTGGTGCTGCAGGTGTTGGCATTGCCTGTGGTTACACTGCACTTCAGTGCACGGAGATCTCAGGCTGAGCACACAGGGCATTGCCTGCTCCTCCTCAGGACAAAGCTGTCGTTTCAGGTTGTGCCATCAGCGGCCCCGTTGTGCCACTCACTTAAAGGTCAGCCAGAGTAGGATGGTATTTTTGCTTTATTTTTTTACCCACGGGATTCAAAAGCCTCGTGCTTTCATGGCGCCTTTATGGTTCTGTCAGATAGGAGTTTCTTAAAAGGGCTCTGCTGGAGGCAGCTGTGTGCCAGCAGTGCTGCAGCTATCCCAGGCTTGCAGGGTTTGCTGTGCTCACTCTCTGCTCTCCTCCAGCTTGCTGCAGCTACCCTGGGGCTCTGTGTGCCCCCCAGGTGCCCTCTTACAGCCAACCAAACCCCGGGATCCTTGCTTGTCCTGTGAAAATCCCATAAAAGCAAAGCGAGTCGTGGTCACGTTTGTCCTGTAATGATGCTTTCCTTTTCCCTTTCACCAAAGTGTTTAATTTCTGCATACAGAAACAGTGGAGGCTGTCATTAAAACTGAATTATGATGGCGTTTAAAAGGAAGGATTAAATTTATGGCCAGAGATGCTATTACAAAATACTTCCAGGATAGGTAATTGTGTAATTATTATGGGCAGAAATGAAAGCGATGGTTCATTAAAAGAAAATGACCGTGAAATAACAATAAATAACAGCAAGAAATGGCACAAGCTGCCTTTCCCGTGCACGGATCTGTGTGCACGTCGCAGGAACGGAGCTCCTTTCTTCCCCTCTCCCCTCTCTGCCCAGCAGCTGCATGACTGCAGCCCATACCCAGCGAGGCAGTGATGCCAACACACAGCTCCGTGCCCGCTCCTCTGGTGCTCATTAAACGGGACCTGCAGGGATCAGTGGTGCTCAGGTCATGGGAATCAAGTCTATCCAGCCATGTTTGGCTAATTTGTATTGTGCCTGCGTGGGCCGTTACCCAGAGAAATGCATTGATTTGCGATGCTAACCAGCTTCTGAACCCAGATCCCAGAGGTGATAAGCCAGCACATCAGTTTTCTTTCTGCCTTAATATTTTAATGGCACTGGGAGAGGGAGCAGCAGAGCAGCTGGGGTTCTTGCTGCTCACTGTGATGTTTCTGCAGGCTGGGAGCACTCTCCTGGCTCTGCCTCCTCCATCCCGAGGACGGTGCAGTGGGAGCACTGCATTGCACTGCAGGGCTGGGGGCCGGGATGGTGCTGCTGTGCTGGGAGCTGAAGGCAGAACGATGCAACATGCCCTCCTGCAGCAAAGCACACCTCTCATTATCAGCTCTGGTTAGCCATTGTGCTCATTTGTTTCTGCAAGGCTCTTGGCTTTGCTGTGGCAAAAGCTGTTCATTGTGCTCAGTGATGGATGTGAGAGCTTTCAGGGCTGGACGCCGGGGGGTCTGGAGCAGGACCAGCGCTTCCCATCAGCAGAGGGGTGGCCAGCAGGGACAGGGAGGTGATCGTCCCCCTCTGCTCTTGTGAGGCCCCACCTGCAGTGCTGTGTCCAGGTCTGGAGCCCCCAGGACAAGAAAGACAGAGGGCTGTTGGAGAGGGTCCAGAGGAGCCACAGAGATGATCAGGGGGCTGCAGCACCTCCCCTATGGAGACAGGCTGAGGAAGCTGGGCTTGTTCAGCCTGGAGAAAAGAAGGCTGTGGGGTGACCTCATTGCAGCCTGCAGTACCTAAAGGGAGCCTACAAACAGGAGGGGAATCAACTCTTGGGAAGGGGAGATGACAGCAGGACAAGGGGAAATGGTTTGAAGTTGAGGGAGGGAAGATTGAGGTTGGATGTCAGGAGGAAATTCTTTACTATGAGAGCAGTGAGGTGCTGGAACAGCTGCCCAGAGAGGCTGTGATGCCCCGTCCATCCCTGGAGGTGTTCAAGGCCAGGTTGGATGGGGCCCATGCTGAGCTTCCTTCTGTCCCCACATCACACAGCTCCTTCTCTCCTGCAGCACACGTGGAGCCCGGCACCTGCGAGGTCATCGCAGCACACAGGTGCTGCAATAAGAACAAGATAGAGGAGCGCTCCCAGACCGTGAAGTGCTCCTGCTTCCCAGGGCAGGTGGCAGGCACCACACGGGCAGCCCCCTCCTGTGTGGATGGTGAGTATCTGCGGGGCAGGGGAGCTGTGCTGGGGATGCCCTGTGGTCACTGCCCCCACCCCAGAGCTTCCCAGCATTGGTCCCTGTGTGCCTGCAGCCGGGGCAGGGACGTGACTCCGGCCACGCAGTGCCATCACCGGTGCACTTAGGAGCACAAAGCACAGCTCAGCCTATATATATTTCATCGATTGACGTCACATGCCATTACCATAGGGCCACCAGGATCAGCTGGGAGCCTCTGCCGGTGCATTATTGATTCTGATCCTGCAGTGCATTTGTGCACAGTGCCAGGAAATACCCAGGTTAATTCTCAAGCTGTCTCACACAGCTTTTGTGCCGCCCTTCCCAAGGATAAGGAAGCCCCCTCTAATTATCCACACCGTTGGCGTTGGTTACTCACAAAGCTGGGCAGCACAGAACAGTTGCTCTCCATCAGCAATGGGGCCCAGAGCAGAGATGCCTCCCCTGCCCTACAGGGATGGGGCTGATGATGGGGGCAATGATAGGCGATGGGATGCTTTGGGGGCACTGGGAGCAGCGGGTCCCTTCCTCTCACTGAACGGCTGCTCTCCCCCAGCCTCCATCGTGCTGCAGAAGTGGTGGTGCCAGATGGAGCCCTGCCTCGCTGGGGAGGAGTGCAAAGTGCTGCCCGACCTCTCAGGCTGGAGTTGCAGCAGTGGCAACAAAGTGAAGACCACCAAGGTACGTCAGCCCCCAGCCCCCTCCACCCCCCACCCGGGGCCACCAGTGGCAGAGCACTGCATGATTGTTATTTTCATGGCTTGCTGAACGCCCCGAAGAACAAGGTGTAATTAAAATTTTATCAAACACATTAGTAATTACATATATGTCACGGTTAATCAGTTGCATAATTTTGTAATCATTGTTCATGCAGTCGAGGGTAATTGTTCCTTGTGCTGGAGCTCTTCTCACCCCGCATCCCCTGCTATAAAATTATCGTATTAAAAAAATGCTGGGGGGGGATTTATTTTTTTTCATTATTGCCATCATTTTGGATCACCAAAAGGACTTTCCTGCTCAAGTGTGTGTGTGGATGTCTGAGAAGGTCTCTTTGCTCTGGGCACCCGTCCCTGCCTTGGGCTCTTGGTGTGCATTACTTGGTTCCCTACCCCCAACTGAGCCCTCAGTCTCCCAGTGCAGACAGAACCCAGAGGGAGGTCACAAATAACCCTGGAACAACCGTGGGATGCAAGGAGCAGGTTATGTCTGTTATGTCTGCATCTGCTGGGTGCTCATCATCTCCTCTCCTGCAGGTCACCCGGTAGCTCCTGCAGCCTGGAGTCAGCCCTGATGACATCGCAGTGCTGGATGGGATGGGAGGGTGCCAGCACTGCTGCAATGCCTCACAGCTCCACAGCCCCGTGATGCACCCTGCAGCCAAGAAACGGGCTCGTTTTCCCATCCTCTGAAATAAAATGCTCCGATTGTTGACAGTTATGGAGACAGACAGACAGCAGAGCTTTATTCCCTGCTAAAGCAGCGAAGGTCAGTGCTGTGGGAGTTGCACAGATAGCCTTGCTGCCTCTCTCTCCCTGACCTGGAAGCAGACCCTGCTCAGCACTGCCCGCAGTGGCGGTACCGGGGCGGTCCAACACCTCCTCGGGCTCCGGAGATGGCAAAACATTTCCACAGAGCACACTGTTGGTTCTTCCTTCCTGTGTAATTGCATTAACGAGGCGGCGAGTTTAATGCCTGTTCCTACAGAGCCAGTCCCAGGCACCACATTGCAGCTCGTGTTTGCATCGAATTTCAGAATAAAGAGGAGGATTCCAGTGCTGGACACGTGCAGGTTCTGCAGCCCTGGGCTGAATGTGGCATTAAGGAAACAGGCACCGTGCCCCCGAATGTGCTCTGTCCCCTCTCTGCAGCTGGAGGGGAGGTGGGGGCCCAAGGACCCGGCGTGGAGGTGCTCCCGTTCTGGGGTATGCAATGCTGCTGCAGACTGATGTACATAGCAGACTGTGAAATATTAAATCCAATTTAATCTCTGCTGAAGATCTCTTCATTGCGAAGCTGAGGGGCAGTGCTGGTGATGGGGCTGAGGGACCCTCACAGGCTCCGATGCTCACAACTGATTTTTAGTGCCATCGGACCACAGAGAGAGACATTTCTGCATCGGTTCCCCTACACATGAAATTGCTTTGCTGATTTGTTGAGTCCTTTGTGGTTTGAAGCACGCAGGATTTGGGCTTTCCATCAGTTCCTTTAATGGGAGGTGTTCTGAAGGAGAGCGGGGGTTTTAATTCAGGGAAGGCTGATTTACACTTCAAGGGCGAGCGGAGGATCCCTCAGGTTGTGGTCTGCATCCCGTTGTCCAGCAGAGGTTTGCATACAGGACACACCATGGTTTGGGGGAGCAAATATCCCCTCTGTGTGCCTGTGTGCTGAGCACTGATTCCCTGCATTGCTTGCCTCCTCCATGGGAGGATCCACAGGGGGGCCATTGGCTCCTCCTGGCAGTGATGCTGCACCTCCTGCTCTCAGGGGGGGTCCAGGAGCTGCAAGGTGGCCCCATCCCCACTGGGCATGGTCCCTTCAAAAGGCTCAGCCCCTGGGGGCTGTCACAGTTCAGATGCTTCCATATCATCTCCTGGGTATTGTAATTACACCTCGTTCAATTAGTCTTTGGGGGAGGAGGGAAGAGAGAAAAAAAAAACCCTTTGTGTTAAGGTTTGGTGGAGAATTATTAGAGAGCGAATTAAAAGACAAGGATTTCATTTTACTTCACAATAACAAAGGCCTAATGGATAAAATATCCAAAAATTACGAGCTGATTAAATTTAGAGCTGTGCTAGGTGGTGAAATGAAAGGTAAAATGAGACCCTTTGAGAAGCGACGACGTGCGGTACGAGGGGGTGTATTATCTGAGAAGTAAGATGGAAACATAATTAACCATCCGGCGTTACGCTGAGAGATGGAAAATTGAAATGGGAGACAAAATTAGGTGAAATTGCAGAGCAGACTCATTTATTTCCGTGGTATAAATCAGCATTACCTGTCAGCAGGGCTGAGCTGCTCGGGGCGATGCTGCCGGCGCAGAGCGCAGCCGGGTGGCACTGCAGGGTGGGCTGCCCCTACCGGGCATCGCCTGCAGCTCGGATGGGGGAAACCCATCCCGGTGGGCGCTGCTCTGCCCCAGCCTGGCTCCGATCCCTGAGTTTTGCTCCTCCCACTGCTGCGTGCCCTCCTGCTGTGATCCCTCACGGTGATGAGTGCCGCAGCCCGGGTTAGAGCAGGAGGGACATTTTTGGTTTGGTGGCTTGAAATTTCTGCCTTTCAGGCTTAATTGGATTTCTTTCCCCTGCAGCAGGATAAGAGAAGTAACCCCTGCCACCTTCGCCCTGCTGCTGTCACTCGGTTTGCTCCTGTCAGCCCGTTTGGTTTAGCGCTGCTTTGACGATGAGCAAGGAAAAGGTTTGTCTCTTCCAGAAGCCACAAGGGGAAGGTGCACCGTGCAGCTGCAGTGCCCCATTTAGGAACACGGAGCATCACTGGGGCAGGAGCAGCGGGACGGCTGGGCCGTGCGTGAGGAGCTGAGCTGGGGGTCGCGGCCAAAGCTGCTGCCCCATGTTTGCTCCAGGCAGCAAAGCAGCGCTGCAGGATCACGCAGCCTGGTGTTTTATGAAGCATGCATTTGTAGGGATGTTCTAAGGAAGGGAATCAATTATTCACTTGGGTGTTTCTGAGCTATAAAAGCAGAAGCGGGGTGCCACCCACCGCTCCAGCCCTACCGACCCTTTCCTTTGCTTTCCTCTCTGCCCATCTCGCAGTTGAAGGCGGTGGGGATGGGGCACAGCCCACTCTGCACGCGCTATTTACCGACCAAATCAGGGATTAAAAGAGATTTTCATTTTTATAAAGTGATTTCTAACCTTGTTTTCCTGCTGGCACTGTTGGCATTGTGCAAAGCAATGAGGGAGATTGCAATTTAATTTGTGCCTTTCCCAGCTTGTCGTTAATCTCCCGACTTACTGCCGGTATTTGATTTCTGTAGCATTACTTCATGATAAAGGGATTATCCTGGACCATAGGTCTCCTCTTTGATGCTCATCTGTTGGGGATTACTGAGAAATTCTGTAGTTAGTTAATGGGTCAAATAGGCACTGTCCCCTCCAGCCCTGAGCGCAGGGATGGGGCGCTGCCCGCTCTTCCAAAATGGGAAAGCAGGAATGAATTATTTAAATGGGCAGAAGATAATTAGCACTAATCAATCTGGATTCTGCCCAGGCTATATAGCATTAATCTTACTAATTATTTAATATCGCTAACACAGTTTGCAGTGACTTCAACAGTTCAGTGAATTTGGCGTTGAGTAATAGATATAAAGTGATTGATTCTGAGTTGAAAGGCCCCTTGGGGCTGTAGATCCGACCATTTAATTAATCAAATTATCACTTTCAGGCCTTTCGAGGAGTAGCAGCGCAGTCTTGCAGGGGGACTTTTTTCCTTGCACGGATGGTTATTGTCAGATTGCAGGAGGGAGCATTGTGTCAAGAACATGAAGGCAGAAGTTGGAGCACATTGGCAGTGTGAGTGATGAGTTCTGAGGGGACGGGGTGTGCAGCCTGGGCAGCCTGGGCTGCTATGAAACGTGGAGGTTGGTGGCCCTGCCTGTGGTATGGGGTTGGAGATTCATGATCCTTCAGGTCTCTTCCAACCCGGGCCATCCTGTGAGTGCTGACATCGCAGCACAGTTCTGACCCAGGGGGAGGCTGAGCTCACACTGTGCCCCACAGTGACCCACAGCATTGGGGCTGTGCAGCCGAGGTCAGGCAGCCTGAGAAGTGGGAAGGCGGGGATGCATTATGGAGTAATTACTTACTCATCTCCTGGTGGTTATTGAGCACAGCCCTGGCTTTGATGAATCGCTGCTCAATTTCTGTGACGGGTGTGCAGTTGGAGCAGTGCCCCGAGGCTGCTGTCAGGAGGGGCTGCGAGGTGCTGAGCTGTGAGCAGCAGTGGTGCTGAGAGGAACTGATGGCATTTGCTTGGGATCGGCCTGGGATTCGTTCAGTAGTTCTACATTTTCTTCTAAAGAGCTCTGGGTTGAGCACTGGAGCCCCTGTCTGCAGCACGTAGCTGTTGGCCGTGTGCAGGTAAGGAGAGCTTTGGTGAGGCTGGTAATGGATTCACAGCAAGGAAACAAACTGAAAGCAGTGGTCGATTCCAGAGCAGGATTCTCTGGAGCTCACCCAGGCCTACCGTGTCCTGGCAGCAGCAGGAGTGCAGGAGAGAAAGGGGAGCAGAAACCTTCCTGCTGTGATGTGGGGAGGAGCCGTGGGACTTGGAGTCAGCTTTCCTCCTCTGTTCATCTGTATTTGTGTTTGGGGAGTTCAGATTGCAGTTTACAGATGTAAACGCATCTCCCATGATGTCTTCCTCACCTCCCAGGAATACACAGCAAGAGCTGTGAGTTGTGCACAGTGAGAAAACACACAGCACTGCTCCATGCCCCTCTGTAATGGCAGTGACAGCAGCAGCGACAGCAGGGCTGCAGGCAGCAGGTAGGGATGCTGCTGCCCCTGTGACCCAGGGAAGCTCCTCACCAGGAGCTCAATGCACTGCACTCCCCACCTGCAGGGATATCATCTCTCTTATTAGTGTTTGCCATCACACAGTTTAATCAGGGTCACTCAGCGGGGCTGTAAATGACATCTTAATTAATGGCCCTGATACATGCCAGCGCCCAGCAGCCCCGCAGCGCTGCTGGCTGCATGCTGCTCCCCAGTGCAGCCTTAAATCAGCACTGAGGCTGTGATCTGTGTGTCCAGCTGGGTGATTCAGTGCCTGCTCTCCCAAAAGAGCACACCAGGTGGACATCCCAGCAGTCAGAGCACAGCACGGGGCATCTGATGTGGCAACGTGTGGCTGTGCGCCCACATCCATCCATCACCTGACTGATGGCTCAGCTCTGTGACTTATTCCAAAGTCAGTCATAGTTCAGAGCCAACCCATAACTCAACACATCACGTCTTTGTCAGTGACACCGAGCTGGGATAACTCAGGGGTAACTTCAGGATTAATTGTGTTACTGATGAAGTTACTGACATGACTTATAAATTGCCCTACGGCCAATAAATCAGAGAGACACCTGAGAGATCCATCATATTTCTTTCGGTCAGAAACTTCATATGCCCTATAAATCAGATATCTGAACAGCTCATTGCACATCAAACCCGTGCTTAGAAAACAGCTTTTGGGGAGAAGATACAGAAGATATACTTATGGGATGTCTGTCTCAAGCTGCTTAGTGGGGCTAAAGAAAACATGAGGTGGGTGAGGGGCAGTGCTGAGCATGCTGGGCTGATCGGTCCCTGCTCTGAAACTGCAACAGGTACACCTTCCTGATAACAATCAATGCATCCAGTGGAGAATTGGGTTTTATTTGATGTGCAGTTCACTTAGGGCCTGACACATCTGTTCAGATTTATTAAAGCAGTTCTCGTGCGTTGAGCTGGCGCTGGTGGATTCCTTGCAATGCATTTTAGGGGGATTTTAAAGTCACGGTGAGGGAAACGTTTTCTGTATCTCACATGGAAACTGCTGTAACTGCGGTGTGTTCTTATCAGCAGGACTCCCTCTGGAATACAGAACCGCCCTGTTTTTGTCCTGTATGAAATGCATGGAGGAGTATTGGGGGCATTTTTAAAGATGCGGAGTTTTAATGAGTCTGTGGGCAATTTACCATAAATCACACATGGAAATGTAAAATCTAATCAACTGGTTGCATCAGCAGAGCCATATGGGCAGGAGTTTCACTCCTGCAAAACCCAGCAAATCCAATGAATACATGGGAGATGATTTGAATGCATCAAGGAGACTTTTAAAGAACTTCTCCGAGAGCACAGCCTGCACAGAGCTGCACCACCAGCAGAGTGGGAGAGGTGCCAGCAAACACTGACATTAGAGGCCTGATGGAAAAACAAGGGGGGAAATAGGGGGAAAAAGGCTTTGGGTTGATGATCTGCTGCTGCTGGAGCTCTTTGCAGCCGTGAAGGTTCAGCAGAGGGGGAAATGATGCTGCCACCTGAACCCAGCTGTGTGCCAGGGCTGCCGTGGGGACATGAGGATCTGGTGCTCAACAGAATGCACATCTCCATGCTGCTGCTGCTCTGAGCACTGCTCCATGAACCCCAAGCACTGGTAGCAGCAGGGCTTCAGCTAAGGATGCTCACCTAGGCAGAAATGAGCCCGAGTGATAACTCCTAAAAACAGAGGTGCTGAGACTCGGTGGTGATGCTCAGTTTCTATGGGAACAGGCTGAGCTGATGAGAGAACCTCGTGTGGAAGAGGCAGGAAAAGAACCGAACGGTGCTGCTGATGTGGGGATTAATTGGTGTGAGTCAGGCTGTGCCTTTATGTAACCTGCAGCAGCCCCAAAGCCACCTCTTGTATGGATGTAAGGAGACGTTGGCAGCAGAACAATCTAATCACTTGTAGCAGCAATTGAGCCCCTGCCTTAAAAGAAAGGAGTGATTTATTTATGTCTGTTGGTTTCTGTATCAATGCCCTGGCAGTGCCATTGAGCTGCCAGCCCTGCTGCCATCCCAGCTCCCAGCTCCCTTACCAGACCATCCCTGATGCCATTCCCACTCCCAGCCCCATCCCCATCCCCACTGCCATCTCTGCTGCCATCCCAGCTGCCATCCCCATTACCATCCCAGCTCCCAGCCCTGTTCCCATCCCCGCTGCCATCTCTGCTCCCATCCCCACGCCCCAGGCTGTGGGCTCTGAGCAAAGCACTCAGGAGAGGCTGCTGCAGGTGTGGGCTCTGAGCTCCCCTCCCCTGCTTGGAAATAATAAGCACAGCTGTGGTGTCATTGTGAAACAAAAACTCATCTGGAAACCAAAATTAGACCCGAAGCAGAAAGATAAACTCTGCTGTAAGCACTTGTAAGAAAGAGTTTAAGAAAAGGATTAAAAGGGATTTGCTGGGTCCCTGGGGCAGAGGGGGCTCTGTCAGGCTGATCTCCAGCACTGTGCTCTGCCCAGTGGCTGTGGGGAGCAGAGCTGGGGGGCAGCAGGGAGAGGGAAGGATGCTTCTGGTGATTTGAGGTCAGGAAAGCAAAACAAGCAGAACAAAGTGCTTGTGACTTTAATCTAAAATGCCTTTATGTTCTTGGGGAGCACAGCTTGTGTTCCAGAGTTTGTGTCAGAATAAAACCACCACGAATGTTGCTGGGAATTTCCAGGATTGACATCACAGGGTCACAGGCAGGAGAACGCTGCAGGCAGGGCTGCATGAGCTGGTTAGCAATTATGTTAATGCTGGTAATTAAATTCATTTATTGGAAGCCATAGGAGCACCGCTGCCACGAGCACTGCCAGCACTGCGCTGTGCCCATCTCCATCCCGAGCAGCACAGCCCTGGGATGGCACAGCACTGCTTGGGAGTTACATTGCATTCAGAACAAGTGTAGCCTGAGCAAAATTACACTGAGAGAATGCAAATGAGCTGCAGTTCCTTTTCGTTTTCCCCTCCAGCTGCAGTCATTCTGTTGCTGGTGGACTTATGCAGTTGGGCTGCACATTTTAATTGTCGTTTACGCACACGCACTGTCACATCCAGGGACTAAAAATGTATTTCTGTATTGCATCCTAATCTGAACCACAGCAGAAAAACAGTCAGGATGTGTGGTTTGGTTCCAGCTCCATTTTGATCTGCCCTTAGAGTGGCTGAGGGGAGAGGACTGCACATATCTGAGGTGCCTCACTGCCTTTCTTCCCCTTCCCTTTCCCCTCCCTCTTCCCCTTCCCCTTCCCTTTCCTTTCCCCATCTTCTTTCTCTTCTCCTTCTCCTTCTCCTTCTCCTTCTCCTTCTCCTTCTCCTTCTCCTTCTCCTTCTCCTTCTCCTTCTCCTTCTCCTTCTCCTTCTCTTTCCTCTTCCCCTTCCCCTTCCCTTTCCCTTCCTCTCCCTTTCCCTTTTCCTTTTCCTTCCCATTCTTCTCCTCTTTCCACTTTCCCTTCCTTTTCCATTTCCTTTTCCCCCTCCCCTTCGCTTTCCCCTTCCTCTCCCTTTTCCTTTTCCTTTTCCTTTCCCTTTTCCTTTCCCTTCCTTTTTCCCTTCCCTTTTTCTTTTCCTTCTTACACTCCTTCCCTTTCCACTTTCCCTTCCTATTCCCTTCCCTTTCCTTTCCTCTTCCCCTTCTTTTTCCTTTTTCTTCCTATTTTCCTTCTCTTTCCACTTCCCCTTCCCTTTCCATTATTCCTTCCCCTTCCCTTCCTCTTCCACTTCCCTTTTCCTTCCTGTTACCCGTCCCTTTCCCCTTCCTCCCCCTTTCCCTTTTCCCCCCCTTGCCCCTTCCTCCCCCTTTCCCCTCCTCCTTCCTCTTCCCTTTCTCCTTTCCCTTTTCCCTTTTCCCTTCCCCTCTCCCTTCCCCTTTCTCTCTTCCTCTCTCCCCGGCTGATCAATTATTTAACGTGTTTCATCCCAGCTCAGAGCTCCCTGAAGTGAGTTGTTTTAAATTAAATACATTTCTCTTTGAATCAACTCAAGTCCCTGGGAAATTTTTACTTCTGCAAATGAGCTCATTTGAATTTTGGAGGTGTACCTGAAGCTGGTGCCTGTGTTTTTTTCTTTATTTTTATTATTTCACATCTCATTCCACTTTGTTCCAGGCTCAGTCTTTCCCCTGCAGCAGTGCCCCATGCACTAATTTATCTGAATAATTTCAAAAGGAATGTATTAAAGTGCCCAACATGAGATTTCCTTGGAGAGCTGATGTGGGTTAACCGTCTGTATCTTATTGTACTGGCTTGTTTGGAAGGCGTCTAACAACCATCCATTAGAGATATAAAGCTGAATAATGACTACGGTTATATTTGGGAGGAAAAAAAAAGAAGAGAACTGTTTTCTATGAATAACAGCACTGGGGCATTCAGAGCACTATTGGCTGCATGCTTTTCAGGAGCCTGTGCTGAAAAACACATTTCTCCCTTAATAACATCTGTATCCCTTGTACGACGCGAGCTTTCCCTAATCCTCTAAATACATTTGGAGAAGACAACAAAAATCTGTAAGTCACACTGCGGATTATGGCTTCCCGGGATGCAAACCACCTCTTCATCTTCCCAGGCTCGCAGAGAGAGAAAAGCTGCCTTTAGGAACGCAGTGCTGGCAAAGAATGGCTCTGCTCCTGCAGCTGGAGCCGGGCACGGTGGGCACAGCTCAGGTGGAGCTCCCTGCCTGTGCTGCTCAGCTCTGCCCCACAGCCCTGCTCCCTCTGCAGCCCTCCATCACAGAGATCCCTTCTTCAAGAGGCAATTTCCCCTCGTTTTTGGAGGTGAGATTGAAACAAGGTGTGCAGTTTACACCTGGATCTCATCCTTTGTTGTGTGAGTGCACGCCTGGCAAACCAGCTGGCTCTCACACCAGGCTGAGTGCTTCCACCCAGCAGTGGAAATGGAAATTCACCCTTGGCATTCCCCCTCACCCTCAGCTCCAGCTCTGTGGTCAGGATGTGATGGCCTTTGCACGGTGCATGGTTAAGCAGATGGAGGGAGTTGAAGCAGCCACTGTCTGTTCCAGTCCAACTGAAGCTTCAGAACGAGCTCATTCCTTTCAAACAGAATAATTTGCAGTTTCTTTGGAGTTTTTAAGCCAAGCTGTTTCCCTGCTTATTACCTGAATCTGCCACTCGGATTCAAGAGCTGCCTGCTTTGTTCAGCAGTGACTGCGGGCTTCCTGCCTGCCTCAGCTCTTGACAGGGAGACCAAAAAAACAGAAAATGATCCAAAATGGGGCCCTTCAACCAAGGTGAACTGCAGCAGCACCAGCTGGCACGCCGAGCTGCCAGCACTGCAGCCACCACCGTGCTGCGTGCCCATGGCACTGCTGCTGCACAACCAGGAGCAAAGGGAGCAAGCACCCCGTGGTTGAGCCCCCTGCACCTGCTAAGGGCAAACAAAGCATCCCCCAAGGAATCAAATCAGTGGTGCTCAGCCAAAATGCACAGCCGATGCAGCACAGCTCGTGGGATGGAAGAAATTGCTCGTCGTGCTGGCTTACAGACACGCTTCGGGAGGAAGACAGAGGCTGCATGCAGACAAGGAGTTTCACATTTTGGTGGTGGGGATGCCCAGAGCTCTGGGTGCCCCTTCTGCCTGCTGGGGCCGCTCATTCCCTGCCCCCCCAGCTGCCAGGCTCCGAGCTGCTGCCTCCTTTACTTATTTATCCGAAAAGGCGCTGCCTTTGAAGCTCCGTTAGCTGCTATCTCTCAGGCTGGCAGAGCCGTACTGCACATCTCCTTATTTCTTTCCTTTTGATCTCCCTGAAGTGATTTGCGTTACCCCTGCCAGGCTGCCTGCCCAGGCCTCCATCTCTGCTGTGAGTTCACTGTGCTTTGATGTTTCCTGGAGCATCACTCACACAGCTGCAGCTCTGGTGCAGTGATGGGGAGGTGGCACCGGTGAGCTCCCCATGGCACCGCTGTGTGCCACAGTTGTGCTGCTGTGCTGGCCAAGGAGTTCACTGCTGGCAGCAGGTCTGCTGTGTGCTACTTAGCTCAGAGAGTGCCCTGATGTGCCAGCTTACTGCTTTCAATCCTCATGCCAGTATTAGCATTAAGGCTGTGCTTCTGAGCCAGGTGAGCCACAGCACTCAGGACTCTGTAGGAGCAGCTGTGGCCACAAGGGACATACAGCTGTGTGCACACCTGGGAAAGGTGTTCAAGGGCTCAGAGCTAAGCAAGGGCTGCACTGTTGTGTCTGCATTTTGGGGTGTTGTGCTCCAACTCCCAGGCAGGTCAATGGGCAGGAGATGCAGTGAGTACCCAGAGGGATGAGATGCAGGTGGTGATGCTGGTCTCTGGCAGCCCCTGCACGGTGCTGTGCTCCTGCAATGCCATTCCCAGTGGTGCTGGGCCTCACTGTGCAGGCTGTGAGAGCTTGGTGACATCTGCCAGGGCCTGTGGGTGCAGGCAGGTGGTGTCTGAGTGGGACTAGGAAGGAAGTATGGGACCTGAGCAGAGTGGCTGCACTGCTCTGTTCCCTGTTGCTCTGAGGGCTCTTCTGCAGCACACGCACTGGGAGAAACCCAAGCACAGTGTCAGGTGGGTGGTACTACATGTGATAACTTCACAAAAGTTGCTTCCTCCCAGTGGAGAAATAGGGCTGAGAGAGAATGGCTGAGGGGGCAGAGGGCTGTGAGTTAGCACAGAGCTCTGCTTTGAAGATCAGCCTGAGCTTCCCTCCAGAGGACTGAGCAGCACGTGATGTGATAACCTGATTAGCACAGGACTCCTTGCAAACGCATCTGCAAAGGGCTTTGAACTTCTGCATGGAGCACAATCAGCGTGCACTGCATAACAGAGGGGGATGGAGCTTTCAGAAGGCCCCCTCTGCAGCCAGCTGTGCTCAGAACATGGTTACACTCGGTGAGGGAAGGTGGGCAGGGGCTGTGCATCAGTGTTCTCTTGCTATGAGGAACACAGAGGTGCCTTCAGGCTGGGGCTGAGGCTGCTCAGTCCGTGCAGCAGCCCCAGAATGGCACAGGGCTCCCATTTATCACCTGGAACACTTAAAGTAGTGCTTTTCTTCGAATACGGTCTTACGGGTTATTCATTTTAATTCGAGACATCCTTGAAGGTGAATTTAATACCATTCATACATTTTCATTTATAAATTTGTCAGTAATAAAAGTGTTGGCTCATGGGGGAAAGTAGCTGCATAATTGCAACTTACACGCTTGTCTTACTGAAAAACTGCTGGCTCAGGGCTCGCTCGCGCCGCGCGCCATGCATGAAATTGCAAATAGAATTTAATTTGCCCTTGTATCCTGTAAGATCAGCTTCAAATGATTAATGCAGGAGAGAACGCTGTCAGGATTTTATTCACTACAGCCTCAAAGGAGCGCGGAGCAAAACTGAAGTGTATAACATGACTGTGTGCAATACACAGCGTTTGGAACTTCTGCCGTGCAGTGAACAGTCGACTCCAGCTGTAGTTCAGGTGCTGAGAAGGGCTTCCCTCTGCAAGTCACTCTTTGGAGGGTTTTAAAGGTCTCTTCAGAGGGACTCGTGCTGCTGGAACATTTTCTGCTGCTGCTATGCCCCAATAAGAAATGTGATTCATTTCCATAGGGCTAATTTAAAGAGGGAAGATTGAGGTTGGATGTCAGGGGGAAGTTCTTCACTATGAGAGTGGTGAGGTGCTGGAACAGCTGCCCAGAGAGGCTGTGATGCCCCGTCCATCCCTGGAGGTGTTCAAGGCCAGGTTGGATGGGAGCCTGGGCAGCCTGGGCTGCTATGAAATGTGGAGGTTGGTGGTCCTGTGTGTGGCAGGGGGTTGGAGCTTCGTGATCCTTGAGGTCCCTTCCAACCTGGGCCGTTCTGTGATTCTGTGACTGGCTTGATGTGTTGGGAGTCATCATTGCATTGTCCTCTTCTCCAAACCACCTCAGTGTTGGGTTTGTGAGGAGGTTGTGGCTCAGAAACTGTTCCAACCAGAACAGCAATTGAGGAGTGAAATGTGTGTTGTGAGCGTGTTACTGACATTGATTGCCTGGTACTGATACAAATACAACAGAATTGCTGTAGATCCCATGTAAGCCACAGCTTTGGGCATTCCCATCCCAGGGCAGCACTCCCTCCATCCCACAGTCTGATACTGCACTGGTTCAGCTGCCAGTGAGATGAGATAAATCAATGCTAATTTCATTGTATTACAACGGTATTGATTTCCTATTAAAAAACAGACAAAGCGGGTTACGGCTTTAGGAAAGCTATTAGGAGTTTTAAGAAGGTTTTGTTTCTTTATGGAGAATAACTGGGAAATCGGTGCTTACCACTGCTGGGTCTGCAGGGCTGGAAAGGGGGGATGAGAGCAGCCATGCAACCCAGAGCTCAGCAGGGCTGGGAGAATTCAGAGGAGGGATGACATAAAAGCTGGGAGAGACAATAAAAGAGCAGAGAATGAAATGGGAAGACAAAAGATCTAATTACAAATGACATTATTTGCCTTCTTATCAGCGTGACTCAATTTTATTTTCTTATTGCTTTAATCTTAAAGCCTAATTCAGTGGAACACAGTGCATAAGGGAGGCAATGAGTGCCACCCGGTGCTCATAGGGGCAGGCTGAGGCACAGAGCCCACAGGGATCCCTGGGCACCACTTCTCCGGGGCTGGATGCACCCCTGCTCAGTCCTGGGGAATTCATCCTAATAGGAAAGCAATACAAACTCAGGGTTCTTCCCTGTGCTTGTGTGCAATGGGATCCAAAATGCTCTGGCTGTGATGGGGCACCCAGTGTGACCCAGCGTTTAGCTGAGCACCTTACAGAAGTAGGAATGATTCTGATGTTGCAGCGTGTTGTGCTGAGTGCTGAAGGGAAGCCAGTGGTGCTCAGGGAGAAATGCAGTTGTGCTTCCAGAGGGGGCAGCGATTCTGAGGCAGTTTGCATGAATTCCAAAGCAAAACTAAGCAAGAATCTGGCCCAATGCTTGGGGACTCTTGAAAACTCTCTGAAATCGTGCTCTCAGTAGGCATATCACCATAACAAAGTAGTAATTAGTCCAGAAAAAATTAAGCGATTTAAATAGCCCAAGAAGCAAACCACAGGTGATGGGAAATGACACCTGAAGTCCAACGCTGCCCTCAGTCCCCACCTCTCTGCTGCTGAGCTGGGATGAGGTTGGGGCATTCCCACTCCCAGCACCACAGCCTGGAGGGGATTCCTCACCCCCCCACCCCTATTGTTGTTGTTGGGGTGGACACTACAGCAGTTGAGGTGCAACCTTTCATCGCAGCTCTGGCAGAGCAGGAATGTTCACAGTTTGAATTGCAGCTCTCTCAGCCCGCTGTGTTCAGCCTTTATTGTCGTCTTATGCTGTTTTGTGATTGACTAAAAGCAGACCTGGGTTTATTTTGGGTTATATATAGTGCCAGGGACGTGCAGCTGACACATTCCCATGCATTGATCTTTAGGCCAGCTCTGAGAAAGGCAATTCAATAGACAATTAAATTAGCAGTGGCATTTGTCATGTTGAGCTCAAATGAGATCCCAAGAAGAAATGGCCCCATTACTGTTCTGAGTTCATCACTCCACCTGGAATATCACAGCCCTTCCAGCTCAGGACATTCCCTCATTCCAGCAGCAGAACCCTGGTTGCCCCACAGTGAGACAGCAGAGCAGCACAGTACAACACCAGCACTTCTTCCCTGGGTGAACGCGTCTCTCCAAGCCCAGGCATGATGCAGGTAAGCCCACCTAATGGCACAGTAACACCTTCCATCTGCTGTGGGATTCCAGATCTGTGGGGGCGCAGCTGCACACAAAGTGTGTTCTGCAGCAGTGGCAAGTCTTGGAGATCTGGATCACTTCTGCAACAATGAATCTGTGCTAATTAGCACTAGAAATAAATGTTTATGATGTAAGGAATGACAAAAGGTGTTTATCACCAAGCTAATAACTCACTGCAGAGGAATCTTAAGGCCAAGCCATGCAATGTGAATTGAAATGATGCTCAACACGACTCACAGAGCTTCGTGGCATTAGGCAATGTGCTAATTAGACAAAGCTCCTCACTGGTAATGCCTCTCTCGTTAGGAACAGACATTGGCCATCAGCCTCTCGGAGCTCTGTGAGTTGTGCTGATGTTAAACCAGGGCTCCAGAGACCTCCCTCTGAGTTACAGGTGGCTGCTGAATAGAAACAGGAGCTCAGGGCTGAGTTCTGCTTCCCACCACCCAGGGGTTCAGTGCCTGAGCTGCAGGGATGTAACACCGTGCCTGCACAGATGGGTGCACGTTGTAAGAAGGTAGCAGCTTGCATCGTGATGGAGAACATCTTCATTAGTTCCGAGGGGAAAAATACGATTAAACTCAAGATTGGGCGCAAACACGGACTTCTAATGCTTCATTTCTCCTACTGGATAAATAATCTGGAGCGTGAGTGCAGCTCCCTTCCCAGCATCTGCAGGCACTGCACTGAGCACTGCTGGGCAGGGCTGGCTTTCCCCTCCAGAGCTCATTCCCAATCACAGAGTTGGTTACATCACCTTCGTTTCAATAAATCGCAATTAGCAGCCGCTGCTTGGAAATCAAACCACTGCTTTGTGGTTGGACCCGATGATCTGTAAGGTCTTTTCCGACCTGAGTGATTCCATGATTCTGTGAAACTCCCCAACTTCTTCTCCTTGAAGAACAGCTCGCATCGTCCAGCGTTCTCCATCCCCACCGTGATTTAGAGGAGCTGAACCTCTCTATTAAGTAACATTTTCCAGGCCATGATTTCCCTCCTGACGTTTCCTGTCAATTAGCCAAAGCAATTTCCGCTGACTAATAAAGCAGTTGGTTAGGCTCATTTTCCAATCAAAACTCACTTCATTTCAGCAAATAACGGTTGAGAAAAGAATTGATCAGAATCCTGGCCAGGCACCAACCTCCCCAGCCCAGGATGGTCACAAACAGCAGCAGGAGGTGCAGCGATGCTTTCTTCTCCTCATTCTTTCGGCTGTGCTGGTGGGAGCAGCACCACGCCGTCATCCCAGCCCACCGAAGAGAGATGGGCACAGCCTTGAGTCCTTCATGTGCCTCACGCTGATTTCCCATCGCTGTTACTAAGGGATGTGGCTGTTTGTTGGTGGTACCCCTCCTGAATTGCTTGCTTGATAGGGAATGGGAGGAGGGTTTGTTAAGGCTGGTGACCTGGCTTTCCTTCCCAGACCTGAATTCTAACAGTTCATACGGTTTCACAGTGTGTGTCGTGCACTCTGCTGGAAGAGCAGAAGGATGCTGAAAATAATGGCTTTAATTTATTGTACTTGATGAATTAAGTCACCTTCCATGAATATTAACGGGACGAGCCACGACAGTTTTGAAAACACGAGTCTGAATGATTCATTTTCCTATTGCTCCACGGTTCTGCTTTTGCTCCCCATGAGCATGGCAGCCCTGCCCACCCCCAGCAGGACTCCCCACACTCCGTCTCTGGGCTCGGGTTCAGGAGCTGAGCTCAGTGTCAGTATTCAGCTCAGTGACTCCTAAACCCCCCCGGGCGGAGTGTAAAGAGGCTTCAAAGGAAAACTTCAGACCAAAATCTTCCTTGCCATCAGAATTTTTTAACCTTGAAGACATCACCCTGCAGACGCATCCCTGACTGCTAACGAGGAGCAGGAGGTGAGGCCGTTTGGCTGGGATTTTTCCTGCTGAACTCAGAAAACAGCCCTGGGGAACAACATGTAAATGTAGCAAAACTGCAAAGTGTGGGAGCTGCACTACGACGTGGATGGGCATGGAATTCCTGAGCAGCAGGTAGCAAGGTGCCTCAGCAGTGCACACCAGTGGCCTCTAAAGAGCCCGTGCAGGGGATTCACCCCCACCTGCAGAGGCTGTGCTCTGTTGGCACTGTCTGTTACATTTTGCCCTGCAGCCACGCAGCAAATTGCTTCTCGGATCTCAACGTCAGCCCCTTAAAGGCGCTGCTGACCTCACCTTCACCTCTGTGCTCCCTCAGCCCCCCGTCTTGCTGTGCAGACGTTCACAGTGCAGCTGGCAACAGCCACCCCTGAGCCCACGCACATCCAGAGCCTCACAGGGCGCAGCGCCAGGGGCCAACAAGCTTCACTGTGCCCTCAGACCTCAGGCTGCAGAGGCAGCCAGTCCATACAGCACAGTTAAGCTGTGCGTTGAGTCTGCAGCCAGCTGGGTCCGTTCTATTTGCTTCAGAGGTTAATCCTCCAACTAAACCTGCATGGCACCCACGTGCCAGGGCAGAAAAGCACCCATGTGCCAGGGCAATGTGGTACCTGTGTGCCAGGGCAGCAGGGCTTCCCCTCTGCAGCACATTTCCCTGCACAGCCATGAGAGAGAATGCAGAGCGAATGGCACCCATTATCTTTCTTTCTTATTGAGGAAAATCTTTAAAAATATTCACAGCTGTGCTGAAAGCTCTCTGGATGTTCTTCCCGCGGATCCCAAACAAGAGCGGGTTGCAGAGAGCCCTTTTATTCCTCAGTTATTACTCAATCACTGAAGGAGCAGCACAGGGGAGATAAATGAGATCTCATCGTCTCCTCATGTTTCTCAATTTATTTTGTGGGACACATTTCCGCACGCTTTTCTCCAGACAGCACTTTATCTCTGCTTTTCTTCCATTACCTCTCTCATTTTTCACTTACTTTTTTCCCCTTTCAGCTCCCTTTGGTTTTATCCCTCTGCTTCTCGAGGGCATCTGATGAAGAGCACAAACAGCCACGCTTTATTCTGGAGTACAGCAACCCACAGTGCAGTTGTGTTGTGAATGTTGTGTCCGTGGGGCTCAGCTCTTGGTGCACAGCTTTGCATCCTTGAGGTGCTGAGGATTTCCTTCCTGGGTGCTGCTCCATGAGCAGAGTTGCTTCTTCCATTTCTGACGCTGAATTATTGGAGTTGGTGCCGTGAGGACAGAGCCCAGCCAATTCTCATGGATTTTCATACACCAACTTCCTTAATGGTGAAAAAGTCTCAGAGATCGCTGTGGCTGTGGGACACACACAGACATCTGAGCTACGGTGCTGACTGGGGACTGTGGGGCACTTGTACTGTGAACACAACTTCCAAAGGGTTTGAATCACAGCAATGGGAGTCAGATCCTACCAGGAATAGACAATAACTCTACATTTGGGTTTTAAATGCCATGAATGAATGAAGATGTATCAGATCCCACTGCTAATGAATGCATTTATCTCCACGTGCAGCTGTCTGCTTAATTCCAACCACCCAGGGGCAGCCCGGGCTATGGGGAGTGGGAGGAGGAGAGCATCACTGCACAGCAGCCGTGACCTGCAGGAAGCTGATGTCCCTGGGAACTGCTGAATTTCTGTTCAGCCACAATTATGGACTTCCTAAACACACTCTCTTTCTGTAGAGATGAGTATTTTAATTATACGTGCTGTTGCAGAGTCATGGTTTATGACTCAACGGGGGACCTCAGCTGCTGTAAATTGCAGCAGCTCCACTGAATTCAGTGCCCACTGCATGCTGCTGCCTCTCTCCATCTCCTGTTTATCCCATCCATCACCCAGAACCTCTCTCCCTAAAAAGTTTGCATCTGCTTTAATAAACACTGGCTCCGGGAGAAGAGAAGCTGCCCTGCAGAAGGCTCCCCACAAAGGGACAGGGCAAAGCAACAGGCTTTGCTGGGGCACACAGCTCTGCTGCCCTGAGGAGTGCTATGGCTGCCTGTAGAGCTGGAGCATCCTTCCCATAGGTGTGGGACATCCCTCCCATAGATGTGGGGCATACTTCCCATAGGTGTGGGGCATCCTTCCTACAGCTCCTTAGCATCCTTTCCACAGAACCAGGAATTCAGGCCACTGGCAGCACCCAGCCTCCCCGAGCACATGCTGCTTTATGGAGCACTTGTCAGTGTTTGAGGGGTTGGTTTGGTCCCGTTTTGCTAAACAGAAGTCTGTTTGTAAATGAAGCTTTCTCTTTGGCAGTAAATATTGACATTCCTCTACTGAAACATGAACCTAATGCTGAGGGAGCCTGGAAAGCCTCATGGCTGCTGCTGAGCACAGTGCATCCCAGGTACCCACTACTGGAAGAAGCCCGTTTTGCTTTCTGAACCGTGCTCCTCTGCTTTCTTAACATGTCGTGTTAACATCCTGCCTGCTTAATGCTTAAAACTGGGCAGGGCTCAGGATGCCCACACTGCTCAGCACCCATTATCCACATCAAGCACTGAGATGGCAGAGCAGAGCCCTGCAGCTTTACGTTGCTGCTGGTTATAAAATATTCAAGGTGAAGCCGACGGGAACAAAAACTGTTTTGCAGCGTTAATTATAATGAGGATAACGCTCAGCATAATTCTGCAAAAGTATTCAGGCCAACATATTAAGATCTTAACAGCGGCAGATAAACCTGAAATTACAAGTGCCTTGGGTTTAAATGAGGAAATGTTGAGTCAGTGTAAACAGAGCAGAGGTTCCACTGAATCAAGATAAATTAAAGCAGCTCACTTTCATTTCGAAAGAAAGGTCTTCAACGAGAAGGAAGAGATTGCTTCACAAAGCAGCCATGCCCAGCAGTGTGAACCTTTGAAACACATCAAAGCTCATTGCTGATCCATACCTCTCCTGTTATGTTGTCTGTGTGTCCAAAGCACGTCTTGCTTCCATGGGATAAAGTATTGTTAGTCAAAAAGCATCCATGTATATCACAGATGTTGGGTGAGGATGGAGTCGCACAGTGGGACTTTGCTTGCTGGAAGTGCTGAGGACCCGAAGCAGCACTGCCTGCTCTGGTGCAGGGGTGTGAGGTCATTTAGCACAGCACCACAGAGCTGCACAGCTGCTTCCAAACCGCCGTGCAGGTGGTAGCAAATGTCACAGATGGGCAAAAGGACTTCAGTGGGGGTAGAAACTGCAAGAGAAGGCAGCGTTGTGCAGTCTCACTTTTGGTCCTTGAGGCCGGGTGGCTGCTGGACGGCAGCAGGTTGATGGCAAGCAGGAAATCCAGCTCAGGCTCACACCACCCATCCACGTGGCACCAGAAAACCCAACCTGGGCCTGGCACACTGGTGCAGCTCTGTGCACCCCAGCAGCTCTGCACTGCACAGGGTTTGGCAGCCGCACGCTGCCTTCACACCCCCTGCTGCAATGTGTTCCCCACCTCTCACACAGCCCTCTGCCACAGGCAGCCGCCGTGCGTACGGTACGTGGTGATGCATACGAGCACCATAATGAACACAGCGATGTTTTGGTGCAGATTAAAGTGAAAAATTGACATGTCCCTGGCTTCGTTTTACTGCAGCGCCATTCATTGGTGCCATCTGTCTTAGTCCTCCGTAAATGGCAGCTCTTTGGGATTGATTGACAAGGGGATAGATTTCCTGCCACCGAGTTTTGAGGCCAATCAATCACCCGTGTCTATTAATTACAAAGACCTTAAAGTTGCAGGGTGCCATTTTTTTGCTCCGTGCACAGAGTGCTGCCACTCTCCCTTGGCAGCTGATGACGCTGCTGTGCAGTGCACTGCAGGTGGGGGATGGATCCAGATCTGCTGCCATGCAGAGTGCTGCCCTGGAAATGGCAATGCATCCAAATCTCCTCACGTTCTGCACGGATTTGTAGTGCTGCTATGCACAGTTAAGCAGATAATGTTTTTCACCCGGGGAAACCTGCATTTTTACACTCGGAGTAATGATTCTTTATACGTGCAATATTTTCCCGTATAAAGTTGCCAACGTATGAAATAGAAAATATAGGATGCGAGATAGAGCGTGCATACAGACACATCCATAACTGAGGACTTCCCGTGGACTTCTTGCACTTGCAGGCATACAAAGTGGAGCTGCAGCGCTGAGCAGCGGCTGCTCTGAGCCACGGAGGAGCAGAGCAGTTCTGTAGGACGAGGATGAACAAGAACCTGTCTTTAAATTCTTCGGTACACAAACCCGAATCCGACCCATCCTGCAGTGAGGTGATGTCTGATGTCTGACAGCCTCCGAAGTGAAAGAGGCGGATATTTGGGGAGGCGCGGCGCTGCCTCAGCTAATTGCGACTCCGGCAAATGCTGAATGGTGTGAAAATTTGAAGAGCATTTTGAGGGACGTTTACAGTGCTTTATTTCCTCCCAAATGGAGGATTAATGTGTTTGTAAATTCCCCCGGCTCCAGCTGCAGCGGGAAAGGAGCTGTAATATCCTCCTTGGAGATGAGCGCGGTGTGATGAATGTTTCTGCTCGGCTCCAGCCACGATGGGCTGTGCTGCATCCCTACACAAAGGGGATGTGCAGCATTAGCCCTGCACTGCTGTGAAGTAAGCGGGCAGCGTTTGCTCCACAGGAGATGTTTGTAGAAGTCATCTTTTGAGAGTTCTCCATGTGAAACGGCCCTTTGCTCAGCTCCGAGCCTGGCCCGGCCGATTGAAATTCCCAGCTCCTGCTTAGGGGAATATCTTGAAAGAGAACTCAAGGCTGCAGAGCCATCTGTGCTTGTAGGCTCCTATTTATTGTGAAATAATTTCCCACTGCTGTTTTCTAAACTGCTCTGACAGAAACAAAGCGGGCGGTTGGAGGGCTGCCTTGCTAGGCAGCGGCCTCACGGAATTGCGGGTTTGACCTCATTTTATCCTCCGAGTATTTAGAGATTGCTTTCATGCCCAGGAACCATATGAGAAGAATATAGATTCCTTCCAGAGTACATTGAACTTGGAAACAAGCGGTGACCTCTAAAGTTGGATTCCACGGCCGCGAGGATAAAGAACTTTTCTCTTTAGCAATGAAAGGAGCGGGTTTTATATCAACCAGGAAGAACAGCTGCTCGACTAAAAATAACAATAAAGTGGAAATGGAAAAGCTGCTTCCAAATTATTTCGTTTTGAAGATATCATTATGCCAGCTCTGCAGTTCCCTTGTGCTCCCCATGTCCGTGTTGCTGTCTGGCAGTGGAAGCCAGTGGAGGAAGTTGGGGGATGTGATGGTCAGTTGTGTTTCTCCTTTGTGAGCGGGCTGGAGGAATCCCAGGCATTTATACAGACTGGGAGGGGCAGTCCTTGAGTCCTTGAAAAGGACCTGGGGGTCCTGATGGATGAAAAACTGAACATGAGCCAGCAGTGTGTGATTACAGCTTGTAAAGCAAATGGGATCCTGGGCTCCATCAGCAGAGGGGTGGCCAGCAGGGACAGGGAGGTGATCGTCCCCCTCTGCTCTGCTCTTGTGAGGCCCCACCTGCAGTGCTGTGTCCAGGTCTGGAGCCCCCAGTACAAGAAAGACAGGGAGCTGTTGGAGAGGGTCCAGAGGAGCCACAAAGATGATCAGGGGGCTGCAGCACCTCCCTACAAAGACAGGCTGAGGGAGCTGGGTTTGTTCAGCCTGGAGAAAAGAAGGCTGCGGGGTGACCTCATTGCAGCCTGCAGTACCTAAAGGGAGCCTACAAACAGGAGGGGAATCAACTCTTGGAAAGGGGAGATAACAGCAGGACAAGGGGAAATGGTTTGAAGTTGAGGGAGGGAAGATTGAGGTTGGATGTCAGAGGGAAGTTCTTTGCTATGAGAGCAGTGAGGTGCTGGAACAGCTGCCCAGAGAGGCTGTGATGCCCCGTCCATCCCTGGAGGTGTTCAAGGCCAGGTTGGATGGGGCCCTGGGCAGCCTGGGCTGCTACGAAATGTGGAGGTTGGTGGCCCTGCGTGTGGCAGGGGGTTGGAGCTTCGTGATCCTTGAGGTCCCTCCCAACCCAGGACATTCTGTGATTCTACGACAGAACAGGGAGGGTGTCCAGGGTGGCAGGAACAGAATGGAGAGGTTCTGTGGGCCTTATATAAACCTCTTGTCTCCATGCTCTATAGAATGGCATCGCTGTGTGCAGGGCCACTGCACTCCTCCTCCTTGCCTGCCTCAGTGCTGACACTGCTGGGAGAGTCGGAAATAGGTCCGACACGGATGGCTCTGTCCTCCTTTGTATTTCCCAGAATAAGAGCCAATTAACGTGTTCTAAAAAAGATGACGGGGGGGGGGAAAGAAATAAAAAGCCCTCTTGGGATGGAGCTTTGATCTCTACCTGCAGTCCTGATGGCAGAGCAGAGCAGCTCTCATCTCGTGGGGGTGTCACATCCCAGGGGACCACATGGGCCTCCATCTCTGGGGGTCCCCAGGGGCAGCGTGGAGCAGGGGCAGCTCCTGCCAGCTCCTGCTCTGAGCAGCAGTGACAGAATTAAGGACAGAAGTAGGAAATAGAATCAGGAAATAGGAGCACTCCCTGCTGAAAATAGCTCGGCAATTGCAGATGTTATATATATTTCATTTATGCAGTCTGCTGCTGCATCTCGGCTAATTGCATCCTGGCTGGAGGAGCTGAACCCGGCACGTGGGCACCACAAAGGCCCCAAATGGGAGCGCTGGGGGTTCCTGCTCTGGGCATCCCTCCCCCTGCCCCTGCAGATTGTAATGGGCTTTAGGGGCACTTAGCATCAGGCCATAAATGCACACCACCCAGTCGCCCACCACAGCAGCCGGAGGGATGGAAGCAATTTCGGAGGCTAATAGGAAAAAAATAAATCTCACCGAATGGAAGGTGATAGCACTGAAGTAACAAATGCACACATCTCGATAAACAGAAAATACTGTAGGGGCCAAATTGTCTTTTTGAAAGATGATGGAAAGACAAGGTCATAAAAGCACTCTCTCACCGTAAGTGCTTACCCCTGGATTTAAATCAGAAATGATACCAGCACTCATTACAGGCATCCTTGTGCTACTGATGGGAGCTGGGAGCGTGCCCTGCCCTGGGCAGCATCCCTCTGGGCGAGGACATGCAGGGTAGGGGCTGAGCAGCAGCTCTGGGCGCTGAAGCAGGACGGTCCCTCCATGCAGGCAGTGGTCACTGCTGTGCAACCCTCGTTACACAAAGATTAATTTCTGCCACTGATCTCGGTCTCCAGCTGAGCCTTTAAATGCGACGGCAGGAGCTGGGCAGCGATTAATTGGTGGGAAGCTCTGATTCAAAAGAAGAAGAAAATTCACCAAAGCTGATTTGAAGGAGTGAAAATCCTCTCCCGGTGTGATGGGAAGTCCTGCAGCCAAACCTGGGGCTGGGGCTGTGGGAGAGCCCCCCAGTGCCAGCGATGGAGCAGCTTCAGGGCACTGCTGGGGGCTGTGATAATGCTGAGTCCTGGGCCATCCCTGCTCCCTGCAAAGCTCCCTGGTGTTGCTTGGAGAGCAATCAGTGCTCACAGCTCCTGCTCCGTGCTACAGAAAGGAGGAGGGCTGGGATGGAAGTGCAGGTCGTTGCACCTCGCTGTCAATTTTCATCTCTTTTTTATATGGCACATTAGCAGAGTTACAAACCTTATTACAGCTTAACAAAGCTCATTCCAGAGCCGTGGCAGCACTGCTCCTGTCCAGCAGTGGGGTGGCAATGGGCTCAGGGCTGGGAGCAAAGAATGCAGTGAGACCCTGCCCTGAAGGGTCACCTCCTTCCCTGCAGGACTGTTGCTTCCCAAGCAAAATAAAAGTATGCTCCGTGTAATTATAGAAAGAAAATAGTTTTGATCTCAGCTTCATACTTCCCAACTTCATGTGTATCATTGTTGGGTGGCTGTTTGTTACCATCAGTGTTTCATCCCACGTTGGTGCTGGTTTGGGGTGACAGTAGAGCAATGCACCGAAAGACAGGAGACTTCCTGAGACCAGCCAGGTGGGGAAATGAGAGCTAGATGGGGCCTGATAGCACAAAGAATTACTGGGAAATAGATTTATTTCAAGAGATTAGCTGCCCTCTGTCCTCTGACCCCAGGAGATTGTGCAGATATTGAAGCTGTTGTCAGAATTTGCATTTCAAAGTAAAATATGCAAAAATAATCACACATTTCAGCCTCCGCAGTATTAGCAGATTAAAACAAATTGACTCTGGGTGCTCAGCATTTATAGCACATCTGATCCAAACCCAGCTCCCTGTAAAAGCCACGTGCATAACTGCAGGGCACGGTGCAGCCCAGGGCACTGAGCAGCATTCCCAGGCAGGGGCTGCCCATGGGGGCTCAGAGTGTCCTGGCCATGCTGTGTAGGATGGCTGTTTTCTTATCTACGGCACCCAAGGGAGCCAGGCTGCAGAGCCATTCCTCGTGGCAGCAGAAATCAGAAGAGGATATTCCCTATTTGTAGGTGGATAAGCCCTGGTGTGTGGCTTTGCATGGCAAGTGATTCTGCACTCAGGTCTGTGCATTCAGCCCTTCCCACTGCCTTAACAGCAGCCTGCTGGTCTGCTCACAGCCAGCCCTGCACCTCTTGGGCAGCTCCGATTCATGCACCAAGCCAAGCCAAGCTCCTTTGGCTGTATTTGCAGCCTCTCCTTCACCTTAATGATGCTCCTGCCCCAGACCAGCTCCAAGCACACTGTGAGGACCACTCACTTGGTGCCTTTGGTCCCAGGTAGGGACCTGGGAGCCCCTGAGCAGTTTGCAGTGGGTTGGTGCACTGCAAGCCCATCTGCTCACTGCCCACAGACCATGCAGAGCACAGCCAGCAGTCCGTGTAGCATGGAGCCCATTCAGAAAAATACAGTGCATTCATGGGAGAGTGAACCACACACCCAGTGCTTAATAATGCAAGGGCTGAGAAAGAATGTTTATAAATATTTAAGGCTGCTTGCTTTTGGGACAGTGGGAGAATCAACCTCTTTGTTCTGCAATCGCTTCCTTCCTCTTTGCTCCCAGGCAGGTGTTAAATGAGGGGAGAGCACTGCAGCCTCGTGCACCTGGAAAACACTTCTCTCTTGCATTTAAAAACTGAATCACACCTGAAATGGGTCATGTTGA
Source organism: Tympanuchus pallidicinctus (assembly GCF_026119805.1). Taxonomy (NCBI): domain Eukaryota; kingdom Metazoa; phylum Chordata; class Aves; order Galliformes; family Phasianidae; genus Tympanuchus; species Tympanuchus pallidicinctus. The sequence goes on along the minus strand of NW_026294750.1, from coordinate 1,835,944 downwards.
GTGGTAGTGGTGATGTTTATCCCACGCTGTAGCTCTCAGGGCTAGAGAAAAGGGCTCCTGCTGTGACCCAGCAGTGCCTGCATAGTGCTGTGACCGATGGCCCCACTGACTGACGCATCCCCTCCAGTCTCTCTATGCAGAGGGATGTGGGCAGGGGCAGCCCCTGCAGGAGCAGCTCCCCAGGGCTGTGCTGAACCTCACCAAAGTGTTCCTTGGTGGCTGCCTAAACAGTGCCATGCAGTGGTGGCAGAGCACAGCAGTGCTGAGAGCAATGTCACAGCGAGTGAGAACAGCGCGAGCTGCTCGCCATCGATACTGGGACAAGTGTTCAGTTGTTGCACGTGGTTACACAAAAAGGGCGCTGCCATGGAAGGCTGTCCATGTTCCCAAGGGGAGATGATGGGATGCCCTGCAGCTCCAAGCGCTGTTTGGGATGTGGGTGCAGCTCTGCTTCCAATCTTCCAGGACTTTGGGCACAAAATCATCACTCATGTTTGATAGGAAGATGTTTCTGATGGCCTGAGCCAATTAAAGAAGTGCATTTTCTCCTTTTTGATTAGCTCTGGCCAGCATGCAGATGCCACCAGGCCCACAGTTCATCATTTCCCAATCTAATTACTGGTGAAGAGGGTTGGGAATAAGCTACAGAATTGAGTGCATTATTAACTGCTGCGCGTTGTGCACAGGACAAAGATTGGATATTAATCCTCTGGGCACCAAAGGTCTCCCCTGACCCATTCCTGGATCAAACACCGTTCCTAGAACTGATTTAATTTGGTGCTGGGTTACAGCAGGGTCCTGCAGCCAAAGGGCATTGCTTTTCCTTGCAAACAGAGTGCTTGGGGGTGCACAGAGCCTTCCCAAGGATGGGCAGGAGGGGCTGCATGGCCCCCAGCTCACACCCCATGCTGCTGCTCCCACCCTCCCTGCCTCCCACCCTCTCCTCAGGGATCACAGGGATTAACGGAGATCTTCCTTCTTGCTCGAGAGGATTAAATGTGTTATCTGCCTGCAGTCATTATGCATTGTGCTTTTTGTCTTAAAAGAGCTTTCATTTTTGGAATATTCCTTTTTCATGCCCCCAGGGGAGCAGGGACCTCTGGAAATTGTTGTTCTCTCCCTGACCTGATGGCAGTGAAGCTCTGGGGTCAACATGGGACAATGCTGAGGGTCAGAGCAGAGCAGGGCCTGGCCTGATCCCATGCACAGCTCCCATGGAGCACCCACCCTGCCCACGGGTGCCAGCTCTGCTCTGGGTCCTCAAAATGCACCATAATGAGCAGCAGAGGGAGGGAGCGCTAGGGAGCCTGGCAGACGTGTTACTGACTGCACAATTAGCAATGAACAACTCCCTGATGATTGTTAGAAAGTCCTAAACCAGCTAATGGGGCCCTGGAAGGCGAAGTTCATTGAAAGTACAAAGCATAAAAGAGCAAAATGCAAGCTGTGACATTCTAAATGAGGAGGCAGGAACTCGGCACTCTGCGAGCAGGGATGGCACTGCGGGCACTGCACGATGGGGATGTGCTGTGCATGCAGAGCGGGGCCCAAACCAGCACTGTGATATGGTCACATCACAGCCACCCCAGCAATGAGCCCACTGCAGGGCAGGGGGATTTGGGGAGCTGCTGAGAGGCTGATGCTGTGCCGCATTGCAAACTAGGAGATATAAACCTGGAAATGATGGATTTGCACGTGGATTGCTTTTCATTCCCCTCAGCAGCCTTAAGAAAAGTGTGGGCAGTGGGTGGGTGCTGTCAGGATGCTGCTCCCTGCGTGAATCCCTGCACTCCCTGGGGCTGAGTGAGGGGTGGAGGGGGAGCAGGGAGAGCCTTCCCAACCTCCCATCTGCCCCAGAAGCACTGCCCAGCTCCACACATTTATCCTTTATTACGACTTTCATTCCACTCTCTGGTGGCACCGCTCCAATTTAATTAAGCAAATAAATAAAGCGATTAATTTAGATGCCATGCACTCCCCTGCACAAGCCCTGATAGCGCTCAGGGCTGCTGGCTGGGCAGGAGCTGCTTGTCCCCAGCTGTCCCCTCCTGTGCCAAACTGCAGCTCCCCGTTGGGCATCCCTGTGGTTCCTGCAGTGCTGCTATCAGGGCTGCAGGTGATGGAGGGGAGGTTCAACCACAGCCTGAGTGCCCCCATAACCCCATTTTGGGCAGGCTTCACGCTGTGCTCGGGGTCTGCATGCTCCATGCATGAGGCTGTGCTTCCCTGCTGTTATTGCATCCCAAGGTGGGGCAGGAAATGGACTTTGCAGCTCAGAACAGGCGGTGTGCAGCAAAGCAAGGCACAGCACAGCACGGGCTGAGCAGCAGGATGCAAGGAGATGCAGCAATGTTGATGATATTAAGCAAACCCGAGGACCGCAGCTAGAGGTGAAGGTAGCAAAAAGAAGATCAATATAATGTCTAAAAGGTACCAAAGGGCAATTTAATTGGGTGTTGTGTTTGATAAATTATTTGTAAAGTTAAGCACACAGTGGAAGCATCGTAGCCCTGCGCAGGAGCCAAATGAGTCCAGCAGCACAAATTGAGCCCAGGTGATTAATGGCTGTAAGCACCCTTGGCTGAGCTGACACGGCACCGGGACTGCAATCAAAGCTGGAATGTGTTTAATTGGGTTCTGTGCACGTCCCCTTGTTTGGAACCGGTTTGGGAGTGACGCTCCTTGGAGCAGGAATGGAGGAAGGGAGGCTGCCCTGCAGCGACGGGCTGAGTGCAGTGCGATCTGTGCCCTTGGCAGCTCTTTTTGAGAACGAATTCCCTTCAATCCTCCCCCCCATCTCATTCCCAACATCACTGATTCCTCGTCAGACGATATAAATTCACGTGAGCCCGCCACTCTCTGCCCCGTCATCCTCCCCTCTCATTTGTGAATTTTAAATCCACTTGTTAACAACCCACTTAGTTGCATAATTCCACCATAATAATCCATGCCCCCTGGCCGACTGTGCATTAATTTGCAGATAACCTCCAGTGTATGCAGTGTTGGTAGGGCAGCGCTGGCAGAAGGGGATTCCTTGCTCTGACCGCTGGGGGCTGCAGAACAGAGCCGGGGTCCTTTGGGTTTCCCCAGCTCCCAGGTGAGGTCAGCTCAGTGAGGTGCTCCCAGCCCTCTGCCTCCATCCTGCTGGGGTTCCCTGCCCTCACCCTGCTTTCATTCCTCCTCTCTCATCTCTCTCAGGTCCCTGCAAGCAGCACTTCTTTACCCAGCTGCTCCGTGTGCTGATCCTCCTTGTTCTAATTCCACGGAGACAAGCTGAGAACACCAGTCCTTATTTTTACTCCTTTTTTGTTGTTGTTGTTGTTTCCTCTGTTAAATTCTATGGCTCAAGAAAAATCATCCGTTACCCGTAATAACAACAACAAATTAACAAGCGGTCTGTTAGAAGTGCTGTGCTCCAGCAGGCAGCGTTTTACCTCAATTACAAAGCTCTTCCCCGTGTGCTGATGCTCTGCGGCTGCGAGCAACGCAAAGGAGAGGGCAGAAGGGGGAAAGGCTGAGAGCCCAGGGGCCGTTCGCTTGGAGAAGAGACGGCTGGAGGGGGGAGATGAGGGGGAATCGGCGCCGATCGATACCCAAAAGGGAGGTCGGGTCAGGATCGCGCTCAGCCCGGCGGTGCCGCTCCGGGACCCCGCGCCATCCCCGCCTCCCGCAGCCGCTCCGGCCCCGCACTGCCCTCTGCTGCCGCCCGCTGCGCTGTGCTGCTGCCGTCCCGCAACCGGCCCGGTGTCAGAGCCGTGCGGGTGCTCTGCCAGGCACTGATGGGGCCGCGTGTCCCCTTCGTGCTCAGCCCAAGAGGATCGGATTGTTTGGTGCCGCACCTTGCGGTGCCGCAGCCGATGCCCAGCGCAATGCGGGTGGAAAACGAAATAATTAGCGAGCTGGTATTCTGAGATGATATCCCATAATGAAGCATAATGACTTCAGTGTCTGCCTGCGTGAGATGCAGGCATTACAAACAGTGGCTTTCTCTGCCTTTTGTTTGAGGTGCCTGAGATCCCCAGATGATCTCGGGAGCTGCTGTTAGCACAGGTGTGGTTATAATCGGGTTGGTTCTGACTCATGTGCAGCTCATTACGCACTTAGGCCCATAAGGTCTCACTTTTATGATACAAAGCCTCATGCAGGGACGGCTGTGAGTGCCTCTTGTTCAGCGCTGCAGTGCTGGGCTGTGCCCCATGTGCTCCTATTGCTGTCGTCAGTGCTGCAGAGGAGCTGCTGCTGGGAATTTCCCCACACACTGTGACCCCGGAGCTGTGCTATGGGCCAATGCAGGCACTGCTTTCCTTCTGTGTGCTTTGCAGCTCATGGAAGCAGCATGTGTTGCCTCTCCCCACCTCAGGGTCAGGAGCCTACAAACAAGAGGGGAATCAACTCTTGGGAAGGGGAGATAACAGCAGGACAAGGGGAAATGGTTCGGAGTTGAGGGAGGGAAGATTGAGGTTGGATGTCAGGGGGAAGTTCTTCACTATGAGAGTGGTGAGGTGCTGGAACAGCTGCCCAGAGAGGCTGTGGATGCCCCGTCCATCCCTGGAGGTGTTCAAGGCCAGGCTGGATGGGGCCCTGGGCAGCCTGGGCTGCTATGAAATGTGGAAGTTGGTGGCCCTGCATGTGGCAGGGGGTTGGAGCTTCGTGATCCTTGAGGTTCCTTCCAACCCTGGCCATCCTGTGATTCTGTGAGTTCAGGAGTTGCTCTGGGTGACACCACAGGTTTGCCTTCATCACATTCATATCAGTCTCTGCAATCTGCAGCGTGGCTCCCTGAGCCCTGCAGCAGGGCAGCCTCAGCAGAACCAACTCTTTGCTTTCCTTCTTCCTTTTCTATGAGAAATTGCACGCAGTTCCTGTGCCAGGCAGTGACAGCTGTGCACAGATGAACCCAATCCCCTCACTTCTGCACACAGTGACTCATCTGCAGAGGAGGCTCCTTAGGCACTGGGCCATGCGGTGCCCATGGGCTCTGAGTTGCAGTCCCTCTCCCAGTGCCGTGCTGGGGACGTTCTGCTGGGATGTCACAGAGCAGAGGGCGATGCTCAGCCCGTTTTGCTGCAATCTCAGCTGCAGGCTGGGTAAATTTGCTCCCTCCACGAAGATAAAAGCTATGAAAACATCAGAGATGTGACACAGCGCAGTGTGGGACTCCACTCTTCGTTACTGAGTCATCAGACTGCAGAACTGATTCCATTTTCACACATTTGTTGGGTGAAACAGCTCGGTTGGCTTTGCTATGGTGGCTGCAGGTTTGGGGCATCCCTGGGCTGGGGGTGAAGGATGTGGGGCAGTGGGGCAGGACCCACATCTACAGGGAGCTGCATCATGGGGACACACCTGCAGAGCTTAGGAAAACAGGGCTTTTTTGTTGTCGTTTTTTTTTAGTTAATTAAAATGAAGCTTAAAAAAAAAAAAAAAGAATCCCCAAATGAGGTCTCTTATCTGGGGACTAAATTGAAATATTACCCTGATATCTTCCCTTAACTTCTTCCCCATCAGATTGCATCCTGGCAGGACCTTGCTCAGCCACTTCCCCTGATTGTTAATCTCCATCTGACTGCAGGGAGGCGGCTCTGGGGCCGTTGATTCAGGCGATAAACTGAACTTCCTATGTGGATGTGCAGGAGTGGGCTGTGACAGCTGCCCTCAGGGTCACTGTGCCTGCACTGCACAGCCCTGGAGCTGATGCTGGTGCTGTTCAGCCCCTTCCCCCCCCCCCCCCCCCCAGATACAGCCTCCACGCACCCCCACATCCCCACTGCTGCTGCACGACTCAGGTGTGTGCAGTGGGGGCAGGAATGGGGGCAATCCACCGAGCTGTGACTCAGCTCCTTGCCCCAAGCAGATTCAACCTCTGCAGGTTGTGACAATGTGATTAAGCAGCAATTACCCCCAAATTCAATTCGATTAGGCTGTGGGGAATGCTGAGCTCTGCAGATGCACGTGACAATGGCAATGCCCGTGCAGGGCAAGGGGAGGAGGGGCACGAGGGCACTGCCGGGGGGGGGCTGCGGTGGAGTGATGGCAGGGGAAGATTAAACCGAGACACGGATCTTTAATTGCAAAGATCAAATCCCCCAAATCAGGCTCATTCTTATGTACAACATGCAGCCGCCAATTACATTTCACACACGTTTCATTTTCTGTCGTTCCCCTTCTAAATTTTGCATAGGAAGCGCTGACTCTCCCCGCAGGTACGCAGCCCAGCCTCCCCCTCTCCCGCACTGTCCAAACCGGCCGCCGCCAGGGGGAGCCCCGCACCCCGCACCCCGCACCCCGCACCCCGCTCCGGCTCCGCTCCCGATCCCGCTGCTCGGCCCCCCCCCAGCCCACTCCGAGGCTGTGCACCCCGACGAGAGCCTCTGCAGCCACCAGAGCAGCGTCTCCTCGTGATTAATGGTAATCGTTAAATCCATACCAAGGAGAGAACCGTCACAGCAAAGGAAGACTCTTTTCTGATGCCAACGGCCCCCTGGGATGAGCAGAGATGCGCTGAGGCCGTAGGAGGGGAAATGCTTTCCCTGCAGCCTCTGCTGATGCTCATGGCTGATATTGTCCCCCCGGCCATGCAGTGCAGGGGGGTCCTGGGCACCCACCAGCAGCTAACAGAACCACAGAATGGCCCGGGTTGGAAGGGACCTCGAGGATCATGAAGCTCCAACCCCCCGCCACACGCAGGGCCACCAACCTCTACTTAATAACAGCCCAGGCTGCCCAGGGCCCCATCCAACCTGGCCTTGAACACCTCCAGGGATGGACGGGGCATCACAGCCTCTCTGGGCAGCTGTTCCAGCACCTCACCAGCTCCCAGCTGTGCACTGTGTGCAGGATGGATACGATCTGAGCACAGCCCCAGGAATCACGCAGGCAACACAGCAGCAGCTGTGGGCAGACTCAGGACACATCCAAACCCATCTCAAGGATGAATTCAGCCACTCCCCACTGCGCACAGCCACGGCACGGAGCTCAGACGAGTCAGGTGTCCACGGCAGGGCTCAGCCAGTGCTGTGCTGGCCCGGAGCCCCGCACGTGGTGGCACTGCCCCAGCCCCGTGCCGGGCAGCAGCACGCCTGGCCACGGAGATGGAGTCACAGCTGCACGCTGCGGAGCTGCCAGGTGCACCCGAGCAACACGAGGCCACCACGGTTTGCAGAAACCAGAGCAAAGGTCTCGAGTCCTTTGAGGGAAAAGGCCTGGGCAAAGTGCAGCGCGGTGCGTCCTTGGCCGTGTTTGCAGTGAACGCAGCCCATCCGGTCCCGCAGGACCGCACCGCCGGGGTGCGCTGCGCTCTGCAGCCGCCTCTCTGCCGCGCAACGGCTGAGCATCACTCACCGGCTCCTTCACGTTTCTGTGGCACCGGCAAAGGGCTCTCGTTAACAGAATATAATGTGCAGTGAAAATAATTGATGAGCATCTTGTAACAATTGATTATCTGTCCGCTGTTCTGCTGCTCTGCTCATACATTAATGGATGGTGCTTTTCCCTGCGCGGTTCAGAGCAGTGGAGACGCAGCGTGTCGGCACCCAACTGCTCTGTGCTGCAGTCTGAACAGACCTCAGGTGCACTGAGATGATTGTAGGAGGGCAGGGAGCAGCTGGATGTGCGTGGCACAGCCTGGTGCTGCACAGCCGTCCCCCTGGGCACGCTGCAGCCTCGGCTGCACGCAGGGCAGCTCGCTTCTCTGCTGACTCCCAAGCAGACTCAGTTTTTCTGGGCGGATGCCCTCAGGCCAGCAGCTCCACCGCCTCCTCTTCCCAGCACGGCATCAGCACAACTCGTGCCAGTGCCTTCACCAGGCGGCTGGGAACAGAGGAGGTTGTTTGCAGAGCAGCAGCCCTGACTGCTCAGCCAGAGCTGCAGACTCAGCAGAACTCAAAGCCACCGAAAAACCTGAACAAACTCCCGCGTGCGCGGAGCCAACCTGCAGCGGGCAGGAACCCAGATCCTCTCCTCATGCTTGTCACATGAATGAGCTCTGCTCTGGGCTCACGCCTTTCATCTCGGAGGGGATTGTGTGCATTACGGGGGGATTAGGCTGCTCCACCAGGACCGGTGTGTGCAAGGCTCCAGGCTCACCCCCTCCCTCCTGCTCCAGCCTTTGGTGACCCGATGGAGACACAGCACGGCCCCTGGGGCAGTGAGACCAGTGGGGTCACAGAGAGCTTGCCCCACACTGCCTCGATACCTGGAACTGGGCAGAAGCAGAGCTTCTGGAAGGGAGCAGGCACTGTGATGGGAGGTGTGAGCCTGGCCAGCAGCCACAGAGCCCATCCGCTCCCCCCGGAGCCCCGGTCACTGCTGCACATCGCCGGCCAGAGAGCGCAGCTGGCTTGGAAAACAAACGGCATGGGAATTAGCTCCCAACTATTTCCTCAATTCTACCTGCTATGAAGGGAATTTTATTTTGCTGCCCAGAGAGGAAGGAAGGCAGGCTGTCTGAGCGCCTTGAGGAAACACCTCCGATAACTCCTGCAGAGCACAGCCAGGCCAGCACCGCACCCCACGGCCCCCAACCTGCCTGCAGCAGCCTCACACAGGGATAACACTGCCCACAGCAGCACCACTCCCTCCCCAGGGATCTGAGGCTGCAGAGCAGAGGCCACCGTGCCACCCATCAGCATGCATGCAGCCCAACCCACACCCTCACGCCTGAGTCACCTCACTGTTCAAGGCAGGGCTGCAGCACACCTAGTGCCACACACCAGCCCCTTCCTCATCAGCCCAAGGCAGGGCTGCAGCCCTCAGCCAGACCGCCAAGCAGCGCCGTGCCACCTCGAGTAAACAGCAGGACTGGGGAAATGAGCGTTATCAGCTCACCAATGCAAAACAGGAGGAAATTATTTAAACATCTTTTCCTTAAGAAGCCAAATTGGCCGTCAGCCCAGCTGCCTTTCAGAAGTCACAGGCAGGGAAGCAGCGTTACTTACAGTAAAGCGTGTGTCAGTAATTGTGCTACTGGATTCCAGGGAACAGGACTCCAGCTCCTCCTGCAAGGCTCACAGGGGTCAAGCACAGCAGCTCCAGCTGAGCCCTTCCTTCTGCAGAAGGAATCATCATTCCAGAGCAGCCAGCAAGCACAGGAACAGCCTGCAGGCTGCCTGACCGCCACGTAGGGCTCAGGAACCAGCTCAGCCTCCATACCCACACAGCCCCCTTACCACCAGGGGAGGCCCAGCACCACTGGAACCATCAGTGCCTACAGAACAGGGACCACACCGCAGCTCATCACGGTTAGTTTATTGCAACAGGAACCAGTTATGGTAACTACAATAGACGCAGAACTTGACGAAAAATACAATTACTCAGTCTTCCAGTATTACAAGCTCAGTACAATAAAGTCCTTTTGTACAAAAATACTGTTGGCTTTATAAAGTTACTCTACAGTATGAAATACCCTGGCCTTTTTTTTTTTTTTTTTTTCCTGTGAGATTTGGAGCTGGCTGACAGTAGAGAACTGCAGCAGCCAGGAGAGGTGCAGAGCAGAGCAGTCAGCACCCTGAGTGAGGCCACCACGGGCACCAGGCACCCCATGGGGTGATGGGGGGCAGCTGGGTTCCGTCCTCCTGGCAGCACCAGGCCTGCAGACATCCACAGCAGCACAGACAGCACCAGAGGCTGCAGCAGGGCTTGGGGTGGGAGCCCCTCCATCACAGCTCTACCCACAGAGCAAACAAAGCGGGCCCCCACCGGCAATGAAGAGGAACCTTACAGCTTTCATAGGCATCCTGCTAAAAAGAGAGGAAAAGCTGTCTCTAAAAACAGAGCGCGTAGGAACAAACCTGGCTGTTGCCATCTTGCAGCTAGAGAGATGGAAAGAGGCACAAAACACACACTTCACCCCTTGCTGGAGCCACAGCAGCTTCTGGCCCAAGCAGGGCACCAAGCAGGGCACCAAGCAGGGCACCAAGCAGGGCACCAAGCAGGGCACCAAGCAGGGCACCAAGCAGGGCACCAAGCAGGGCACCAAGCAGGGCACCAAGCAGGGCACCAAGCAGGGCACCAAGCAGGGCACACCACACCAGCAGCAGCTCGATGCAGCTGGAGAGGCAGGCAGGAACTCAGTTTCTCCCCAAGGCTGTGTTTTCCTGACATGCAAAGACTGTAGTGAAGCAGTAAGACACGCACACAGGCATGCACACACACGCACTCCTACACACCCCACGTCGGGCACTGTGTCAGCCTTGGCCAGGCCCATGGGAAAAGGCACTTCTCCTGCATGCAGCAGTTTCAGGCCAAGGAGCTTCTTGCTGCAGGAAAAGATCTGCATACCGAGGCTCAGCCGTCCTCAAAGGGAAGCACCAAGTTTCTTTGCTGCCTCTTCTCTCACAACACAAAAACCTGCCAAGGTTCTGCACCATACCTGACCGGTCAGCCTGCTGCTTTAACCCCACTCGTCTCCCCAGAACCAGCCCAAAATACACATCTTCTGGCACATTTCTGGAACATGCTGTCAGCATGAAATAAGAGTTAAACATTAAAAGGGATAATTGTAAAAAAAAAAAAAAAAAAGTTTATTTGAAAAAAATAGCCTCTCACAAGGTTTCTGATCAATGTGTACTATAACTTGAGAGCCACGAACCTGCTCCACGTACATTGAGATATTTTCCAACACTAAAAAATAAAAAATAAATACTTACAAATTCTTTCCTCCCCTTTACATGTCCTAAATGAGAGCGGTAAGGCATCCATCACCTTAAGATCTTAAGTTGAACAGACGCAAATAAAAGAGGTTTTTCTAAGAGATAAAAGAGGAAAAGCAGAATGCCTGTCTCAGGGATGCATCTACAACAGTCTGGTCCACCCGGCCCCTTCAGTCTGTAAAGCATTGAGCACCCAAACCCACTTGTCTCAGCTGGATAAGATGCTGGGCTGCTGTCCTCCAGGTAGAAGCCTGTCCTGGATCTGTTGTGGAGAGGCCAAGGGATGTCACCTGCTCCAAGCCCTGCTGCGGTGCCAGCTGAGCTCCACTCATACACATTTCCTATTACATCTTATTACACTGAGAAGAGTTCCTGCCTCAGCAGAGCCAGGTTCCCCACCCGTGGGCACAGACCCCAGCACCCAGGTGATGCCTTGCTAAGGGAGGATTTGCTCAGGCCCAGAGTGGGCGACAGGAGACGCTGCCTGATATGAACTGCAGCCATCCTTCTCCAACCTGCTTATCCCATGAGAACCAAAACTACAAAAAAGGAAGAATTGTAAAGAACTACAGTAGCTAAAAAGTTTTCAAATCATGCCTGAAGACCACCTAACAGAGCCAGGAGGCATCTGGCATGGAAGCTGAAGACCCACTGCCTCCATGCCCAGTGTCTGCAATAAGAAGCGTGTGAAGCAGGGTTCATCTGGGGCTCAGCCCTGACACCTATCGTGCTCCAACAAACCCAGTATCCTGCTGTTTATGGCTTATATCAACAGAACTCTCAAAGATGCACACGAACGCACACACATCAAACCCCAAGAATACAGAGCTAAAGCACGGCTTAGAGTAGAGTTAAGGCTCATTCAGATTCAGCTAGATTTGAAGACTGTAAGGCACATATTAGTACAATCGTGTTACTGTTAAAAAGCCAGAATATAAAAAGTCATCCCTTCCCCCACCCCCACCCCAAACATGCGAGGATACTGCGCATGTAGCTCTGTTACCTTTGAACACAGATGGAAAGACAATTCAGAGCCTGCTTAAAAGTGAACACCTGGTTTATACACTTCTCACAGCCGCCCAACACGAGCAGAACATTTCCCCAGACGCTGCTTCAGGACAGCGGCGCTTCCCCCGACACACTGGGATTAAAACCAGTCCCTCACATGTGGCTTTCCTCCTCTTTGACACCATCCTCTGTGCTCTTCTGAGGCAAGGTAGCCACGTCGTTGTTTGCTTCTTTCTGTTTCTCAGCCTCATCGATGTTGGTCTCCTCCTCTTTCCCTTCGTTCTTCGTCTTCTCCTCCGCCGCCTTCTGCTCCTTTGCCACCAGGCGGTAGTTGATGCCCATCCCAATGAAGAGGTAGATCCCAGCGATGATGAGGATGATCCCACAGGCCCAGTATGTGTACTTGTAGTCACCATACATGTCGTTGAGCTTACCTGATGGGACAGAGAGAGGAGGGTTTAACAAGACTACCTCCAGTGCTGCCTGCAAACTGCTCGGGGTTCAGGAAGCATTCCCAAGAGCAGCCCAAGCCAACCACATTTGCTTCAGGCCTATTCCTTCTGCTTCCCCGGCTCACGCCAGGGCTCAGCCCATCTCTCATTCCCCCAGATGTCACAGCAGGTCCAAAGCTGCTGCTTACCTTCCCTCACCTGCACCCAGGCACAGAGAGCACCACCCACAGATGGGACCAGTAGCCCCACTGGTCTACTGCTACTAGTAGCAAAGCCAGACAAGGAGAAGCAGCACACAGAGACATCCTACCGAGCAGGGGGGGTCCCAGAAGCACGGGGCAGCACTCCACGATGGTCACAAGGCCAACAGCACTGGAGAACCTCTGCGCTCCCACCAGGTCCATCAGGGTTTCAAACAGCACCGAGCTAAGCCAGCCGAAGGCAAAGCCAAAGAAACCAGCATAAATGCAGAACCCAGCGTAGGTGGTGGACATGGGGGCCAAGAGGTGGCACACCCCATTGTAAATCACAGAGATGGCAAAGAAATACTGGATTCTTGGTCGGATCCACTTGGTGTTTGCCACCAGTCCCATGGAAGGTCTGGCTACCATGTCTACGAAGGCCAGGATGGACAACAAGAAGGCTGCAGACTCGCTGGCAATCTTCTTGCTCTTTGCATAATTGCTGAGGAAGACCAAGGGAGTGAACAGCCCAAAGAACATGATCACGTTGCCTGAGAGATAGAGCAGGAAGCCTCTGTGTGTGAAGAGGGACAGATCCAAGAACTTGTTGATCGTCTGGAAAAGCGTGCTCTTCTGTTTCTTTGTCTTCCCACCGATGAGGTCTGTGCTGGTATCGCCATCACCTTTTTTCACTGCTTTCCCAGCTTCCTGCAATACCTCTTTAGTGGGCTCTTTTTTCAGCTGGTCTGGCTTGGGACCAATGGGCCGCATGAGGGATCCAGCAACGCAGCAGTTCAGCAGGAGACCACCGAGGATGAGGAAGCTCCCTCGCCAGCCAAATATGCCAAAGAAGAGCTGGTTCACAGGTGCCAAGGTGGACAGGAACACGGGGCTGCCTGCCATAGCCAGTCCATTCGCCAGGGGACGCTTCTTGAAGAAATACTTGCCAATCATGGTTAAGGCAGGGTTCAGGTTAAAGGCAAGTCCAAGGCCTGAAGAGGAGAAATGAAGGATTCAGAGTTCTACATCCCCAGAAGCCAGCAGTGATGACAGAGGGGCTCAGCAAGAGGAGCAAGAGATCAGTTCTTTGTGTTCAATACTACCACTTCAGCTGTATTAACCTTCAACCTGTATGAGCAATACTCAACACCTCAACACCCACCGTGGAGGTAATTGGGAGGACAAGCTGTATGCATGAGTTAGGAAAGCTGAAAAGACAGACCTGCTATGACCCCTGACAGACCTTACATCTACTAGCATGGCACAATCCTAACCTGAGACAGGAATAAAGGGAGGCTTTCTATTTTAAGTAGGCGAGTGAGTGCCTGTGCACTTACATTCCTCCTGCATTGCATCACCAGGGCCATCCTCTTACTGGAGCACATAAAGGGAATTGGGACTTACGCAAATTCATAGTAAGCATTTCCTGAGAATTACTAGACAGAAGCTGCTCCTCTGAGAAAGGCTTCTCAGTCACAATCCCATCAGAGCACAGCTGGCACTTACCCCCAACGACCCCCACACAGAAGTAGAGCTCCTCCACGGTGTTGCAGAAAGAGGCTGCAATCAAACCACACCCCGAGAGGCACCCACCCACGATCATGATGGGCCTGCTGCCGTACTTGTTCACCAGGATGCTGCTGATGGGACCTGGAGAGTCAAAGGAGACATGCCCAGAGGTGAGTTACTGTCATGGTTGCCTTCGCTCAAGTGACCAGGCAGACATGTGCACAGGAAGACTTCATTTCTACACAGTGCCATTTCACCCAGCAAAGGAACTGGGATAAGAGGGAAGGACTGAAGGACCAAAGACAGCTGGAGACAAGAAATGGTGACATTTAGTTAAAGCACGTGCTGAAATCCCAACTGGAAAAGCAAGACTCTAGCAAGTGCCAGGGACTGCAGCCCTGCGGAGCCCCAGAAGCTGTTTACAGCTGTTGAAAGCCACAACTTCCCTGGGCAAGCAGCCTTCCACGGCCTATGCAGGAACCTGTCAGGCCACCAGCTGCCCCGCAGCTTCCCAAGGACCAGGGCAAAGGCCCTGCCCCGTGCTCTGTATCCAGCATGGCCCAGGGGCTTGGCAAAACATTACAAGGTGACAGTTTGCATCCAACATGATGTTTCTGGTGGAGGACAAGGCCATGAAGCAGCAGCTTTGGTGGGTGCTGGGCAAAGTGCACCAAGGGCCTGCAGAAGGGAAGGCTCCTGCACAATGCAGGGAGATTGAGGCAAAGTTTTCACTGCTACCCCCTGAAGCAGGAGCAGCCCAATCGCTGTGCACACCGCCTTTTAAGTGCTTCATTATCAGGAGCTTTAATCCAAAGCAAACAGTGATTAGATACTGCAAAGCATGCTCTACAGATACTAAAATGTATTTAAATAAACTGAATGAACATCCATTGAATATTAACAGACCTAGTTTCACCATTAACAGATAGCGAGGTTGTCAACATGTTATTCATGGGTCCTCAGACACTACTTGACCTTTCTGCCTAGTTTAAACAAAGCCTAGAGAACATTTGGGAAGCCCAGCTGCTACTGCAGCTTCTGCAGCAGAGGAAGCTGCACTCCACCAGGCTGGAGGGATGCATCTGTCTGTGTGCAGGTAACAGCAAGTGGTGCAAAACCAGTGAGCTACTGGATCTGATGGGCACTGTTCAGTACGAGCAGCTGGCAGCATCAGCATAAGGCACAGGACAAGGGAGTCTTCAGGATTAGAAGCAAAAGTCACTGCAAGTCCAAGCAGCAGCAGGCATCACAGGTTCTGGGGCACGCAGAGGGACTGTTCTCAGTGCATTAGGAAAAGGAATGGCCCAGATCAAGCCTCATTAAGGCAGCTACACTGTTTACAAGCTTGTTATAACATTGGAGCAGAGAGATGTGCCCACTGCCTCGCTTGCTAAGCAAGGACAAAGCAGAGCCTGTTCCCCAAAAGGAAGAGCCTCATGCTCAGCCAGGCCGCTAACGTCAGCTCCTTTTGATGCACAAATGCAAATAAGACCAGGCATCCTGCCAGCTGGGGATGGCAGCAGTACAAGCTCCGATTTGCCACTGAAGTGCACACAACAGCAGGGTCCCAGTAAGAACTTCTTTCAGCCAGGTTACCCGGTGCAAAACTGCATGTGCAGGCTGGCACAAGGCACCGGGGCTTAGGAACTTGGAACACATGACCCCAGCGGAGCAACATCTGCCTGCTACTTGCTGGTGTAAAAGCAAGCATGAAATGTACAGCTTGGGGATTAGGAGACTCCAAGCAGTTTCTGAAGGACAGGAGAGGGGAGCTGTTTCACTTTAAGCAGTTGGCTTTATTCTGCTCGTGTTTCTGATCTTCCAGTGCACGCTGCCATCTCCAAACACAAGCTGTCTAAAGCACTGCTCAGCACCACTGGGAAGAGCAGACTACATCCGTTTTCAGTGCACATTTCAGCAGTCAGAGCTGACCAGAAAAGGGAACAGATTCTGGTAGGCAGTCAGTGCTTACTGGATTCCAAAATTAAGCATCTTGAACCAGGAAAAGACCCTGTAACAGGGCTTCTGTGCTCAGCACAGCTACTCTCCCCAGCTTTCTGGCAGGTGCTGAGGGCAGACAGATCCTCAACCACACACTGTTACAAGAACAAGGGCAGAATTACACAAGTTGTAATACCCCGGAAAGCATTTACCTACAGCTTTGCTGAAGAGGACAGATTAACCCAGCTTTTGCATTCTGGACACTGAAAAGAACTTGGAGCAATCTACTCCAAGCAAGCTTGCTAAAGACATTTTGCTCTCACGTAATGAGAAAATCCTAACTTTTATCAAAGTTTTGACTGTTGTCACTACAGCAAGACGCAATTAATGAGGCCCAGCATCTCATACTCCAAAGCAAGAGCACATGAAATGCTGTCCTCAATTCTCTTACCTCCTGCATACATAACAGCCAGCATGATAGAGGAGATCCATGAGACTTTGCTGCTAGATGCGTTGAAGATGACCTCAATCTCTTTGAAGAACACAGTGATGGATTTGGGGAAGGCATAGGAAAATCCAATGGAGATGAAGGCTCCGATGACCACAGCCCATCCCCAGCCTCCTTCAGGAGGAGTGTATCCCACAGGGCCTCCGATGGCCGGTGGCATCTTGAATGAGGCTGGCAATGGATCAGCTGGGGTTCAAAGATCTGCAAAGGACAAAGTATCACGTCAGCTGAATACAGAGTGCTGTAAACTCATTCCCCTGCTATGCAGGGCCCCATCCGCAAAGGGCACAGCACCCAACAACCCCAGTGCTGCAAAGGAAGCTGGCAGCCACACCAGCACCCCAACTCCCTCCAGGAAGGCTGCTCCCAGGGGGGAGAATCCAGGTTTGCAGGCAGGCTTTGGAAAGTTATCTTAAACCAAACGCTCAGATCACTGGTGGCCTTTAAAAGCACTGGCAAGCAGGTGTTTATAAAGTACATATTTAAGAGATGACATCCTATTATAAGCTGAAAAGGGCAAGCCGTGATCTTACAAGAGTAGCTGAACACAGCAACAAAAAGAAGGCATTCAAATGGCTGCTCTGACAGTGGCACCAGGCCGGGCCCTGCTAGGTCCCACAATACAGAACCCATCAGTCTGGGGCCTGGGAACCTCAGCACAACTGGAAATCCCAAAACCAGTTCTCATTTGATGAGCAGCATCCACACACCCCTCTCTGACCCATCACACACAAAGTCAGGAAGATGCCAGTGCTTTGGCCAACAGTGAGTGCTCCATGCAGGCCAGTGAGGGGCAGGTGTGCTGGGGATCCTGCAGCCCACAGGTGGGCAGGAAGATCTGGGAAACCCCAAAATGGGGTAAAAGAAGGGAAGGGACTCCTGAAGTCCTCCAGAGCAAGCACCTCATGCAACAGAGAGCTGCCCAGAGCAGGGCAGCACTCCCAGGTTCTTAAATACACACCTACCAGATAAAACTGTGCACAAGCCAGGACTTTCTGCAATGCAGGCAGGTGTCAAGACAGCACACCCATTAGTCCTGCATTCCCAGAAGGTCACACGCTGCAGCTAAACTTAGCTGTGAGCAACAACAGTGGGATGCTGCCAGGGCTCTGTCCTCCCCTGGGGCAGGGAGGGGGAGGTGCTCCAGCCCTCCCAGGAAACTCTGCATCCCAGCACTACTAAAATCCCTCCTGATACAAAAAAGGCCATTCCCAGCACAAGGGAACGCAGCTGGGACAGTGCTGCTCATGCACCCCCAGCAGCACAGGTCCTGCACAGGCTGCACAGCTGGCACACACCTTGAAGCTGCAGTTACTCGAAAAAACAAGGCTGTTCAGACAGCAGCACAATCCATCCCGCAGAGGAAACACAACCAAACCAACCACTTGCATGGTTTCACTGTATGCAAAACAGGAACTGCCACAGCCCCTGAAGCTCACATGTGCCCCTGCAGATTTCAGGATGCCTTCAGAGCTGGGTTCCCATGCAGCAAGATGCCTGCTGCAAGGCAGCACCGCTGAGAAGGGCAGAGCCTGGAGCTGAAGCACTGCAGAGGCTCCCCCAGCCCTGCTCACGCTGAGCCTTGTGAGCACAGAGGGGAAGGAAGGCGCACATCAAGCTCCTTCAGCAGAGCCTAAACGCTCTCATACAATATTCCGGCTCAGGCTTTCACCTGAAGACATAACGGAGCACCAGACGTTTCTGCAGAGCTCCTATAGGTGACACAAGGCAGCGGCATCTCGCTCCCTGGCACAGAGGTGCAATGCACCCTATTGATAGCACACATCCGCTCGGCCTCACGGCGATTACCATCGCATCCACGGCCGCTCTCATGCCAGCATCCACCTGGCACGTTCTGCTGTGCTCTTGGCAGCCAGCTCCTTCCCACGGCCGCCCAGATCACTTTCACCTCACAGCACAGGCCAGGCCCCGTGCGGCCCTGCAGCTCCATCCCCACACCACGGGGAGCCCCGAGGTCGCCCTAAGCCTTTAAGACTGGTTTAGCCTGAGCCAGGCGTGGATCTTTTTGGCTGGAAGGGTAATTTAATTCACCCACGCTCCAGCCAGCGCAGCACATGACTGTCATGAGCACACGGGCTCCTCCACTCACAGGAATCATTCACAGGATGCTCCTCTCAGCAATCCCCAGCAGCTCGACTCGCTGAAGCCACCAGGCGAGTGGCTTCTGGCACAGCACAGCTCACCCCAAACAGCCACCACACACTCTGCCCTCAGGCAACCCACCCTTAATCACAGAACTGCAGGGGTTGGAAGGGAGCTCCAGAGCTCATCGAGTCCAACCCCCCTGCCAAAGCAGTTCCCTACAGCAGGTCGCACAGGTCGGCATCCAGGCAGGTCTTGAACATCTCCAGAGCAGGAGACTCCACCACCTCCCTGGGCAGCCTGTTCCAGTGCTCCATCACCTCACTGTACAGAAGTTCCTTCATGCATTGGTGCAGAACTTCCTATGCTGTAGTTTCCAGCCATTTTCCCTTGTCCTGTCTCCATTCACCACTGAAAAGAGTCCGGCCTCGCCATTCTGCCCCCCCACACCTTAGATATTTATAGACCTGGATCAGGTCCCCTCTCAGTCTCCTTTTCTCAAGGCTGAACAGACCCAGATCACTCAGCCTTTCCTCATAGCAGAGATGCTCCAGGCCCTTCACCATCTTCGTGGCCCTCCGCTGGACTCTTTCCAAGAGATCCCTGTCTGTTTCGTACTGAGGAGCCCAGAACTGGACGCAGTTACTCTAAGTTAAACACTGATAGAAATACTGGCGTTTGACATCACCTCCAGCCACTGCACAGCCTGCAGCTCACTCCTAGGTTTCGAGTCATACTGAGCTCTCACAGCACCCAGCGAGCTTAAGGCATCATCTAGCAGCCTTGATTTGCCATTTAAAAAAAAAAAAAATAAAATACTGCATTTTGGTAACAAAAATCCCAGCTGCTAGCCAGTAAATACAAACTACTTGATAGCACAAGAAAGGCCACCGACAGTAACAGCTATTAAACAGAACGCTGGGGATACTGCTGAGGAACACAAGTTTAGATCTTCCATCAGCCCCAAGCAGCTGAGACAAAAATCACTACGGCTGGGCTCATTCCTCTTCTATGGCTGCTCAGGTGGCATCCTTCCATAAAAGACTTTTGAAGAGCAAGACAACCTCTCTTGTAGTGCCAATGCATAGTGAAATACCTTGGACTGAAGTTGGAGACTATTAAGCAAGAACCCCAAAGTTTGATGCCAGAGGGTTTACATGAGCTCTGCATGTCACAGCACTTCGCCCTGACTCACTGCAAACCCTCATTAAGGAAGGCCAGTTTTAAAATACTTCTTCTATCAAAGGAAGGCTTCAAACGGGAGAGAAAAAGCACACGCCAGGCAGCCAGTCCAAAGGGAAAGCTTCCCTCCCCTTTGCAAAAGAAAATATATAAAGTAAATGAACAGTTATGACATTTACAGTGCTGTTTTGGAAGAGCAGCAACATGTAAGATGTGTTTGGAAATCATATTCACAGCTGCCAGGCAGCCAGCTACAGTTTGCCCTATTAGGAAACAAAGCAACCATACTAGCTGTAATTAAGACTGATGAGACCAAGTAATGACTGCAAGTATCACATCTGCTAGCCTGTGAAGTCTTGACAAACCTGCAGGAACAGGTAGCCTACAGCAAGCCCTCATCCTGCAGAGCAATGGCAGGAGCAGTTGTGTCTCTTTTTATGCAATCCAGACTGCATCAAATGGGAACAGACCCTGGGGAAGACCACAGTCCTTTCCCTCTCCCAGGCCCTATGCACTGCTGCTGTGGTCTCTTCTTTGAAGATGCCTGAATCAGGAAGATTTTAAAGACTTCTACTTACATAACCCAGCAAATCGCTGTGCTTTTTAAAGCTCCAGATTGGCAGGATTCCGGAGGAGAGACAGAGGCTCACATTTATAAAGCACCGCAAATGCTGCAAAATATTTCTGGGGCAATCCCTTTACAAAGGTAACCTCACAACGCTCTTTTTCAGGGCAGAAGGGGTTTCTCCCACAAGCAGCACCCTGGCCATGCAGATCCCTGCCTGTCTCCTCACATCCATCCCTCCCACTGGGGATTTTGCTGCACCAGGCACACATTCCTATCACACTTCCTGCCTCAGGTGCTTTTAAAGCCTTTCCCAGTGGCAGGGTTTGCTCAGCTGCCACAGACAGGCAGCATCCAGGGCACAATCCAAGCACCCCTTAGAGGTCCTCACTCTGAGCTGCAGGCTTATACTTATTGCTGGGGAGATGGAACTTCTAGCAACTGCAAGCTGGGGAGAGCAAGTAACATCTCACAGCTTCAAATCAGGACATTTTCTGGCCAGAGAAAAGATCAAATAGAGATTGTTATCAACTAATGAGACACTGCTTCCACTGGCTTTAAGCACATTTGTAGAATTAAGCACAGGGATGTAATTCCAGTGCCCCTAGCCAGGGTTTTAACCTGGCTGTGCATGGCATACGTGACGACCCAGCATTTGCAGGGACTCTGCACCAAAACAATACTCAATTGAGGTCCTGCTCAGCTGAAGCATTTGTTCCCAGGGTGATGCGAGGTCAGTAGCATGTAAAGTTTGCCCAAGGACAGCAGCCCACGCAGATGAGCTCAAGGTTCCTTCGCCAGCCACAGCACAGCCTGCTCAGCACCCCTCCTCTGCCCAAGGATGGCCAGCAGAGCCCCAGACATGCTGCAGTCTGTCAGCCTGGCGAGCAGACAAGCAGATGCCAGAAGGCATGGCTTCGTGCTCAGCAGAGGTGCCAGTGGCTGCTGCCTTCACCTTTTGCT
Organism: Tympanuchus pallidicinctus; assembly: GCF_026119805.1. Classification (NCBI taxonomy): domain Eukaryota; kingdom Metazoa; phylum Chordata; class Aves; order Galliformes; family Phasianidae; genus Tympanuchus; species Tympanuchus pallidicinctus. Next base: position 1,814,882 of record NW_026294750.1, on the reverse strand, counting down.
CAGCTCCGGATCCCACAGCAGTGCAAGCCCCAGCCTGCAGTGCAGGATCTGAGTTGTGCAGCAGCCCACTCAGCAGCACCAGCGCTCACCTCAGCAGGGCTCTGGGCTCCGCTGGAGCATCACTCACTACAAACAGCGGCTGAGGACAGAGACTGTAGGGATCTGAAGATAATCTCCCACACAGCAGCCACCACACCTGGTTTGTGGGCTGCAAGAGGAGGTTGCACTGCTGTGCATTGACCCCATCCAGGCAGCTCCTCACCGCCTGCAGCCATCAGCACTGCCCTCCTGCCTGCAGGGAGCTGATGCAACAGGACTCTGAGGTTGTTTGTCAGAAGCACAAAGCAGGGCAGGAAGGAAAAACAAAACAAACAAGAAAGCAGGTACCAATTTCTCTCCCCAAAACAGGCCCATTACAAGCAGCCATTCTAGGCTGCTGTATCCAGGTATTACCACTACCACCAGTGATCTCAGCCTGTCTGAGCAAGGACCAGGAGCCTTACTAGTATGAGAAAGCATGAAGCAAGCTTAAGCAAGCAACCAGAGGAATAAAGGGAAAAAACCCTGGCTGACTTTTTTTTTTGGCTGGCAATGGCCACAACTCAAGCAGAGTTCTTCCAGATCCCTCTGACCCACAGCTCTGGTGTGGTAGCAATGAAGGCCCTGTGGCACAGCTCCTGCTGGACTCCCCCTGCACAGCACAGCCCCCAGCCCACCTGCAGCCACCCAACTCCATCCCAGGAGGGCCGTGGCTCTCAGCATCCCCTCGTGCAGGTTTCAGTCTCAGGTCCCCAGGCGCAGACCCCACTTCGACAGGAGCAGGGATGTTTCTCTCAGCACTGCAGTACTCACAAATGCCTCAGAGACGATCTGCGCCTTGCCAAGAAATCCTCAGAATGAGAAAAATGTGGTACCAAGTAGCACCAGCATTCTTTCATTAGACATCGATACGCACAGCCAAGGACGCAGCCACTCCAGGTTTCACTGTGTGGGGCAGCAGAGCCTCAGAGCCCCACAGCTGTTTCGGTCTAAACAACCGCCCCTCTCTTCCCCGAGGGCAGCAGCTCATCGCCTTTGTTCTCAGCCACATCCATCTCATCCCTCTTTAAAGCCTCCCAAGCACAGAGGAGGCGGCTGCAGCTATGTGGATGGAGATTACCTGACACCACCTGCAGGAGGACTGTGGTTTTGAGAACCAACTACAGCCCCACACGAACTTTCTTTGGCTGCAGCACAATTACACAGCAGCAGCTCGAAGGGAGCATTTCAAAATGAGTCATTCAGACAATAATGGCAAGAGGCTCCTGCTTTCTTCATCAGAAAGGTTGCTATTATGGGCTTATTCCACCAAAGGAAGTGGGAGAAGTCATAAAACTACAACATTAACACCGATGTGCTTAGACAGAACTTGCCTCCCTTAGGCTACGTGCAACTTTTCAACTCCTCATGAAGGATCTATGGAACGGAATCACGCAAGCCTCCAGCCCTGCAAAAGTCTCTGGGTATTTTCCACCTTAGCTGCCAGACAAATCAAGGCAAGTGTGAGAACAGATGCACCATTGGCACCTTTTGATTAGGAACCACCTCCTGGTGGGCACAGAGCAGATAATGCTCTCACACCTCTGCCTGGAGGGCAGGACAGGATACAGCCACAGCTGTGACACTGCAGGGAAGCTCACAGCATGCCTGCACCATACCTGTGCATGGCTGGAAGATTCACCAGGCAGGGATGAACTGAAGACAGAGAAGGCTCCTTTGAAGGCAGGACGTGGGGCTCTGAGGAGTTCCTGAGTCCCAGCAGCACTCCAGAGGGGACTTTTTCAGCCTTGCTCTTCTCCGTGGCCAGAAAAGCCTGGAGCAGAGGCATCCAAGGGACAGCACGCACCAAGTTACCTCACTTAGCATGAGAAAGGGATGCCTGTGCACCACAAAATGGCTTCAGGCATACAGAAAAGAAAGAAAACAAACACCACGAAACGTGAAAACGTATTTCAGGTGCCTTGGAATAGATTTAAAAGGCTCCCCTGACACAGAAGCCCAAGAATACCAAGTCCAGTGTACCTATGGGGCAGGCGGGTGCCCCACAGATGTGCTGTGCCTATTCACAGCACCATTACAGGACTGTGAGCTCCTCAGCCTTTCCCAACGCACTGCCCACCACCCAGATGGCCACAGAAAGACCCCCCCAGCCCACAACACGTGCTGGGGGACACATTCCTACACGCTGACAAGGGCTGCCGTGTTGCCCCAAGCAGCAGCAGGCCGTGGTGGCCTTTCTATCAAGATATCACCCAGCCCGGCTCGCTGCAGCAGGGCAGCCCCACACCACAAGCTGTATCAGGCTGCTCGGTGAGGGCAGGGGCCCCACAGCCCCCCGCTGCCTCCTGCGATGCCAGGCCTGGGGCGAGCAGAGCACTGCAGCCTCCCCGGCCTCACTGCCTGTGGGGGGACCAAGCGTGGATCCCGAGCTGAGCACGGCTCCGCAGCCGAGCAGACAAGATTGGCCTCACGCTCCCCACGCGGCCCCCGGGGCCTCAGCTCCCGCGGGAGCTTTCTCTTATCAGCCATCCAGAACTCGGTTAATCGCCTCGCATCCATCCCCGCTATCTGGAGCGCACAAGGCGGAGCGGATTTACCCTCCCCGTTCAGCGGCCAAAAAAACACGACCGGGGCATCGCACACCCCGGGCCGCCCCATCGAGCGGATGCAGCGGCAGCACAGGAGCTCGCCAGCGCTCCGCTCAGCGCTCACCTTGGTTTCGGACGACCCTCAGCCAGGAGGTCATCCGTTGCAGCACCGACGGCGCGGAGCCCCCCCCGTCCTTCCCTGCCCCAGGAGCGCCTCGGAGGGCGCTGGAGGTCACCACCGCCTCCCGCCGCTCTTCCACGTGGGGGAGAAAAGCAGAACGCGGGCCCGACCGCGACCAAAAAAAAAACAAAAAACCAAGGCCTGAATTACTACTATGGAAAGGTGACAAAACACAAAGGCAGGCAACTCCGACGGCAGAACAAACCAGGAACGGACCCGTCGAGCGGCGTCGGACCGCGACCCGGCGCTGTACGCTGCGGCCCCGAACAACGGCCGAGGTCCCAGCAGCTCCCGAGGCGATCGCAAAGCTGCCGGGGATCCCAGCCCAGCCCACCGCCGGGCCCACCGGCCGCTGTTCAGCCTCCCCGCAGCAGAGCCGAGCAGGGCCCCTAACGTTATGCAGGAGCTCAGCACCCAACGGACACGCACCCCCCCAACGGCGGGGCTCGGGGCCGCGCGTCCACGCGAACCGCAGCATTAAGGCTCCCGCCACGAGGTCTCGCCGCCTCCCCGCGTATCCTCCATCCCCCAGCCACGTGGAGCCCCGAAACCTCCCAGGAAGGACCGCTCTGCCCCCTGCCCCGCTCCAAGCTCCATCTCCTCCCCCTGAACGCCACGTGGGCCCAACGCAGCGCCGGGCCCTACCTGCGCGTGCCGCCGCCGGCCGAGTGCCGCCTCCCCCGGCCCCCCCCGCCGCTATAAGGGCGGAGGGGCCGCGCCTTCCGTTCGGGGCGGGGGCAGCGGGTGGGACGGGCCGGGGCACCGCCTCCATCCTCGCGCCACGTGCGCGGAGCGCCCCACGCGTGGCCGCGGCTCCCGTGCGGCCCGGCACGTACCGCCCCGAGCGGAAAGCGCGGCCCGACGGCGGCGGGGGAGCGCCGGCACCGCGCTTCGGTCCGCGCGGGTCCGCGCGGGTCCGCGGGAAGCGACGTCCGCGGCCCCTGGCGGCGGTGCTGCGCCCAACATCAGCCGGCCCGACTTTGTGCTCTTTGGCTGCGGCGCTTCCCTCATCTACCTGAACGTTTCTGGCTGTCGCCAGCGTGAGCTGGCAGGCGGCTTTTCCAAGAAGCCGCTGTGCTGCCCGTTTGTGCCGTAACCGCGAGGATGGCGGATGAGACGGACTCGAGCAACCCCCGCTGCCGGCTGCGCTGCTCTGTGCACAAACAGATGTTGTGCCCGGAACCGTGGGCTCAGAGCAGGCAGAGCTGGCGGGGAGGGGCCCAGCGCTGCGTCTACATGGAGCCGGGTTCGGCCCTTGTGTGCTCGCAAAATAGCTCGAGTTGGAAGGAATCCCCGAAAGCCATCCGGTCCTGCACTGAACAGGGACACCCACAGGTCCATCAGTGCTCAGAGGCCCCCAGACTGAGCCTGGGTGTCTGCAGGGACGAGGCACCACCACCTCTGTGGGCAACTTGTGCCAGTGCATCAACACCCTCAGCGTGAAGAACTTTTGTTATATCCACTCTAAATCATAGAATCACAGAATCACCAGCATGGCCTGGGTTGCAAAGGACCACACAATGCTCATGCAGTTCCAACCCCCTGCTGTGTGCAGGTCACCAACCAGCAGCCCAGGCTGCCCAGAGCCACATCCAGCCTGGCCTCGAATGCCTGCAGGGATGGGGCATCCACAGCCTCCTTGGGCAACCTGTGCCAGTGCCTCACCACCCTCTGGGTGAAAAACTTCCAATATCCAACCTAAACCTCCTATGTCTCAGTTTAAGACCATTCCCCCTTATCCTATCACAACAGACCCTGCTTAAGAATCTGTCCCCTTTTACCTTACAGCCCCATTATGTGCTGACAGGCCACCACCAGGTCTCCCCAGCTCCGAGATGTCCAACTGCTTCATCCTGCTGCAGACAAAGCTGCTGCACAGCCTGGGCACAGAAAGGCACTGCATGACACACAAGTGAGGTTCATACATCAGCACCAGAGCTCCACATGCTCAGGATGCAGATCTGCAGCGGTGACGCATCGCATGTGACAAATCCTGCACAGATGACTGTTAGTCTGAATGTTCTTCTGTAGCTGCTCTCTCCCGCAGCCTAATGAAGTTAATTGTGTTCTGGGTTGCATGCTGAACGCTCTGTTTTAAAGCAGAAGTATGGTGTAATTCACCTCAGAGCCACGGCAGGGAACAAAGGGGAGAGCCCAGCTACAAGACCAGGAGCAGCAGCAGGAGATGCGATCCCTTCTGTATCAAAGGCAACTCTGCAACCCCACAAGTGTGTGCATGGGTGTGTGCTGTGCATGTCGGGGCACTCCGTGACTGGGGGCACCCGCTGGAAGCAGAGCAACCTCACTCACCCACTTCTGAAGGACAACGCAACCCAACGAGCGAGTGGGTGGCAGGTTTTCCTGCTGCATCTACCTCTGAGCAACTCAGAGAGCAGGGAGAGGTCTGCGCTCATCGGGAGATGAACAGTGATTAAAGACAGGGAGTTTGGGAGCGGACTCAAAGTGCCACTCCTGCAGTGCCTTCGCCTGCAAGCAGTGCTTTGCCGGGACACGGGATGGGAGCAGCAGTGAGCTGGGATGGTGCTGCCATGCTCCTTCATTTGTAGATGGAGGAAAGCCATGCTCAGAGCCACTGCACTTCCGCCTCCTTTAGAAGATGGATTTAGTATTAATCCCTTCAGGAATTTTTTTTTTTTCTCATGAGGAAAACAGGATATTGTTTCAGGATATTGGGCAACAAAGCTGCCCTTTAAGGGCAGCTATAAGCAGCCTTGCCACCCTCACTACTGGCTGCATTCGTTGCTAATCGAGTTTAAGATTTGGTACAGCCAATGCACTTCCAGAGAGGTCACAGCAGAGCAATTCCAGTTCAGGATTTCTGTATCCCATTGTAAACACTAAGGGCCTGTAGTAACCTCAAAATATAATCACTAGCTTTGGTTTCCATTGACACTAATGTCTCTAGCAGCTGCAAATTCAGCCCTCCCGTCTTTGTCAGCATGCGTGTCCTGCTTGATAAGAGGCAACAACGGGAGTCAAATCCAGGAATTATTGGAAATCTCCAGGGAAAGCCTGTCCTTCTGAGATATCCATCAGCTTCCTGATGGTTTGGGAAGGTTTTCTGAACCTTTGGGCTCACACTTCTCAGCCCACCTCCAGGTCCAGAGGTTACCCACCCCAGCAGCCCTGGGACAATGGCTGTGGAAGAGAAGGCGTCAGGGCAGTCCCTGGGGAGCAGCAGCTCCTCTGAATGATGACAAAGGCGCGACATTGTTTAGGGCTGTGCTACAACTGCTGTCGTTGTTTACAATACAACGTGTCTTAGGAAGAAATTGTTGAGAAAATGTTTAAAATTGCCACCAATGATCAATAGAAAAATCCCTGCAATTGCTGCAACCTTCACGCTGCGCACGCAGTGATGGACGTGGCTGGGAGCAGGGTGCAAGGGATCCTCAGCCACGTGCAGGTGGCACAGTGGACACTAAGAGGCATCATACAGAGCATGGTCTCGCTGTTCCCCCACTCTGTGCCCATTCCTCACCTCTCAATGTGCTCAGGCTGTTCTCCCGGGGCTGCTGCTGTACAGCATATGCCAGCATGCCACCTCTTGCCAAGAAGCTTATCTGGCACAAGAAATCACATCTGTTCATCCTCCCTTGCTGTCCTTGCAGCCAGAGGGAGGTGGTGGTTCTCGGTGTACTTTCAGTGCTGGCTCCTGCTCCACGGGGATTTGGAAGGTCTCTGCATGCTGCGGGGGCTGCTGGCCCTACTGCAGATTGCTGCCTGTCTGCTCCCAGAGCAGCTCCCTGAGCGCTGGCTGCCCAACAGATCCCCGCTCTGGTGTTCTCCATGCCTGCAGGGGGTGGCTGGGGTTCAGAGGGGATCAGAGCCCACCTGGAGGTGAATCACACCCTGGGCTGGAACATGGCAGAGCCATGCAGCACCGCGCTGGTGGGGGGCACAGAGACCCATCCTCGGGGTGATGCTGCAGAGGGACACTCCGCTCCAACCCCACCTCATTCCCAACCTCTCACATTGGGGCCAGTGCCTCAGGGACATCCAGACTGGTCTGACCGGTGCAGGGTCTGGTTCTGCAGAGCAGGGGGACCTGGCCAGGCCTCAGTGCTCTCCAGTAGGATTTTGCTGTCCCAGAACACTCTGTTTTAATGACTTTATTCCTGTTCTCGGGGTGGGGAGGAAGAGGTGGGGGCTCTGCAAATCATTTAAGCATATCCCACGTAAAATGACTTCATGTGTCACTTGCACTGCCTCACCTGCCTCGTCCCCTCCCTGCTGTCTGTCCCCATCCACAGAGCCTGTGTTATTTTCGTGTGACCCACAGCTGCTGCCAATAGCATCCATTGCCATGATGACACTACTGGGATCAGCCCCCACTGCCTGCACCTTTGTCCTGTTCCTGAAAGGATGGTAAATGTTTACATGGTGATCTCAGGACAGTCTCACCACAGGAAAAATCTGGAGCTCCAGGCTGCTCTCCAGCTCCAGTCCCACACTGCAGCAGCTGTTTCCCTGGGATGTTGTACAATGCCTGATTTCTCTGTGTGTTACTCGGTATTTTCAGTTCTGCATCATCTTTGGGGAGCTCAGTGCACTCTCCGAGCTCTGAAGCAGCCGAGGACAAACCTCAGGGCTTCGGGACACACAGCAGGATGAGACCAGAGGCCGCCCTGCCTGGCAGCACTGCCAACACAGACCCAGGACCTCACTGCTGTGTGAGTCCCCGGGAGGCAGCGAGTGCCCAGCCAAGGGCTGGAGTGTGGGAGCTGAGGAGACAAAACACAGCCGCCAATGTTTGTTCTGAAACCTGCCCAGAATTTCTTTGGCCTCAATGAGGCTGAGGATTATTTTCCTTAAGTATTTTTAAACCTGGAGCCTGGCAAGGGCCAGAGGGCTGGGATTTCCTGGCCTGGGTGGATGAGAGGAGCCTGATCCTTCCATGCCATGTGGGAAGTGCTGGTTACCTGTACGGGGTGAGCAAGGGTGGCCAGGCTGGCAGGAACCTTGGGAAGGAAGGCACCTGTGGGAGGAAAGCAGTGCAGGAGGAAAGCAGTACAGGAGGAAAGCAGTACAGGAGGAAGGCTGTGCAGGAGGAAAGCAGTGCAGGAGGAAAGCAGTACAGGAGGAAAGCAGTGCAGGAGGAAAGCAGTGCAGGAGGAAAGCAGTACAGGAGGAAAGCAGTGCAGGAGGAAAGCAGTGCAGGAGGAAGGCACCTGCAGCCCTGGGGCCCCATGCCATCAGGTTCTGTCCTCACAGCAGGCACTCTCTCTACCAGGATGGGACCAGGGCTGCCCTGTGCCCTTGTGACAGCCAGGAGGGTAAGGCAGCAGCCAAGGGGTCAGGGATGTGCTCATTTCCCCCACACTGATCAAGGGGATGCAGAACCCTATGGGCACCCAAGCAGGGCAGCTCTGGAGCTGCTGGAGATGCATTCACATCCATGGAGTGAGAGTGGCCCAGCTTCTGGGGCTGAGTGAGGCCATGGGGACTCGGCACAGACTTTGCTCTGTGTCTTTTCCCTGCCAGCCCACTCGGGTGCCCCAGTGTGGCTCACTGGCAGCAGCACGGCAGCAGCCGGGTGTGGGGTGGAGCAGCTCTGTCTCAGCACCCCACTGCTCCCCCCTGGCTGTGTGGGTGTGAGCAATGGAAGGAAAGCCCCCACCGTGCTGGCAGTTCCCTCGCTTCTGCGTATCAGCAATGCTCTTCTGGCCTTCCCCTTGCTGGCAGGGTTTGGCAGTGGGACAGCCACATTTTGCTCCCATTCAGCATGGGTGAGCACACGACCTATTGTGTGCATGTGTAAATACACAGATGTGTTGCTTGTTCCAAAACCCTGCTTGTTCCTTTCCCAAAGATCCAGGATGGACAATGTCAGGAAAGCCTCCGTTCTCCAGCTTTGTTCAACTGCGTGTACTGGGAGGAAAATTCCCTGCAGAGGAGCTCCCAGCACCATGTGCTGCATGCATGGCAGCTGCTGGTGTGCCCAACCCTGGAGCTGCTGGGATGGGTGAGCAGGGCTGGTGCCCACGGGGGCAGAGGTGGGGCCCTGTGCTGCGTGTTTGTCCCCAGGGCTGGCACCTTCTGAAGCAGGTTGGGCCCTTTCCCTGTGCACACACAGGCCCAAGTCCAGTGCCACCAAAGTACACTGAGCGCTGGAGGAAGTCCTGGCCCCACGCTGCTGACAGGACTTTGCCTTTTGCTTCAGCAAAAGGGCTGCAGGTGACTCTTAGCCCTAGAAGCTGCTGTGCGGCCGTCCTGCAGCTCCCTGCGTGCTCTGAGATCCCCAGCTCAGCTGCACTCCTGCAGACGCTCCCGCAATACCGACAGCACAGTGCTGGTCTGAGATAGAGCAGCGCTGCCATGGGCAGACAGCACAGCAGCACAGCCCGAGATTACACCCCTTGTAAACACTGCCAAGCACCCACGAAAACCATCGCTTGCTGCCCGATTCGGCCCCACGTTCTTCATGTGCTCTTTGTGTTTGCTGAGCATAACTCCTGTGGTTGAGCTGCGAAGGCAGAGGAGTTACGCAAAGCAATCTGATGACTCTGATGGACAAGCCAGAACTGCTTTCTCACCTGAGGGTGCCCCATAAAATGTCTTTTGACCCAGTCACAGCCGCACAGCAGCCCGTGGCAGGAATCTGGCCATGTGCATGCATGTGCTGGCCCCACAGAGATGCAGAAGAAGATCCTTGAACAACCTCAGCCACCATCCAAACAGATCCCAGATATCCCGTAAACAGATGGGGGTAAATGTGCCCCACAAGCTGCTCGTTCTGTGCTATCGTCCCTTTCTAATAACAGCTGATAAGCTGTGGATCAACAAACATTGCTGCTACTCCCCAAGCCCCACTTCAGGATAAATAAAGCTTGCCTTCTTTCTAAGCAGGTCGTGCTCCCTCTTGGGATGAAGACACTGCTACCCTTTCCCTGGTTTACAGGCTAAAGAGGACAAAATGTATTAATGGGTACAAAAAAAGCCAGAGAAAACTGGAGCAGGAGCAGCAAGAGACATGTCAGACACACTCCCATTAGCTTCCCTTCCAATGTGCGTTTAACAGATAATTCGTTATCATCACAGTCCAAAGTTAACCTGCTGGAAATCTGCTGTGGGAGAGCTGGCTGCAGCTGCAGCATTTCAGCTGGGCATAAACAAACCAAAAAACACAGCAGAAGCTTGTTTTTGATTAAACCCACTGCTGCCAGGCACAAATACGTATTTTGTGGGTGGAAGTTCATTGGGGCACAAGCACCAAAGATCGTCCCTCCCTCACTGAAAAACAGACTTTGTGCCCCGCGCTGCACGTCCGCATCCCACACCGATGGCCTGGGAGGAGCAGGAAGCAGTCGGGCTTCGGCTGCACCTCCTGCAGCAGGAAGCTGCTGCTCAGCCTGGTTCTGCCCCAGCTCGCTGCTGTTCCTGCACACCTCCCATCCCTCTGTGAGCTTTCAGGCGATGCTTTGGCACGGAGGAGCAGATCCCCGCGTGGGCACGGCAGGGCTGTGCGTGCACGTGGCTGTGTAATACCGTAACAAGATTACCCCTGGACACGATGGCTGTGAAATAATCCACGATATCACTCAGCAAATCCCAGGATCCAATTACTGCTTTGCATGACACCGTCCTGGAGTGGGGGGCTGAGCAGTGCCGTCCAGCTCCGCTCCCCGTGCCCTGGTGTCACTCAGCATTAGCACATTTAGCCATGCCCTGTGGAGTGCTGGCCTCACAGCAGCTCCCCGTGCCTCCTGCATGCAGTCGAGCCTCCCTTCCATCAGCTCCAGAGCGTCAGCCCCAGCAGCACTGGGCTACTCTGCAGTGTTGCTCTGCTCAGGGCATGTAGCAGAGGAACAGGGTGATGCAGCCACGCCGAGCTCCGCTGTTTGCAAACAGCTCTGCAGGACACGTTCCTTGGCCCAGCACCTGCTCCGTGCAGCCAGCAGGAGCACAAAACCCAGCACTCCAGACCCAGCAGTGCTCCCGCAGCGCCCAAGCAGCGCTCCGCAGTGCTCTGCCCTTGGCAGGTGTTCAGACAGCAGCCCTGCTGCCAAGACAGGCAGGGAACGTGGCCAGCTGCAAATTCAGTTCATTTTTGGAGCCTTTGAATCGCTGGCCGGCTGCCAGGCTTGTTATTTGTTATTTGTTGGTCTCTTTAAGTATTTTTTTTTTTTCCCAAGTGAATTTCAAGCTGGCAAGTGGAGCCAGGCAGAGGAGCGTGGCAGCGCGATCCACCCCGAGCACCAGCAAACCTGGGCTCTCACCTCTGCTGCAGTGGGAATAGAATCGAGGCTCCCAGCACTACAACACCTGCACTCAGCCCTGCTGCACAGGGATGGCACAACACTGGGCTGGAGGCCTGGGTTTGGCAGGCAGTGCCCAGTGCTTGTGGCCTCTGCGAGCCTGGCCAGTGGTGATTAAGAAGCGAAACAAAATGGGGGCAATTTAAAAGGGAAGAAATTGCTGTTCCGTCTTGGAAACCTGATCCGCAGCTCCATTTCCCTCCTAAGGGGAGAAACAAAGGCTTTCAAGTGGCTGCCTCAGAGGGCAGGAGGAGAGGGGCTGCAGGGCTGGGGCCACCAGGAGCTAAAGGGCGGGGATGGGGAGGATGGGGCAAGAATGGGGAAGATGGGGGAGGATGGGACAGGGATGGAGCAGGGTGGGGCGAGACAGGTATGGATGGGGCAGGGATGGGATGGGATGGCAGGGGCCGTGGGGCAGGCAGGTGGGCTCGTGTTCTATGCCCTCCCCCCACCTCATGCCTCTCTGCCATTGTTCATGGCCCCAGGGGTCAGGCTGCCCTTCCTCTGCCCACCATCTTTCCACCACACCTCCTGCCCTTATGTGAGCCCCTGCAGCACCCCAGGGATGAAGGAGCCATTCTCTGGAGCCCTGGTGAGGCCGAAGGAGTTGAGAAAGCGGTGAGTTTTCCTTGATGTTTGCTTTAGACAGAGCTGTTGCTGCAAATCAGGGGGCTCTGCTGCAGGGCCTGGTGAAGATAAGGGGGAGGATGAGCTCCCCTGGTGAGTGTCATTTGGAGAACTTGAATGGGGGCTCTAAAGTTGAATGCAAAGTAAAAGATTAAGATCTGTATTTGTCCCTTTTCTTCCTTTTTCCTTCCTACCGGAGCAAAAATACTCCTGTTTATTGCTACAAACCCTCGGGGCTGCATGGTGAACTCCCAGCGGGAACCAATGTCTCAGGAGATCAGAGATCCCAAGAACATCCTTCTGCCAAAGCTGCCTCTCTAATCAGCCCCCATTCATCTCCCTCTGCAACTCTATTTGAGAAACGAGTAACGGGTCAAACACGGGACAGCTTCCTCAACACTACCACCCATCTGCAGCCTCCCTCAGGTCACACATTGGGGTGGCTCATGGTGGACAGCTTCCCACTACCTTTTTCTGTAGCCTGGCTTGCATATCTGTGCTCAGTCTGCAAATCCACCGCTGCTGTTCCCCATCAGCAGAGCTCACCCAGCACTGCCCCTCTGCTGCCATGCACTGAGCTGCAGCACCGAGCTCCAGACCTTCCCGCTGTATATTCTTCCTAAGAAAATAAAGCATCACTGTCCTATTAATTATGTGAGTTACGGAGCAATATTTTTCCCAGAGTCACCTACTGGTTTGCGTATTATTTTTCCAGGCAGCTCAGCCAGTAGCCTGGCAACGCGGTGACCTTATGCTCTGCGCAGCTTTGAGTGTTATATCAGCCACACTGGACTCTCTCCACTGCTCCATATTGCTCAGCCCCTCATTAGTGCAATTAATAAGCCCCTTCTGTCAATTCAATCAAATGCCAGGCTCGACAGCAGCGGAAAGTTTTGGCAGTTCGGGTAGGAGAGATTCTGGGCAGCACTGGGAAATTGCAGGAAACCTTTCATCTCCCCCAAGGAGCTGAACAAGAATGGGATTGTGGGCCTGGGATTCTCTCAGGTCATGTTTATTTATCGCCTGCTCGTTAGTATAATAAATCAGATCCCCTGTCACTTTGAATGAAATCAGAGGTTTGCTGGAAGGAACTTGGCAGAACACCTTGATATTATTCGTGATGGTGCAGACAAAGGCTCACGGAAGGCGATGCCCTGGCTGGGCAGCACCTCCCACACAGCAAAAGCAATCTGGCCACAGCAGTGCAGTCATCCCAGGGCAGGGAGGGATGCGATGGGCTGGGGGCACACTGCACAACCGCACTGCACAGCACGGTGTGCCAGGGGTGCACGGCAGCGGGCAGGGATGTTCCTCCTGCTGCCACCAGTTCCAGGGGACGTTTGGTGGGAGAGCTGCCTGCCCTGCCACTGCTCTGTCATCATCGCTGCTCCAAGTGTGTGCAGGAGGCAGAGCTGCTCCTCCACCTGCAGTCACATGCACCGTGATGGCATTTCACTTCTCACTGCAGACTTTGTCCTGGCTCTGATGTTGCTGTGCTCCTTGGACCTGGGAGCTCCCATGGCTGCAAGGCAAGACCCTGGTAGGAGGAGGAGGCCCTGGTGAGCATGGCGTGAGTCTGATGAGATGCTGCAAGGTCAGGCTGTGCCCATTGCACTGCTGGGAGCACTCTGGGGTGGCAGCAAGGAAGAACTGCTGTTCTGTTGGTCTGATCAGCGCTGCAGGTGAACGGCCCAGAAACGTTCCTAAAATAAAACTCCCTGGGACATTCTTCAATCTGGTCTGGCAATGGAAGTGCTGAATAAAATAAGAACTTTCATCCCAAGGTTATGACAGAACAGTTGTGTTTTATTGGTCAATTTATGACAGCATTCACTCTCCACGCCAGGATAAACATTAAACTCTTCCTAATTGCTCAAAAGATGCAATGCTGGGGGGCAGCTCGTGCCCTCATTGCAGCAGGACCAGTGGAGCACCCCGGCCCCAATCGTTAGCAGCCGCGAGTCCCGCTGACCCATAAACGCTCAGGGAAAGAAACAGCCGCCGGGAGGGGAGGAAGGGCCCGCTGAAGATGCTATTATTGCTGCAGTAATTTCCCTGGAAAAACAGCCCCCGGTTGCAGCCATGTGCGAGGAGGAGGAGGAGGAGTAGAGCCGCTCCGCTGAGCCGCCCCCCCGGGCCGCCCCGTTCCTCGCCAGCCCGGTGCCAGCGGGCAGTTCCGCGCTGTAGGCCGGGCGGCAGCTCGCACCTCCCGCAGGGGCGGCCGGAGCGAAATACCGCCGGATCCGCGGGGCTCCTCGGGGCTCGCGTGCCCCCCAGCGGCCAACACGGCCCGGCGCAGGGACCGCAACCGGCGGAGGGGAAGCGCAGCTCCTACAACCGCGGTAAGTACAGCCGGGGCGGGGCGGGGAGGAGAACGAGCCCGACGGCTGCGGTCGGAGCGGGGGGGCGGGCCGCTATTAGCGTGCGAACGTGGCTGCAGTAGCGACGCTGTCACGCACGCAAATTGCGGTGGGAACCGTTGTCGGAGCCCCGCGCGGGGCCCTCGGCTTTGTCTCGCTGAGGCGCTCCGTTGGGCTGCAGAAACCCGACCGAAGGAGATGGACGAGGGGCGGGAAGGGACCGGGAACCGCAACCGGCAACCGCACGGCGCGCGGCGTAAAGGGGGCGGGGCCTGATTCGAGCAGGGGCGTGGCTTAATGCGATCGTGGTCCGATGTGCTCAGGATGCGGGGCCGACGTGCCGGGGCGGTGCGTGAGCTGCTCGGGGCGGGGCTACCTGGAGTCCCGCCCATCGTTCAGCTCCCCGCCTTGCCCCCGCCCCTTGCCGCCCGCACGCCGACGTGATGACGCGGCGCGGCGGGGGCGTGGCGCGGCGCGGGGCCGGGCGGGCGGTGCGGGCCGCGCCGCGCTGAGCCGGGGATGCGGGGAGCGGGGCCGGGCGGCGCGGCCGCCCGCGGGGCGCTGGCCCTGTTGCTGCTGCTGCACCTCCTGACGGCGCCGTGCGGGCGGGCGGCCGCCGTCGAGCCCTGCGCCGCGCCCTGCTCGTGCCGCCGCGGCCTGCTGGACTGCAGCCGGCAGCGCCTGCCGCCCGGGGCCGGACCGCGGAGGATCGCGCCGTTGCCCGCCGGCACCACGGCGATGTGAGTGAGCGCGGGGCGGAGCGAGGCCGAGCCTGAGGCCTAGCGGGCGGAGGGCTGCGGTGAGGCCC